>NC_052056.1:94584685-94929145 GCF_903992535.2 Arvicola amphibius | reverse complement strand
AACCCTCCCTTTGTCCTGCGGGCTACGGGGCGGCGGGGGGTGGGGTGGGGGGGGGGAAGGGGGCAGGGGCGGGGGGCGGGGCGGGGCAGGAGAACCAAGGCTTGGCCTGACCACTTGTTCCCTGGGTGACCTCAAAGGAGTTAAGTGCAGTCTCTGAACCTCCATTTCCAGTTCGTGTGTGGGGAGGATCCAGGGAGTCTTCCTGGCTCAAGGATCAAAGAGAGTGGATTAGGGGAGTGGCCCTGGTACCAGGTGGAGAGGGGTCTCACACAGCTGAATGGGAAAGGCATACCGCCTGTGGAACCTCAGGCTAGCCAAGGTCCCAGAGGGCTGTTTATCCCTTTGATTGTCAGCATCGTGGGAGTTACAGGGTTCCCAAGTGCACCCCTCTCTTCCCTAGGGCCCACCAGACTCCAGACTAGACGCCCAGAGCAGTGGTTGTCCTGTGCCCAGCTCAGACACACAGCGCCCTCTGCTGGACATAGCAGGAATAGCTAGGAGCCACTGGGTTTGGACATTTTAATTTAATTTATTTATTTATTATTGATGTTTCATCCGCACACGAAAGGGCTGGAGAAATAGCTCAACAGTTAGGAGCAGTTGGTGCTCTTCCTGAGGACCCAGGTTTGGATTTCAGCACCCACACGACGGCTCACAGTTCTCCATAACTCGGGTTCCAGGGGATCTGATACCCTGTTGTGACCTCCGTGGGCACCAGGCAAACACATGGTGCACAGACGTACGTGCAGGAAAAAATACTCACATAAAACAAAAATAAATAACTCTTTAAAAGTCAACACATAAAGTTATGGGTTTTGTTGTGGTATTACTTTAGAAAGTGAGTGGAGGAAAAGAGCTCCAGGCACAGGTCTTTGCCGTCTTTGAGCCTTCATTGAGGGGAGAGGGAAGGGCAGCGGGTACCGGGGAGCCACCGTCTCCTTGTAGTTTTGCTAGATGTTTATCAAGGGACACGGACCAAAACGAGCCATGTACATCTTCCTTCCTCATCAATCTCCCCATCTATGCATCTGTCCACTTACCCACCCACCCATCCCTATAGCAACCACCCACCCACCCATCCACCCACCCACCCACCCACCTATCCACCCACCTATCCACCACCCACCCACCCATCCCTATAGCAACCACCCACCCACCCATCCACCCACCCATCCACCCACCCACCCATCCCTATAGCAACCATCCTTCCTCCCATCTGTCTGTCTTCCTCCCATCTCCCATTTATCCATCCTCAGTTATTCCCCAGTGAAGGAATGTGAGCACCAAGCCACGAAGAGAGGGGACACAGCGCACGCTCACAGTCTCGCGTGTCAGTGAAGGGGGAGCTTGGCGTCACTCATTCACAGTGACGAGTGGCTGTAGAATGAACTAGAGGGTCTGGAGAGTCACAACTCCTCTGATGAGGACGGAGAGAGGAAGGACAGGGATGTACCTACCAAAGGATGTGTCCCAGCTCAGAGGTATAACCCACCGTGAGCAGGGGACAGCTGAGTCTCAGGGACCATCAGGGGCATGTGTCCATGCACATCCGTGTCCCTGTTCTGCTTCAACAACAGCAACAACAACACACACAGTCTCATGTAGCCCAGGCTAGCCATGAACTCCTATGTACCCCAGGCTGGCCTCAAACTCTTAACCTTCCTGTCACAGCATCCCAAATGCTGAGGACACGGGTATCCCCATCACGCCCAACTTTCTTTCCATTTTCGTTGAGTTTTAATTTTATTTATTTTTTGTGGATGAGGGGTTAGGGGCAGGCACATGCCACAGGGTGCATTTGGAGGCCAGAGGACGAGCAGTAGGAGTCGGCTTTCTCCTTGCACCGTGTGGATTTCAGGGATTGAACTCAGGTCGTCAGGTTTGGTGGCAAGCGTGTTTACTCTCTGAGCCATCTTGCCAGCCCATGTATGTTTTTAGTTGTCTAAAAGTGCGTGCTGTATTTTTTCATGTATTTTAATTGTATTCAACTCAGGAGCGAGAGAGAGAGAGAGAGAGAGAGAGAGAGAGAGAGAGAGAGAGAGAGATATGTATTTTAATTGTATTCAACTCAGGAGAGAGAGGGGGGAGAGGGAGAGGGAGACGGACAGAGAGAAAGAGACAGACAGACAGAGAGAGATATCGATCCTGAGTATGAGAGAAATGTACAGTATTTGTCTTTCCGAGTCCGTTATATTTTGATTAGCCTGACGATCTCTCTGCAAACGGCGCTCCACTTGATGACTGAATAATACTTGGTTGTGTACTTAGACCCTTTTTGCCTGTCATCTACCCCCGTCCTTGCTAGCCAGGGCCTGACCTTCCTCCGTTTTCTGACTAGGTCCTCTTGCTGGAAGCTGCTGAGCAGCCTTCAGGCCCAGACAATGACCTGCCACCCCCGCAGAGCACCCCGCCAACCTGGAATGAGGACTTCTTGCCAGATGCCATTCCCATTGCTCACCCAGGGCCCCGAAGGAGAAGACCCACAGGTCCAGCTGGTAAGCAGGGCCCACGGGGGAGGAATCCGGCCAGGGAGTGAGGTCAGAGTGGGCGCCCAGGGCCTCCACACATAGGCCACACCCTGGCCTCCTGGGTCTGATTTACTCTTGTAGTGTGTTGAAACTCGAAGTAATTGCTAAGAAATGGTGGATTAAGTATAACATCGGGAGTTCACATTCTTCTTAGAACGGTGCCAGGTCTGGTGCCATAGGTCTGTGACCCCAGCTACCTGGGAGGCTGAGGCAAGACCATTATAAGGTTTCTTCTTTTGTTTTGTTTTGATTTGGTTTTTGAGACAGGGTATCTCTGTGTATCTTTGGCTGTCCTGGAACTCACTCTGTAGACCAGGCTGGCCTCAAACTCATAGAGATCCACCTGCCTCTGCCTCCCAAGTGCTGGGATTAAAGACGTGCACCACCACTGCCCAGTTTCTATTTTTTTCTAATTGAAATAAATCCACAAACATAGAATTAACCGTTTATCCCATTTACAGTATAAGCTGAAGGGAGTAGGTATACCTTGGTGATGGAAAAGTGTCCTGGGTTCAATCCCCAGCACCCTTATGACCAACATAAAGGATCTTCTAAAAGGGCAATCAGAGGCTAGGAAGATGACTCAGCAGGTAAAGGCACTTGTCACCAAGCCTGAGAACCTGAGTTCAGTCCTCCAGCTCCACTTGGTAGAAGGGGAGAATTGAGGAGCCGGCATAGTGGCGCACACCTTTAATCCCAGCACTCAGGAGGCAAAGGCAGACAGATCTCTGTGAGTTGGAAGCTAGCCTGGTCTACAGAGTGAGTTCCAGGACAGCAGGACTGTTTCACAGAGAAACCCTGTCTTGGGGAAAAATCAACTCAAATCAAATAGAACAAAACTTTAGCTGGGTGGTGGTGGTGTATGCCTTTAATCCCAGCACTCGGGAGGCAGAGGCAGACAGATGTCTGTGAGTTCAAGGCCAGCCTGGTCTGGTCTATGAAGTGAGTTCCACGACAGCCTGTTTCACAGAAAGACCCTATCTCAAAAAAGAGGGCGGGGATTATAAACTTAAGGTGTGCCTGAGCCACGGAGTGAATTTAAGAGCAGCCTGAGCAACTTAGCAAAACACGACCCTGTCTCAAAGTATAAAATGGACTGGGGGCGTGGCTCAGTGGTAGAGCCCCTGCTTACTATGTGTTAGGTTCTGGGTTTATGTCCCAGGATGGTAATAAACAGAAAGACAAAAGAAAGGTCTGGAAGCATTCAGCTGCTCCTAAGACACATGGAGCCCTATAGATCCATTCTAAGCTCTGGTGTCCCACTCCCAAGCCTCCTGCTCCAGCCTTCTGTGTGCTAGAACTGCAGACCTGGGCCACCTTACTTGGCTTCTTGTCAAGAGCAAAAATAAAATGTCCTTTCTGTAGATTCTCCCTGGAGGTCCAGGCTCTGCGACCAGGCAGCAGAACGCCGCTGTCGTTTGTAGGGACTCTGTTGCAGCTGTCAGTGCCTGTTTGTCCTGGTGTCTTTCCTGTTGCTGGATGAAACAATCTTAAGGAAAAGCGGCTTAGGGGAAGTGAGGATTTGTTTCCATTTACAGATCAGTCCATTATTGAAGGAAGTCAGGGAAGGAAGCAAAAACCATGAAGAAACTTTTGCTTGCTGGCTAACTCCCAGTTCACTCCTGGCTCACACTCCCTGCTCACACTCCTGGCTCACTCCTGGCTCACTCCTGGCTCACTCCTGGCTCACAGCCAGCTCACTCATGGCTCACACTCCCAGCTCACTCCCAGGTTCACACTCCCGGCTCCCTCCCAGGCTCATGCTTAACTAGCTTTCATACGCAGACCAGACCACCCGCCTAGGATCGGCCTACCTCACAGTGTGCTGGGGCCTCCTGCTTCCAAGAAGACAAACCCCACAGACATGGCCCAGGCCAATCTTACCTAGGCAGTGATCAGCTGAGACTGGCTTGTCAGGTGACTCCAGGCTGCGTCAAGTTAAAGTTGATTAGGACACCTGGCTCATGCTGGCTTCAGGCTGTTGACTGGGGGGGGGAGGGGGGAGGGGAGGAGGGCAATTAAGTAGAAGGTTAACAGGGTCATTGTCTCCTCCGGGTTAGTCCCTAGATATTGTCATAAGTTCCTGTGTGTCCCCACACAAGGTCCATAGGAGGATGTCTGTCACCTTCCACCTTATTCCATTGAGACAGGGTCTCTAACGGAACCTGGATGTAAGCTGGAGGCCCACAAGTCCCCATTGTCCCCCCCCCCCGTCTCTGGCACATCACTCCACTAGTGCTGGGGTTACAGCGGCAGACAGTCAGGCCTGACTTTATCAAGGCCTGTGAACAGCAGAGTTAACAGAGGTAAACTGCCCCACGGTCACCCAGTTTGCTGGTGATCCACAGCCCCACAAGACTCTGGGGACACGATTTTCTCCTCTCTTTCTCCTCCCAGCGAATCCCAAGATTTACCTCTGAGATCACACTCTTGCCCTTTATCCCATCTCCCCAGTGACACGGGCCCCAAATCTCCTTCGTGGATTGTCTCAAAACTCACTAGTGCGGTTGCCTGAGACTTTATCAGAGAAAGTGAAGTTCCAGCAATGGCCAGAAGGTGGCAGACACTCCCTACTAATGGTGACTCCTGCCTCCCTGGCCTGAGGAAGTCCCCAGCAAGAGGCACTTTTTAGAACACACACACACACACACACACACACCACCACCACCACCACCACCACCACCACCACCACCACCAGCCCAACTCTTCCTCATGGACCAGGGTCTAATGCACTTTAAATGCTGAGCACCTTGAATGACCCTCAGTTGACTTAACTGTGAGATAAAGTTCCTGTCACCAGACTATCCCTGAACGTTTGTTTCTCCTGCTTCCGCTTCTGAAGCGCTGGGAAACTGGACCTGCTCCACGGCTGCTCTCAGGCCTCTAGAGCATTTCAAGAGGATAGAGGTTCAAGGCAGGAGGCCTGACCCTGCAGACCCTTCAGGGCAGCTTGGGCTCAGCTGCCACAAGTGCTGGACCTTAAGCAAGAAAGAAGAACGGATTTGACGTGTGAAAACAAGCTACAGCCTGGCTCTGTAGCCGAGAGCAGGAGGTCATGCCTCTCTGCTGCTCAGTTTACCCACGTGTAAAAGAGGAGAACAAACAAAGTTATTGGGATCCCAGAAGGGAAAGACAGCTTGTCAGCTCTAATGACTGGTACACCCAGGAGGCTGGGGTGTGGCTCATCAGTAGAGCACCTGCCTAGAATCCCCCAGTGAGGGGCTGGGGTGTGGCTCAGTGGTAGAGCCCTTGCCTAGAATCCCCCAGTGAGGGGCTGGGGTGTGGCTCAGGGGTAGAGCACCTGTCAACAAGCCTGAGCACATACTATATGTGCCCAGAACTGGAGCCTCCATGGCACTCTGAGTCCACAGTGTTTGTCCATTATTCTCTCCCTCAGGGCCTCCAGGACAGATGGGACCACCGGGACCTGCAGGGCCCCCAGGTTCCAAAGGTGACCGGGGCCAGACAGGAGAAAAGGGACCAGTGGGACCTCCAGGTAAGGAACCTTTGTCCCCTGGAGTAAGAGACTGTGATTTGCTTTGTACCTGAGCAGGGGTGCCATTCCGTGCACCCTAATCTTGCTTGTTAGCCTCAAATCTATTGCATTTCTCCTCACCTTCCTCCCTCTCCATTCTTGGGGTACTACAAGACAAAATTGCACAAAGGCCTTTGGGGTGGGGTGGGACTGCTAAGAACTAGGGATTTGTCCCAAGCACCTGAAACACCACCCAGGAATCCCATGATCCCCTGAGTGCTGCAGAGCCCGAGCCCCAGCCCCTGCTCAGAACTGGCCCACCCTCAGTCCTTGCTCCAGAGCTCAACTTCTCCAGAATCCTGATCCCACTTCTTCAAATGCTATCATGTCTGTCCTCTGCTGTCCCTATGTTCCCTGCCTGGAAGGGGAACCCTTCTCGTTAACCCTTGTTTGGTGCAGAGGCCTGTCACTGAGTGCCAAATGACCCCGGCCACTCCTCTGGCCTTTCAGGCCTTCGGTTACCCGTCTGTGACGTCACACTGGTCAGTCTCACTTAACCCTTTGCTCTGCATTGTAGGTCTCTTGGGGCCACCGGGGCCACGCGGGCTTCCTGGAGAGATGGGACGCCCGGGTCCACCAGGCCCTCCTGGCCCGGCAGGCAGTCCCAGCCTCTTGCCAAACAGCCCCCAAGGTGTCCTCTATTCCCTGCAGCCACCCACAGACAAGGAGAGTGAGTGCCGGGTGCCGGGTGGGAGGGACCGGCTGAGCCAAGTTGTCTGTTGGGGAAAACTTCTGGGAGCCCACCATGGTAGGGATCAGTCAGGAAATGAGACTTTGTTCTGAAGGAGGATTGCCTGAGAAAATGGCATGGTGTCCAACCCTGCTCTTGGCCTCAAGGCTCACCGTGCTGGGTCTAATACATCCCACTTAAAACTGCAATTGTCTCTATTAGCTGGCAAGGCAACCCCACGCTTCATTTCAAGGTCTCACCACAATGAGACTCCCAACTGTGTTCATTAAGCTCAAAATGTGACAAAATAGATCAACATGGTCTCTAGGGACCTCAGTGTGGCTATGAGCCAAAGAGGACAAAACATACCTGCTTTATGAGCCCCAAAGGGTCAAAGACTCAGGGTCTAAGGGACTGCTTGGAGGGTGAAAGTTTGTCACTCTGAAAGGAATAGCAAGTTTGAATAGGGACCAAACACTAACCCAAAGCCTAACCCTAACTATGCCCTGTCCCTAACCCAAATGATACCCTAGCCCTAACCATAACCATAACCATAACCATAACTCTAACCCTAACCCCTGGGGTTATTTTAAAATCTTGGAGAAGCTGGCCATGGTATCACAAACCTAAATTCCAGTTCTCAGGAAGTTGAGGCAGGACAATTATTGCTAGCTTTAAGCCAATCTGGAATACATAACAAACTCAAGGCCTGTCTAAGCTACACAGGGAAACCCTGTCTCAAAAAAAAAAATCAAGTGTATTTTTAAAACAATTAGGGCTGGGGCACATGGCTCAGTGGTAGAGCCCCTGCCTAGAATCCCCCAGTGAGGGGCTGTGGTGTATCTCAGTGGTAAGACATCTGTGTAGTATGCATGAGACGTGGGAATCAATCTCCAGTACCACATAAATAAATAAACAATTGCATCAGAAGAAGAGCAATCTAAATTAAGCTTACTATATTATTTACTTATCAGTAGGGGTGTGCCATCTTTCGCGTGTAGAGGTCATAGGACGAACCACTTGTAGAAGTCGGTTCTCTCCACCTACCATGAGGGTCCTTGGTATCAAACTCTGGCCGTCAGGCCTGATGGCAGATGCCACCTTTGGGCCATCTTGTCAGTTCCCAAAGCGAAATCCTAAAGAAGAGGACGGGTAGGGTCCGTGACTGACAGTATGGTATGGAGTTCATGTTGGCTGTCACAAGAATGGAGTAGGGGAGGCCCCTGTTCATCCCCAGTACACATAACGCAAACCTCACCTCAGCACTGATAACTTCCTGCATCCAGGCCTCAGTTTCCCCCAGTTGTAAAGCCAGGTGGCCATGATCCCTAAGGAAGCCACTCTGGAGTTTGAAACCCACAGTCCCTGAGTGCTTACAGTCAGAGTTGGGCTTGTCCCCAAGATCAGATGGGAGTCTAGGTGTATTCAGAGGGTCCCAGGTGGGGCAAAGACCAGTTCCGACTTGCGTCTGTAGCCCGGACTTCCTTGAAGAAATGCCCCTAGTTAGGGAACAGGCATATGTGCTGAGGAGTGGATAATGTTTGTAATGGCCACTAAAATATACCCATAAGCCATGAGGAGCTCAACAGAGGGTCCACCCTGATGTACATGTTTGCATGCATGCATGTGTACATGCGTGAACATGTATGTGCTATGTATGTGTTTGTGCAGGTGTGTACCTGCATGTGTAAAGGGCAGTGGTTGAGCTGAGTGTCTCCCTCCATTGCTCTCCACGTTATTATTAGAGACAGGGTCTCCCACTGCACCTGGAGCAAGCTGATTGGGCGGTCAACAAAGCTGGTGTTTCCAGGCCCCAGTGTTGAGATTGCAGGCAGGCACTACCACTCCCAGCTTTTATGTGGATGCTGGGGATTCAAACTTAGGTCTTCAAGTTTGTGTGACAAGTGCTCTAACCACTGATCCACCTCCCCACCCCTAACCCTGACTGCTTCTGAGCAATAAATGTAGTGTGTCCATTCACACACAGGGTGAGAAGGTGCTGGACTCAGCTCCGGGGAGCCCACTAACCCCTCAGACTTGGCTTCCAGATTGGCCACCTTCACCCCACCCGATCACTGATCATGTGACTCTCTCTGCAGATGGAGACTCCCAGCTGAACCCTGCTGTGGTTGACACAGTGCTGACAGGTGTCCCAGGTCCCCGGGGTCCCCCTGGCCCCCCTGGTGAGTGGATTGAAGATTCTTTCTTGGGCTGAGAACAAAGGTCTTTTTCCTACTTTAGCTATTTATTTGTTGAGACAAGGTAACATGTAGCCCAGGCTGGCCTCCCATTCTCTGTGTGACCAAGGATAACTGCCAACTTTCAATCCTCCTGCCTCTAGCTTCCAAGTTCTGGGATTGCTGAAGTAGTCCCACTCCACCTGGTTTGTGTTAAGCTAGGAACCCAACCAGTCAAGCACGCTACCTAACTTCATCCTCAGGTACTGAGCCCAGGGTTCTTGAGGGCAACTGAAGGGCAGCTGGGCTGTCTATGCCTCATCCTTCACAGACCCTCTGTGTACACAGAGGCACATGTGTGTGCCCCAAGGGTTCCATATGTGGACAGACAAGCAATGTAGGTGGCCACTGCCTCCCTGCTCCCCTCTGTTCTAGGAACAGGGGCAACGGTTGGGTGATGGGGTAGGAGTGTGGCTTGGTGGCACAGTCACTGCTCAACACGCACAAGGATCTGAATTCCCTCCCCACGCTTCTGTAAAACGGAAGAAAGCAATGGCGAGAGACAGATTTGGAAAGAAGATGAATGAGTTCCTACAGAAGATTACATTTGAGAGCGGTGAGGAAGCTGATTCATGGGGTACTGAGGACTCTGGGTGACATGCCACGTCTCTGCCATGTTTGGGATACAAGGACAGCACTTGTTTTATAACTAGACTGTGGTCTGGGACGTCTGCTCCCGAGAGCGGCCACATTGGCGCTCTGGTTAGGGCTCCGTGAGGCTTGGGAAGTGCAAGCCTGGTGGGGGGGGGGGGACAGGCATGGAGCCCATGATGGCCAAGAGCCGGGGCTGGCTCACACCAAAGAGATGTGGAGAATGGAGGGAGAAGCCCTGCGGGTTCCTCTTAGCCACTGCTGCCTAGGAGAACCAGGGAAGAACAATAGGGAGCTTGCTCATCAGCTGATGGGAAGAAGCTGGAACAGTGGAACTTTCCGGAAGGGTATCTGTGGGGTAAGGATGAAGAGGGCCTGACTTGCGACTTGGGAGTGGCGCAGTTTCTAGCCAGTTGCTCTGACAAACACCGTGCATGGCCAAAAGCAGCTTAGGGGAGGACAAGGTTTATTTCAGCTTACAGAACACAGTCTGTCATTGAAAGAAGCCAGGGCAGGAACCTGAGGCTGCAACCATGGAAGAATGCTGCTTATTGGCTCCCTCACAGGTTCAGGCTTGCACAGCAGGGATCACCTGCCTAGGGAGTGGTGCTGCCCACAGTAGGCTTGGCTCTCCTATGTCAACTAACAATCAAGACAATCTCCTAGACAGGCCCACACACCATTCTAATTTGGGCAATCCCTCAATTGGGGCATCTCTCAGATAATTCTCAAGATAACTGTCAAGTTAACAAGTCTATTCAAAATGGGGGGGGGCTTCAGAGACCCCGACAGAGTGTTTCTAAGTATGAGATTTTAATGGGCATGGTGGGTGCTTATGGTAACCAAGGCGAAATGGATGGGGCTTCAGAGGGGCTGGTTCTAGGTTTCCAAATTGGCAGGAGACGGACAGACAGGGCTGGGACATAGTGAACGAGCTCCCTTCTCAGTCTCCAGGTCTCAGATTTGGGGTGACCAGGTAGATTAGGAAGGGAAGGATATGGGTGGATGGAGGTGGGCCTCTGAGAGCTGAGGGTGGGAGGGGTATGGAGAATCTGAGTCTTTTCTGATATGCGCCAAATATTCATTTGCTACCAGTGGTCAGGGGGAAGACCCAGGGCAAGGTCAGAATGCTGGGAATGTTCTTGTTCAGACCCGATGGGGAGGCAGTGAGCTTTTCTGTCCTCAAGTGTTCACCAGTGACTCTACCCACAGGGCCCCCAGGACCACATGGTCCTCCAGGACCTCCAGGAGCACCTGGATTCCAGGTAAGGACTCAGCCATTTCTAGTGTAGTACAGGTGATAGCCTTCAGTGTTACTGTTCCAGTGTGGTACAACTCCCATTCTTTTGATGAGCTCAGTCCCCGAGAGCTTAGATGTTGCTGGAAGAAGCCACATAGACATTCTCAGCAGGTCACCCAGTGATGCCTGAACCCTTGTTTCTACCTGGAGATCACCTATTGGAGAGGAAGCAAGGCCCTAAGCCTAGAATTGCTCTGCCTCTCCAGCCATGTGGTCCATCAGTTTAGAGAAGGGAGTCCAAGTGCTGGCGCCCTGATCTAGGGACAAGGCTGGTAGTGAAAGCAGAGTGGGTTGTGAGACCAGGTGAGGTGTCTGGGTCTTATCTGTGGAGCTCTGTGAAGGTTTCTGTCATATAGATGGAACTGATTGAGCTGGGAGTGATTTCTTACGCAATTGTTTGCATTTCTAGAAGGTCCCTCTGGCTCACTGTATGAGTGTGGGAGCTCGGGTTGCAACTTGGTGAAAGGTTGAGGAGTACATTGTGATCATCTGGGTGCCAGGAGACAGCTGCATATTTAAGCTCTGGGTTCAGCACATGTAAATGCTGGATCAGCACATATAAGGCCGTTCCTGCCTTGGCCACTTGTAGGTTCTTCTGCCCCAGTGCTAAGTCACCTGTTTCCCTCCTCTGCTTAATACTCATGTTTGGCATTGATTTGCTGTATAAGAGATTAGATCAAAAGCTTGCCCAAGACTCGGTGTCAGACTTCTGTTGTGGATGTAATTGCAGACACAGTCAGGTCCCAGGTTTGAACTTCTAGCTTCCTCTTCTGCTGGGACCCAGTATATGTGGGGCCAGAGGCAGGAAACATCAAAGGCAGGAGAGCCCCACTGACCTTTTATTCCAGGGACTGATAATTGAGTGGGTTGTGGCAAGGTCATCTGTAAGTATGGGCTGGGCACTGGGAAATTGGGAGCCAGGTCTGTGTTCAACCCCATAGTGTCCTAAACATAGGCTTGTCTGTCCCAACTAGGAGAGGGTTTGGAGGGCAAGAACCAGGTACAGCCTGAGCTGCCCCAACGGAAAAGGGGTGACTTGGAGGTCACCCAGGACTCCTGCCAGGGAGTATGGCAAGAGTGGAAATAACCTCGTTTGGACTTGTCCTGGGAAGGTCTAGTCACAACTTACCTGGATTAATATGCCAAGTGGTCTGGAGTTTTATATTAATACTGTGTAGCATAAGGCCATAGATTTATAATCTGTGTGACTGGGAAGATCTCTTTGGTTCTGGACCTCCCAGAGTCTGGTGCTCAGACAGCTGGCCTCTATAATTCTTCTCAAACACAAGAATTTATGGATCACAGCTCCAGTCTCCAAGGCCAAAGAGACTGATACTTCATGTTCAAACCTAATATCAGGGTCAGGGAGTGGAAGATGGTCTCCGCTGAATACCTACTGTGTGCTGATACACACAGTATCAGGGAATAGCTTTCATCATGTATTTAAGGCTCACTACCTGCTATCCAGACTATATTTGATTATACTGATTTATCAGAACTGGCAGGTGATGCTCAGAGAGATTACATAATTTCCCCAAAGTCACACAGCTGCACAATAATAGAGCTGGAATTTTGGACTCAGGAGTGTTGGCCTCCAAAACTTACCTTCTCCTGTGTCTCTGCCTAGTGAAAAACTGGCAGCAACAGCTTTGACAACACTTCTAGAACCCAGGCTAGTTTAAGCTCCTGCTCAGCGTTAATCTACTCCATCCCCTTTATAGCAGTGAGATGGATATCATTATTAATCATCTTTAAAGGTGAGCAGTGGAGGCACAGAGAGGCTAAGCAACCCTCTCAAAGTCACAAAGTAGTCATTGGCCATGTATATGCTATGCTATGAGGCTAGTCTTACTGGTTCCATTTTATAGACAGAGAAACAGAGCCCAGAAGCAAAGGCGATTTAATGAACACCCACAAGAGCTAACACATGAATTCCCCAAGTCCCCCATTTCAGATCCAATACACGTCTCTATGAAGGACTGCACAAGTAATGTCCTGATGTATGCCCTCCCTCCCTGTCTCACCCCAGACCGTCTGCCTTCAGTCTCTGCATGTCCCTGTGGGTAGAGAGGTGCCCTTGTATCCTGCCCAATATCTTGACCATGAGACTTGCTTCCTAGGGTGAGCCCAGTGTGAAGGAAGGAGAAGAGGACAAAGCCGCCACCACTGCAGAGGTAACTGTGCCTGTTGGCAGTGTCTGTTGTGGGTGGAATTTTCCATCCTGTCAGCCAGCTCCCAAATAACCACACAGAGACTTATTAATTATAAATGTTTGGCTGATAGCTTAGGCTTGTTACTAACTAGTTCTTACTGCTTAAATTAACCTTTACTTCTAATCTACGTTGTACTGTGTTCTGGCGGTACCTTTTATCAGCCCAGCTTGTTCATATTTCCTCTTCCTGTGTCTCCTCGCGGCTCTGCCCCTCTTCATCCCAGAATTCTCTCACTCTGATCTCCTGCCTAACCACCTCCAACTGGCTTAGCTATTGGCCAGTTGGTGCTTTATTAAACCAATGATAGCAACACATCTTCACAGTGTACGAAAGGATTATTCCACAGCATCCTGTACTAGCGGTGAAAGCCGGGTGCCCCAAGGCCAGCCCTGGGCTGGGTACTGGCTGCTGAGGACAGAGTCTCTCTTAGTCCCCAGGTAATTCCCAGCCCAACAAGGTGAACACTCTTGCAACTATGTGTGTGCCACAGCTGCGGCAACTCACCCTGGGGTCTGGCATGGGAGGAGCTTTCTCAGGAGTGGCTGGTGGGGGCCCACAATCCTGTGGGGAAGATACTGCCCCTTATCAAGTCTCAGGTTACAAAGAGCAGCAGCCACCGTGACTTGGGGGATGGGGGCTGGTGGATGTGAGGCGTTACAGGTGGAGGAAGGGGCTTCAACTTCAGATCCTAATGAGGGAGGATGGGAACCAGAAAAGCCTGGGGCAAGCAAGAGAAAACTGGGCCAAAAGCTTGGAGGTGGAGAAAAGAGAACTAGGGTGCAGGGGGGGTCCTCCTGGGAATCTGTAAAAACAGGGCTGGGAACGTGGCTCAGCTGGTAGAGTACTTGCTCAGCATGGATGAAGTTCAAGGTTGTCCTCAGCCAGCATGGGGGACCTTGGGAGGTGGAGGTACAGTGAGGTGGGGACCAAGAAACAAATAAATGGCAACAGCAAAAATCGGCCAGGAAGGGAAGTGCCTGCTGAGGGCTTCCTGTATGTGTGCAAGGGATGAGCTGGGGGAGTGGGAGCAGGGTAGAGGAGGCCTGGGCTGCGGGAGCGAGGTTGAGCCAGGGCATGGGGAGTGGGATAAGAGCTTTGGGAAATTCTTGCTGTACTTAAGGAATGGGAGATCCTGGTGCTCAGGAGGCTAAGACAGAAGAGACATGGGTTCAAGGCTAGCCTGGGCTACATAATGAGCCCCTGTCTAAAAAACAACCACAGCGAAACAAAGCACACGAGGAAGGGAAGAAAAAGGGAAATCAAATGACAGAGAAAGAGGCAGAAAGATGGGAGAAAGGGCAAGAGGAGAGAGAGAGGGGGGTGAGGGCAAGGACAGGAAGAAAAGGGGAAAGGAAAAGAGAGAGGAAGGAAGTGGAAGGGAGGAAAGGAAGGGGGAGGGAGGAGAGGGAAAGGAGAGGAGGGGAGGGGAATGATGGGGAGAAAAGGGAAAAAAGAGGAGGAGGGGAGGGAGGGGAGGAAGCCTCTATTCTTTGATTGGCTTTTTCAAAAATGAGGAGGAGGGAGGGGAGTGAGGGGGGGAGGGAAGGAGAGGGGAAGGAGGGAAGGGGAAGAAGGACAGCTTGTCTGGAGCTCAGACAAACCCTGAAGACCCCATCCCCCACCCAGAGCCCCTCCCCAGCTAAGAGACATGGACCCTGCCCATAGCTGCCTTCTGTTTCCCACTGGGGACTTCACTCTTACCAACCAGTGAACTCTCTTTGACTCCTCTTTGACTCTGAGTGGAACAGCAGATCTGCCATGTACCACAGGCAGAGCCACACAGCCTCCCTGACTCCAGCTCGGGAGTGGCAGCCTTGCCCCTTGGCCATCTGGTTTGCTTGGCCCTGGTGTCTGTCTTCTCAAGGGCAGCAGCTCACCTTGGCATGGTCAGGTATCTCCACACACAAAGCCATGTGGAATGAAGCTCTGGATATGTGCTTGGCACGAGTTCCTACCAGCACTCTGGGGAGGTTTGACTGTTTCCAGTCTCCTTCTGGCTTAGCTCAGCCTGCTCCACAACACTGATGTGGCCAACGCTCTCAGTGGAGAGTCCAGGCAGGCGCTGTCACTTTCTCTGCCTGTAGGCCCTGAGTTGTGTGCTCTCGCTTCTTGGTGTTTTCTGGAAGATGGTGTCCTAGTTAGAGTTCTGTTGCTGTGATAAACATTGTGACCGAAGTGACTGGGGAGGAAAGGGTTTGTTTAGATTTCGGGTTACAGTCCGTCATCGGGGAAGCTAAAACTTGTAAGAGTTCTTCGTATATCCGGGTTAAAAGCAATCCAATAGTGTGTTCAATATTTGCAAAAGTTTTCTCCCATTTTATGAGTGAGTTTTCATTTTAACAGCACTCCTCACTGGGGAAGAATATCTCGTTTAAGGCACTTGAGTTGTCTTTGTTCCCAGTCATTGTTTGTATGTTAAGTGCTACATCAAAGAAGCCACCACCTAACCCAAGGTTACAATTACCAACACCTACATTTCCTTCTAAAGGCTTTATAGCTTGGGCTCTTGCATTTAGCTGCACGACCTTTCTGAGATGATCTTTTATGTGGTGGGAGGCGGAGGGCTGCTGGAGCTCCAGCCGTGGCTCTCAGGAACACGTGAGTCTGAGCTGGACAGACGGCTCGGCCGTTAATACATGCTGCTCGTCTGTTTGCCTTCTACTGCTGAGATAAACATGGTGACCAAAAGCAGCGTGGAGAGGAGAGGGGCGTTTCAGCTTACAGGTTACAGTCTATCATCAGGGGAAGTCGAGGCAGAGACTCAAGGCAGGAAGCTGGAGGCAGGAAGTGACGCAGAAGCCATGGAGGAGTGCCGCTTACGGGCTTGCTTCCCGTGGATTCCTCAGCTGGCTTTCTGATACAGTCCAGGGCCACCTGCCCAGGGGATGGCACCACCCACAGTGGACGGTGCCCTCCCACATCAACCAGAAATCAAAAAAATACCCCATGGGTTGGCCTAGAAGCCAATCTGATGGAGGCATTGTCTCAGCTGAGGGTACTCTTTCCAGATAACTCTACCCTGTGTCAAACTGAGAAACAAAATCATCATAGGGCATGCTGGGAAGGAACCCTTAGAAAACCATGGCAGGAGAAGAACCTAGGCTGGAGCCCATTGGGTCGAGAGGTGGCGCAATCCATGCAGTGTCGTTATGGGGATGCCGGCTGACTGGGTTTTGGGTTGGTCATTGGTGAACCCTGTTTGGAGCAGCCGGTACTTGGCTCCGATGTCTGTCTGTAGTGGTGTAGATATTGTAGAAGAGGCAGGGATGTGTGGAATGCCCACTGCGTCTGCATAGCCTCTGCTCCTGTCCCACTATGCCTTGACTGAGACCCTGAACTTGGCTTTTTATCCGCACCAGGGTGAGGGTGTGCAGCAGCTTCGAGAGGCCCTGAAGATCCTGGCAGAGAGGGTCCTCATCCTGGAACACATGATTGGGGTCCACGGTGAGTAACAACCAGGCCTCCCACTTTCCCATGACCTTGTGGGGGCTGCTAAAGCTGTGTGGTTCCCCCGCTTCAGGGACTCTACCATGTTACTGCCAGATGGCCCGCACTAAACCCCTCTGCTCAAGTCAGTGTCAAAACCCACTCCCCGGGCTCCCCGGGGATGACCGGCCACACCCACACAAGCCAGGCTGCCTCCCACCTCTGTGGCTTGCCCAGGCCCGTCCCTCCACCTGCTGACCACTCCTGCTGACCACTGACCCACAGCAGAATGTGGTGAAGCTGTCCTGAGTCCTCCTCTTTGTCCTTATCGTTCTTGTCACCATGGAAGGAGTTTCCCCCGCATCTTCCTGGGGAGTCCTTATCTAAGCTGGGGGTGGCTGGTTCCTCTGCAGGGTCTGAAGCTCAGGCCACTTGCTATTGGTTAAAGAATAAGTGGGCAGGTGACTCGAGAGGCAGTGACCGGAGGAGCAAACAGATGGGAGGGTGACTAGGAGGAAGAGTGGATGGGAGAAGGTGGAGGTGGATGAACGGGTGCACAGGGGGTGAGCACATGAATGAACGGGAAAGTGAATGAGCCTGACTACAGGGGTGAATGAATGGGAAAGAAGATGAATGGGTGGGGAAAGTTGAATGGGGAAGTGTATGTATGAATGGGTGAGCAAATTAATAGGTGAATGAGTGTGTGTGCTGCTGAATGAACAAATCAGTGAGTGCGTTAGTGAATGAGTGAGCGAGGCCTACTTGTCTCCTCTCACTGAACTTGCCCAGGCTCTGGGGGCAGAGCCCTCTGGGTAAACTGAGGCTGACTTGAACACCCCTGCTGCCCTTCTTCCAGATCCCCTGGCCTCCCCTGAAGGAGGCTCTGGGCAGGACGCGGCCCTGAGAGCCAATCTCAAGATGAAGCGGGGAGGCCCTCAACCTGATGGCATCCTGGCTGCCCTGCTGGGCCCTAACCCTGCACAAAAGAGCGTGGACCAGGCTGGCGACAGGAAGTAAGAACAAGCCCAGCCCTGGGGCTCAACAGCTGCCGCTTCCTGAAGACGCCCCATGTGGGGCTGGGCATCAGGCAGGGACGATTGTGAAAGACACTGGGAGCCTGGGGACCTTGGGGACAGATGCTGCCTCCAAGGGGCAAGGCCCAGCGCAGACTAGCACCCTGACAGGACCCTTCTTTGCCCCGTCCCCTCCCTCCCACTCCCGGCTGGAGACGGGGTCTGGGTGGGCTGGATGGCAGGCAGGAGAATAATCCTGATTCTCAATGGCTGAGCCCCAGCTCCATTAGGGGCCAGGGCCAGCCGAGGTGCTTTCCCTATATTGTCTCATTTAACCCTTAAAAGGTAGGTCTGTGATCCCCAAGCAGCGTGGGGAACGAGGTGTGGAGAGTACACGTGACCAGATCCTGGATATCAGTGGGGGCGGGTATGGTATCGTAACCCAGGCCTCCCTATTGCCGAAGCCATGACTTACGACCCTGGCTAGCTTCTTCCCCTCTTCATGAGGTATGTGGCCCAGGGCACTCCTGAGGCAGCGGGGCTGCTGGGAGGCAGGGCCACCCAGAAGACATGGGGCTCTACAGGATTTGGTCCTGCCTCTCTTCTTCCGGTCTCTTCCTGGATCTGGGGACAAGGGGCAGCTTCCAAGGGGACTTGGGGACCAAGAGGTAGGGTCTTTGGGGCTGAGAGAAGCAAAGGCTTTTGTATTTGATTGGTGGTGCTCCCTCCTGTCTCCCAGGCTTGCTGAGCCCACTGGCCCTCGCCTGTCCTCCTCCATGGAGAAGGAGAGAGCATTTAATGGGACTGTCCAGCCAGGGTAGGGCCTACAGCCTCCATCTCTGTCAGTCTTTCATGGAAGTCTCTAGAGCCTTCTGCTTGGATGGAACACAAGCCCATGTCCCCTTCACCGAGAATCCAGCTTCCCCGAGTCCTAGGCTCACTAGAGGCCATGCCTTGGGGCTGGGTCCTAGCAGGTTCCACAACAGAGCTGGTCCACAGTGCTGAAGGCCTCTCTGGCTTGTGCTTGGCTTCTTATGACCCACCTACCCTGGTGCTCCTCCCACCGGGCCACAACCCCTCACACTCAGAGCGCAGAAAGGCCTGGAACCACCCTCAGGTATGTCTCCCTGCCTGGCAGGAGGGACCATCCCTAAAGATCTTGGTGCTTACGCAGGGCTGTGTCCTTGTCCCCCTGGGCCCTGTTGGCTATCCCTGGGCTCTTCTCTGTCCCTACCAAGAGGTGATCTGAGACCTGTGATATTATTTCAAATAAAGGTGCTCTCCCCACTGTGGCCTTCCTGTGACTTGGCAGCTGTCGGGAGGCTGGAGCTTTACCCAGCCAGAGAACTGATGAACAACTGTATCCAGCTCTGGGGCAGAGGAACCCAAGAATTCAGCTAGAAGAGGAAAGGGACCCCTCAAAAATAGCTGTTTGGAGTATTTGAAATGGCTTTGTGGGTAAAAGCATTTGCCACCAAGTCTGGTGACTTGAGTACAGTCCTCAGGACCCCCGTGGCAGGAGAGAACTGGCTCCTGCCAGTTATCCTCTGACCTCCACGTGTGCACCCTACGCACAAATGAATAAACAATCTGTATTTTTAAGATGGGGCTGGAGAGATATCTCAGCACCTAAGATGATTTTCTGTCCTTGCAAGAGGATCCAAGGTCCACGTGTGGCACCCACACTGGGCAGCTCACAGCCATCTGAAACTCCAGCTCTAGGGTATCCAGTGCCCTCTTCTGGCCTCTGCAATTAGCCACACACACATGTGCACATACAAACACTCAGATGCGCATGAGTACACATACATAAAAAAGATAACTTTTAAAAGAAGGAAGAGAAAAGTTGGCCACTCTTTTCAGCAAGGCTGACTTTGAACTAAGCTGGAGCCCCAGCCCTGCAAGGGAAAGAGTTATAGTTTTGTTTTTGTTTTTTTGAGACAGGATCTCACTATGAAGATCTGGCTGACCAGAGTCTGACTATGTAGACCAGACTGGCTGTGAATTCACAGAGATCTGCCTGCCTCTGCATCCCGAGTGCTGGGATTAATGGTATGCACCACCAGGCCAGTAGTACAAGGCAGAGAGTTAAACTGAGGGACGCCAAGTGGCGCGTGACATGAGGGAGAGGGAATATGTATAATTAACGCCTACTTCCCAACTGGGACAGATCAGCAGCCTAAAGAATGATTCAGACAAGCTTATCTTGACAGATTTGATGAGCTCATGAAGGGAAAAATACAGACAGCTCCATTTCCTCCTTTGTAGGTGTCAATCACCCACCCACCCACCACGCTCCAATTTCACAAGGTTCTGAGTCTCAACACAGTCTGTACCAGCTTGAGTGTGGGATACTCTTAGTGTCAAAGCAGTAGAGGTGACCACAGACTCAGACAATGTAAGGCACAACAAACCAGACTCGGCAGCCGGTGAGAGGAGCACTTGCTACACAAGCCCGGGGTCCTGAGTTCGATCCCCGGAACTGGCATCAAGGTGAAGGAGCGAGCCAGCTCCACAGTGCTGTCCTTTGACAGCTTTGACTTCCACACGTGCATTCCACAGCACGTCACGCACACACAGTAACAATAAGTAATAACAGTAGTATAAAGACTCAGAATCTGGGAATGTTATATGTTAACGTGGAGTCTGCTTTTGCCCTTTCAAGGGGTCTGTGCTCTGGGCAAGCAGTGTCTGGTCATGGGAGAGACGGCTTGTTTTGTGGCATTCTGGGACAGGGAACGGCTGAAAGGTGGTGTGCTCTGAGGTGGAGTTATTCTGACTAGGGCTTAGCAGACAACTCATCTCGTACCAGGGCAGTGTAGATTCCCTTACCCTGTCTCTGTGCCTGTGCAGACCTGAGTCAGCGATAAATTAATTCCTCCCTAGAACTCCAGAGAGACCCAAATACTCAAGAAGCAAGTCCCCTAGGTCAGGGTGGGGTCCAGAATGGCTGCTGGATCACTACAGACCTCGGTACCACCAGGCGCTGGCTGTGTGCCTGGGCCTCTCCAAACCAGAGTTGACATCTGCCCAGAGTTAACATCCAGTGGAGAAGATGGACATCAAATATCCAGGAGATGTAGGAGGCAGAGACTCTGGACCACTTCTGTAGCCTGGAACCAAAAGCTAAGGATGGGAGAAACGGAACCGAGACAGACAGTTAGGGACGTCACCTGCCCTCTCTGGGTGATGAACATGCCGCTACCTCCTTAGGCAGCAGCTGCATTCACAGACCAGGTCGGTGTGTGATTCTCCTCTGCACACACGGTCCTGGAACAGCTGGCCCAGGAGCACTCAGTCCTGGGGAGTCTGGGGGAGGACGAGAGTTTGAAGCTGGACTTTGACAGAAAGTGGGGGGGCATTGAGAATGGAGAATGGTCACACCCCTTTGTCCCTGGGTAAAGGGACAGAGCTACAGAAACATATGTAGTTTCGGTTTGATTTAGTCTTTTGAGACAAGTTTCTCTGTGTAGCCCTGGCTGCCCCTGGAGCTCACTCTGTAGACCAGGCTGGCCTCAAACTCAGAGATCTGCCTGCCTCTGCCCCCTGAACACTGGGGTTAAAGACGTATGCTACCACCACCCAGCTAAAACATATGCTCTTCCTCCATCCCCTCCTCTCCTTTCCTCTAGGCCTTCACACACACACACACACACACACACACACACACACACACACACACAGGCCCAGCCTGATGGCCTGAATACAGACAGCTTCTTGGCTTCTTGTTCCACCCCAGAAGCCCCACCTGCCTATCCTTATCCCCTCCCACTGCAGACGCTTGGGACTACTGTCCCTAATTAGTCTTGCCTATATCCCCTCTTCTCGACTGTCCCCCAAACCATGAGGGGCAGGGGTGAAAATACCCCGGCACTGGGCCCCAGCCAGGGGTGATGAAGGTTCCCCATTCAAACCTATGACTCACTGAATCCAACAGTCACCCCTAGCTCAGCCTCCCGTGCTCAGCTGGGACTGTCCAGGTGCAGGAACCATCCGTGTCCCCAGTCCCCAGCCAACCTGGGTGCAGCACAGGGAATCACTGTGTCAAATCGCTGACACCTACGTGACAGGACCTTGGCAGTGAGATCACCTCCTGCCCATGCCCCGTGAGAAGGCAGTGGGCAGAGAGATGAACGACAGCTTCCCAAAGCAGCCTCCGTCAGAACCTCAGCCCTCCCCACCCCACGGAGAGCCCAGCACCTGCACTTCCAACTGCCACGCTCTTGCAGACCTGCTTTATGGAGAATTTCACGAGATTTTCAATTAATTGAATTCCCAGGGAGATTTACTTCCAATGTTATTAATAAATTCTAATGCAGCCTATAACTCTCAATTGCCAGTTAATTAACTTGCAATTGGCACGTTGTAAAAAGGCAAGCTAAATACCTTTTCTGTGGGGGCTGGTGAAGCTGAGGAAGCCTGTCGTGTATGCTGAGGTAGACGGCTGGAATACACGGTCCCTCTTTCCCCAGCTGAGAAAGGACAACAGTGTGCCCAGCATCCTCGGCATTGAAGGAGAGTCACGCCATCTCCTTCAGGGTTCCGGGTACCTAGGGTTGATATTGGTTACTGCTCCGGAACAAACACAGCAAAAACAGTGTGGCCTCGTGGCCTTCTATACGGCTCACCAAGTACCTCGGTATTTGATCCAATGTTACTCTGGGTATATAGGGGGTGATGCAAACAGTTCTTTTGCTTGTTTGCGTCAGGGTCTTTATATGTAGCCCAGGCTGCTCCAGAACTCACTACATAGCCCAGGCTAGCTTCAGTCTTTCAATCCTCTTGCTTCTAGCTCCCAGATGCTGAGGCTACAGGCCTGGGTCGCCTCATCCCACGCCACTTTCCTCTTGACTGGATTCACAGCCCTCTTAGAATTCCAGCCATGGGTCAGGGTTTGTAGCTCAACTGGCAGATCTTTGCACACACATGGCTCTGAGCTCAATCCCCACACCTTGTAAACCAAGCTTGGTGGCTCGTACCTGAAATCCCATTCCCAGAGAGGTAGAGACAGGAGGATGAGAAGTTCAAAGTCATCCTAAGCTACACGTCAAGTTTTAGTCTGCCTGCTTCACATCTAGCCAAGGAAGCTCTACGGCAGGGAGTTTTGGCTTGGTGTGTAAGGACTCGATAAGGACGACAGCAGGGGGAGGCTGGGGATTGACGGAGTTGCCTGTGGAAAATGAGCCCTCGGGAGACGGTGGCACACACTGGTCATCTGGGCACTCAGGAAGAGGCAGGAGGACTGAGGGTTCAAGGCTATCCAGGTGACATAGTGAGATGACATCTGTCTTCTCTATCAGTCTCTCTACTTAGCTACCTACCTAGCGTCTGTCTGTCTGTCTCCCTATCATCTGTTTGTCTGAGTCCATTTGTCACTGAAGCTCAGGGGCTGTTCCAGTCCCTTAGACGAAGGAGGAGATAGAGCAAGCCCTGGGGGGGTCCTTAGACACAAAGGCTGCTGTCACAAGACAGGGAACAAGGAAGATAGGGACTTCTGTAAGAGGACCTAAGAGGGCCCTCGGGACAGGAACAGGAGTGTCACAGGGATGCTGGGCCCTCTAGGCCATGCTGCGTGTTCTTCCTCTTGTAGACTTCTTTCAGTCAGTCTCAGGCCCTGTAGCCTCTGCTTGCTGGTAACTTCAGTTCCTTCCTCCCAAGGCCTCTTACTCGTCCTGCCCCTGGGACTGGGGGCTTAGCAGTCCCCTGCCACTGAGCAGGAGTTTGGGGCAAAGTGTCCGGCTGTGAGAGCCAAGCAGCGAACTAGATGAGTCATTTGTCCCAGTCTCTAATTAAAGAGATGACAGACGGAAAAAAAAAAAAAAAAAAAGCAGAGAAAGGAGAATTGATCCATGTGCCCTTGTTGGGAAGAGGGGCAGATAAAGGGGTGTAGCGATCTCTCTCACTGCCCCCTGCCCCCTCCCGTATGTTGGAGGGAGAGCAGGAGCAGGGGACAGAGGCAGGTGGAATCAGCAGGCCTGACAGGGTGGTGCCTGTGCTGTTCATTCATCCTCTCAGCTCGTTCTGCAGGGTGATCCGATGAAAACCATACTGCCTGAGGGGACAAGCTGCTCTTGAAGCAGGGTCACTCCTGTTTGGGGGTGCTCTCATCATGGGGTAATCTCAGTGAGGCTCTGCTATTCCTGGAGTCCAAGGTGACTATAGGCTTCGAGGCAATCTCTAGGGCTCTCGTAGGGGACCGTGTAGATGCTTCAAGGGGCTTCAGTGACTCTCATCCCTGTACCTTCAGCTGTGAGGGAATGGTCTATGGCGGTGGGGAAGGCATGGTGGCAGCAGGAGGGAGGTGGCTGGTCACGTGGCGTCCACAATCAGGAATCAGAGAGAGATGGACGCCGGTGCTCAGCTGGCTTCCTTCTTGTTATCAGTCCAGGCCCCCGGCCCATGCAGTATCACTATATTAGAGAGTCTTCCCCCTCATTTCACCCCATCTAGAAACTCCCGCACAGACGTGCTGCCATGGTGATGCCATGGACTATCGCTCGTGTGTCCGATAAGGACAGGTTTGGGTCCTATCTCTCCTCAAGGCCTGGACACCAATGGGGCATAAAGTCAGTGGATTCAGGAACCTAAGCCAGAAATGCCAGCATGGGAAGAAGGGTTTTGTTGCCTGTGGAGGCAGAAGCCATGCTCCCTGGAAGCGGAGGGGTACTGAGTCTGGCTGGACTGCTGCTGGGCCAGAAGAAGCACTGTTACTCCTAGGGCCTCCTTTTTATCACCCTTCGCTTGTTTATCTGCATGTGTGTGTGTGTGCGTGCATCCCTGCCGTGGTGCACGGTCTTGTGTGGAAGTCAGAGGACAGCTTCCAGGAATCCATTCTCTCCTCCTACCATGAGGGTCCTGGAGATCAGCTCGGGCCATTAGACTTGGCAGCGCATGCAGTGGTGAACCCCAGAGCCAGCTCGGAGGTCCTGAGAACTCATTTTCAAACCTGCCCATCCCACATTTAGCTCTCAGCCACTCAAGAACTTTGATGGTGTCCCTTCGGGTTCTCAGAATGTCACAGGAGCAAGTCAGGGCCCATGTCATATTCCCATGACCCCCCTCCAAATGCTCTAACCGCTGAGCAGAGTTGACTGAGTACAAAACCTCCTGGCCATAATTCCGCTTTTGGGTGGTGGTGGTGGTGGTGGTGGTGGTGGTGGTGGTTCTGGGGATCGAACTCAGGTCCTCACACTTGCCTGGCAAACAACCAACTGAGCCATCCCCCCTCCCACCACTGTGAGAATTTTGTTTGCAGAGTGTGTCTTTCTTAGGTAAGATGGGCGTCAACATCAGGTTGAACTCAGCCCTCCACTTCAGAAGCAGGGGAGCTTTTAATGCATCCCAGTTGCCATGGTGACCACTGGTCTCCGTTTCCTGAGATGGCTTTTGCAGATCCACCGGGAACGAGCTGAAGTATTCCAGAAGTGATGTTGGGACATTTGGTTAGCTATTTGGAAGGAAATAAAATTAGCTCTTTCCTTCACACCGTCTATCAATATCAACTTCCAAAGATTTAAAGAATTAAATCTACAAGGGGAAACTCAGTACAAAATGACCCCAGAGCCAGGGATGTAGCTCAGGTGGCAGAGTGGTCCTTCAGATGCCCTGGGTTCCGTCCCAGCACCACAGTCACCATGTGCTGTACTGCACACCTGCGATTCCAGCGCTCGGCACCTAGAGGGCAGGGCATAGGAATTTAAAGCCATTTTTGCTTACGTAGTGAGTTTGAGGCCAGCCTATTGAACATGGGACCCTGTCTCAATCACAACAAACAAATAAATGCCAGACAAATATCTGATCTTAGGGTAAGTAGAGATCCTTTAATCATAACAGCAGTTGGCGCGTGTTGTGGTGGCCCCTGCCTGTCATCCCAACATCCAGGGGGCCCAGGCAGGAAGGTTGACAGTCGGAGGTCAACCTGGGCTAATGTCTCAAAAAACAATAAATAAATAAACAAATCAATAAGCAGTAGAAAAACATCACGGGTTAAGATAGAAAAAGTGTTTGTGTTGGTAAGTGAGTGAGTGCCGGTGCCCATGGAGGCCAGAAGAGGGAGTCAGGTGCCTGGACCTGGAGTCACAGGCAGGTGTGAGCCGCCTGAGTGAATGCTGGCAGCCAAACTCAAGTGCTCTGCAAGAACCCTGTTAAGACAGAATTTAACACGTGGAATTACATATCGAACACTAAAGAGGGGGCTCATCAGGTTAAGCACTTGCCACCAGAGAGGACCTGAGTTCAGATCCCAGCACTCAAGTGAAAAAGAAATGCTGGCCAGGTATGGCAGCCTGCCTGTGATCCCAGCTCCCAGCATGTGGGAGGCAGAGACAGGGAATCCAGGAGGATGCTGGCTAGCTAGACAGGCCAAAACACAAACTCTGGGTTCAACAGGAGCCCCACAAGATGGAGAGCAGTCAAGAGAGACCCCTGATGTTGAGGGTAGACCCCCAAATGTACATGGGCATACAGACATGTGCCAGAAACTTAAATCTCTTTGGGTTGCTCTTATTTCCTCTTGTTTTGTTTTGTTGAATCAAGGTCCAGTGTAGCCCAGGCTGTATTTGAGCTCTTAATCTTCCTTCCTCGCCCCCTAAGAGCTAGAATTAGATAGGCAGAAGCCACAAGTCCTGGTTTGGTTTTGAAACAGGGTCTCATGGAGCCTAGGTTGGTCTTGAACGCTAACCCTAAGTAACTGAGGATGACCTTGAACTCATGACCATCTGGCCTCTACCTGCCAAGTGCTGGGATCACAGAAGTGTACCACCACTCCCTTAACCTTAATGATTTAAAATACAATCATCTTTGACTTATATCCAGTGGATAGAGAGACCCTTAGTCAGAAGAAAATAAAAATAATCTTAATTATCTAATAATTAAGATTTTATATATTTTTAGATTTGTTTGTTTATGTATTTTATGTACATGGGTACTTTGTATGCATGCACATCTGCACACCAGAAGAGGGCATCAGACAGGTGTGGGATGCCATGTGGGTGCTGGGAATTGAACTCGGGATCTTTGGAAGAACAATGAGTGCTTAACCACTGAGACATGCTCCAACCCCTAAAGTGGATTGGAAAGGAAGACTCAGCAGTACCCAGCCTTTGGGCGATGCACGGAACATCTCTCCAGGCTGGAAAGCAGATAAGGACACAGACCACCACTGCTTCTCTTCAGCATTGTGCTGGGCACCCAGACAATAGAGAAAGCTGTCATACTCGTGCCCGTGCGTCAGTTTCTTCCCTGCCTGGCTTTGTTGAAATAAGAGCTGTGTTGACTTGTAATATCCACCCTGTACAATCCATTCTTGGGCCTGGAGAGCATGGCAGGTAAAGATGATGTCACCAAACCTGACAGCCTGAGTTTAATCCCAGAAACCCACATGACAGAAGGAGAGAACTGCCTGCCACAAGGTGTCCTGTGATGGCCACGCAAGAGCTATAGGGCACATGTGCCACACACAGATGATAAACAGACAGACAGACAGACAGACAGATGACAGATTAGATAGATAGATAGATAGATAGATAGATAGATAGATAGATAGATAGATAGATGATAGATAGATGATAGACATAAATAGATGATAGACAGATAGACAGATGATAGACAGACAGACAAATAGATGATAGACAGATAGATAGATGATATATAGGTAGACAGATGATAGTTTATAGATAGATGGTAGATAGATAGATGATAAATAGAAAGATGATAACAGACAGACAGACAGACAGATAGATAGATAGATAGATAGATAGATAGATAGATAGATAGATAGATAGATAGATATTTCAAATGCATAAAATTCTTTCTTAAAGCCCCACTCATTGGTTTTTAATATACTCCCAGAACTAGGAAACCATCTATCTGTTTGCTTCAATTCTGCTCTAACAGAAAACCTGAGCCTGGATCGTTTATAAAGAACAGAGGTTTGTTTGCTCTGGAGGCCAGGAAGGTCAAGACAAAGAGGCCGATTTTGGGGCAGGGTGGATGGGGTGGGGACCACAGTGCTTTATGTCTGTCATCCACGGAGGAGGATGCCAAGAGAGCAGGAGTGAGAGGCAAGAAGGCAAAGCACATCTATTTCAAAAGATCTACTCCCTGAGCTGAGTGTTACCCCAGAACATGGGAGGCTGAAGCAGTAGGACTGTGAGTTCAAGATCAGCCCTGTTAAAGAGAGGAGAGGAGTAGAAGAGAGAAAATGGAATTAAACCGATTGATCGAGGAGGAAGGAACCCTCATAACGTAATCAGTGATTAGAAGTCTCCCCCCCCCCATTGTCCTGTTGGAGATCACATTTCTCATATGTGGATTTGGAAGGAGATATTTAAACTGCAGACAGCATCAGGGCCAACGAGATGGCTCAGGGGGTAAAGGCGCTTGCTGCCAAGCCTGACAACCCAGGTTGGATCCCTGGAACCCGCATGGTGGGAGGAGAGAACAAACCCTGAAAGCTGTGCTTTGACGGCTACACTGACACATGAACGAGAACACAAAATAAATAATTGTTTAAAAAAAAAGTAAAACACCTTTTGGGGTGGTGGTGGTGCACGCGCCTTTAATCCCAGCACTCAGGAGGCAGAGGCAGGCGGATGTGCCGGAGACTATAATTGTCTCTTCACCCATTGGTGAGACACTTGTATTCCTCCTTCCTATGGACTGTTATGAACAATGCTGAGACTCACACATTCGTATGACTTTTTATTTGCAAAAATGCTTATTTTTATGTGTGTGTATGCATACGTGTGTGCACATGTGTGCGCAGGTGCCTGGGGATGCCAGAAGAGGGCGTCTGATTCCTTGGAGCTGGGGTTATTGGTGGTTATGAGCCACCAGGTGTGAGTGCTGGGAACTGAACTCCGGTCGCCGGTGAGATCAGTGTTTTAACTACTGAGCCCTGTATGTGGTTTCATACAGGCATGTTTTCATGGCTGATAGGCACTTCTCTGTGGTTAGGGTGTGAGAAGGCCCCAGAGGCTCGTTCATTTGATCTGCCTCTTGTTTCACTAAGCTGTGAGGAGACACGGGTTCAAACACTCCCTCTACGCCCCCTCCCCTTGGGAGCTGCCTGTGGCCAAGCCTTTCCCTCCAGCAAACTGTTTCCCTTCTGATTGTGAAGCCTTAATAGACCCTGTCTCCCCCGCCTCCCCTAAGTGGCTTTTGTTAGGTATTTTCCCTCAGAATGAGAAGCAACTGGGTGCAGCATCCAAGGAAGCAGCCAGGCCTTCTAGTAACCCGGTTACAGTTTGACCTCTCAAAGTGACTGCAAGTTTTCCCAGTCTCTGCCACACCCTCACCCGAACGCTTGTTATAATGTATAGCTACAGATCAGCTTTTAATTTTGTACATGTGAGAGAGCCCATGTGTGTACACACACACACAGGAGAGCAAGAGAGATCTAGAGGCCTGGAGTTCCCCCAGAGCTGGACTTACAGGTGGTTGTGAGCCCTTCAGTGTGGGGACTGGGAACTGAACCCTGGTCCCCTGCAAGAACAGCAAGTGCTCTTAACCACTGAGCCATCTCTCCAGCCTTGTGATTACGTTTTTCTATTATAACCTTCTTTGTGGGGTGGGAGGGCGGTTGCTGTCCTGGTTTGCATTTTCCCAGGGACTGTTAACTCCATTGTTTGCCTTTGAAGAGAAGCTGATTGAAGTCCTTTCTCCACAATAGGTCTCCACTTCGCAGCATATAAAACATCTCATTCTGGATAGATTATAGACCTAAAACTGCACATCCTTGTAATAAGACAGGTGTCAATAGCTGTGACCTCTGATTAAGCAATGGTTTCTTTGCTGTAACACCAAACACGCGCGCACACACACACACACACACACACACACACACACACACACACACACACACAGAGTTCGTGGGCTGAAGTTGAGCTGGCATGTTTGTATTTTTTATCACTGACTTGTTCGTTTTATATCAGATGAAAAACCCAATATCGTGTCCAATATTTGCAAACATCTTCTCCCACTTTATGAGTGAGTTTTTATTTCAATAGCATTCCTTGTTGTGGGGGGCAGGGAGCTCTCGTTGAAGGCACCCCATTTGTCTACTTTGTTCTCGGTCATTACTTGAATCGTAAGTGCTACATCAAAGAAGCCACCACCTAATCCAAGGTTACAATTACCAACACCTACATTTCCTTCTAAAGGCTTTATAGCTTGGGCTCTTGCATTTAGCTGCACGACCTTTCTGAGATGATCTTGGTTTTTTTTTTTTTTTTTTTTTTTTTTTTTTTTTTTTTTTTTTTTTTTTTTTTTTTCGAGACAGGGTTTCCCCTGAGATGATCTTTTATGTGGTGGGAGGCGGAGGGCTGCTGGAGCTCCAGCCGTGGCTCTCGAGAACACGCGATGAGTCCGAGCTGGACAGACGGCTCGGCCGTTAATACATGCTGCTCGTCTGTTTGCCTTCTACTGCTGAGATAAACGTGGTGACCAAAAGCGGCGTGGAGAGGAGAGGGGCGTTTCAGCTTACAGGTTACAGTCTATCATCAGGGGAAGTCGAGTCAGAGACTCAAGGCAGGAAGCTGGAGGCAGGAAGTGACGCAGAAGCCATGGAGGAGTGCCGCCTACGGGCTCTCTCTTCACACCTTGCTCAGCCTGCTTTCTGAAACTACCTGCTCAGCGGTGACACCGCCCACATCAATCATCAACCAAGAAAATACCCTACAGGCCAAATTGGTAGAGGCATTTTTCCCCCAATTGTGGTTCCATCTTCCCAGATGGCTTTAGCTTGTGTCAAGTTGACAGACAGACAAACAAACAAACAAACAAACAAAACAAAACAAAACAACAGTTTAAGCCACTGAGGACAGTCATCCAGAGGTAAAGGCTAGGGCATCCGCAGGACCTTAGGGATGCACAGGGCCTTCTTGGGTCCTGGGAACATCTTGGAGCTTTAGAACCCCTCAAAGGACTCTCCCCAACTTTTCTTCTTTTCTTTTTCATCAGTAGTGGGGTTGAACCTAGTGCGCCTGGCATGGGAGGCAAGGGCTGTACCACTGAGCCACAGCCTGGTGGCCTTTCGAGTCTTAGTTTAGACACTCATTAACCTGACTTCTCCAGGAAGCAGCAAGCTAAATAGTTGAGAGTGACTGTCCTAAGACGTGCCCTGGAGCTACAGTGTTTCCTACGTGAGTCAGTCAGAGACTTACCATCCCACAGAACGGAACTTCCCAGGAAACTTCCAGCCGAATCAAATAGTAACGGCTCCCTTGGGATAGGACTCATCCCCGAAGCTCTGCGCCTGTTTGTTCTTCCCGTCAGGGGCTGCCATGGGAACTGGTATCACAACCCTCAGAGCTGTGTGACTATCGGTTTCCAGGCCTGTGACCCAGCTGTGGAATAAGTCAAATGAAAACCAGCACAGAGCTGGCTGGGATGGTGGCTCTGTTGGTCCTTGCCATGGAGACACCAGAAACTGAGTTTGGATTCTGGGTACCCAATGTAAAGAAAAATACATATCTGGTGTGTGTACACCTGTAACCCAGTGGTATAGAGATTGGAGGATCCCTGGGTCCCAGGGGACAATCAGTTTAGCAGAGTCGGTGAGTTCCAGGTAAGGGAGAGGCCCTGCCTCATAAGGCAAGGTGTAGAGTGACTGAGGAAAAGACCCAACACTGACCTCTGGCCTCTATACACATAAGGGCATGGACACACACACACACACACACACACACACACACACACACACATACACACACACACACACCACACGAACCTGTATATATACAAACCTCACACATGCACATACAAAAAAACCCATAAAATAAAATAATCTTACTGTGATTCAGCTATATACATTTTATGTAGCTTTGTGTGGGGGGGTGCATGTGTGTGTGCATGTGTGTGTGCACGTGCGCGCGTGTGTTTGTGCGTGTGTGTGTGTGTGTGTGTGTGTGCGTGTGCGTGTGCGTGTGTGTGTGTGTGTGTGGCAAAGCTTGACACTGGTTCTTTGATTGCTCTCCACATCACCTATTGAAGCAGGGTCTCTCATTTGAACCCACAGCTTTCTGACTGGGCAGGTTGAGCTAGCCAGCTTGCTCTGTGGATCCCATCTCTGCTTCCCCTGAGCTGGGATGACGGCCACTGTGCCCTTAGCATTTACCCAGGTCCTGGGGATCCGAACTCCAGTACTGATGCTCACAGAGCAAATGTTTTGCCAGCTGCGCCTTCCCCCAACCCTTGACCATGTTTTAAAAATAATAATAGACTTTAGGCATGGTGATGCACACCTTTAATCCCAACACTTGGGAGGCAGAGGCAGGGGGATGGACTTCTGTGAATTTGAACCAAGTCTGGTCTACATGGCAAGCTAGCAGATAGCAACAACTGGAATAAGACCCTGTCTCAAAAAAAAACAAAGCAAAACAATAACAGTAACAATAAAAGAAACACTTTCTGATTTCTCGTAAGGCTTTAGTTACTTTTTCAGAGTTATGAAAAAATTGATTTTTGCCATTTTTGTCAGTTTTCACATCACCTTCACAAAGGAGTGGATTTTGGGTGTACTTCCTGTGTCCCCCCGGGGGGACTTTGTGCGTAAAGTCATCCCAGAAGCCGGCCATGACCACTTATTTCCACACGGCCTACAGCTGCTGTCACCCAGCCCTGGGCATTGAAGAGTAGATGCATGGGAAGTCATGTGGGCTGTGAACCCGAAAATACATGTTTGCCAAACCCCACAGCAAGATGAGGAAATAACACTAGGGTTAGAGAGGGAAGAGACTGAGTTGCTATTATTCCGAGATTATTTGGCTTTCAAAAAATCTGGGGGCTGGGAATACAGCTCAGTTGGTAGAGAGCACAGGGCTCCAGGTTCCATCCTCAGCACTGGGAAGGGAGGCAGGAGGGAGGGAGACAGAGGGAACGGGCTGGATAGATGGGACAACTGCCTGTAACTCCAGCTCCAGCGGATCCAGCATCCTCTGCTAGCCCTCGTGGACAGCCACACACATGTGTATACCTACATGCACACAGACACATAAGTAAAATAAATCTCTTTTTAGAAAGAGAGATAGAGGAGGAGGGGGAAGACAAAAGACAGAAGGGAGGAAAGGAAGAAAAAAGGAAGGGAGGGAAGGAGTGAAGGAAGGAAGGAAGGAAGGAAGGAAGGAAGGAAGGAAGGAAGGAAGGAAAGGAAAAATTAAAAACGAGTAACTGGCTGCAAGGACAGAATACACTAGGGTGCAAGACCGAGCCGCAGGATTTCTGTGTCCAGTCAAAATAGGGCAAGCATGTGTCTTCCTCTCTCTCCCATGGAGCACAACAAAAAATCTCAGAACACACAAAGCAGCTCTCTGCCGACCAAGGAAGTCAACTGAAGAGAGAAATCAAAACTCAAAAAACAGGCCAGCGAGACGGCTCAGTGGGAAAAGGCGCTGCTGCCAAGCCTGACGATCTGAGTTCGATCCCCATGGTGGAAGGAAGGAACCAATCCCCACAAGTTGTCCCCTGACCTCCACAGGTGTGCTGTGGTACATATACACACAATAAATAAATATAAATAAATAAATAAATTCAACTTTAAAATTTGAAACCAAGCATGTTGGTGTGTCCTTATAATCCTAGCATGGGGGAGGTAGAGACAGGAGGGTTCCTGGGGTTCACTGGCCAGCCAGCCTTGCCTACTTGGTGAGTTCCAGGCCAGGCTTGTCTCTTTGGAAGGAGCTGGGGGAGGGGGCTGAATATTGTCAAAATGCATTGTACACAATTCTCAAACAAATGCTTACAAAATTAATCTTTCCTAAAATAAACCCAAGGTGGACAGCATGTAGATGCATGTGCACCTTACAAATATGCACACTCATGTACACACACACACACACACACACACAGGATAAAGCAAAGACTTCACTAGTGTGCACTGGCAAAATGACAGCTCTTGCTGTCCTATGCACCAAGCCCAGGTCCAGCAAAATCATCTCCAGACTGCTCCCCTTTTCTTCCAAGCTCCAAGGTCAGAGCCACTGGGGTAGTTTTCAGACGGCCCAGGATCTACTTCACTGAAACCTGGGCATACAGAGCAGGTAAGTGGTCTGTCTTCTACCGAATGGAGCTCCAGCCAAAAACTCATCTTGTTTGGTGGTCAGGTTGTGCCAAACACGGCCTCGAATGCCTGGGTAATAACCATGATAATGAAATAGGAAACATTTATGGGGGCTTACTGAATGCCAGGGTGCTGTGGTAAGCGCTGTGCGTGTGGTATCGTGTATGCCTCAGGACTCCTTGCTCTGATAGTTTTTGCTCCCTTCTGGATGAGGAAACAGAGCCTTAGAAAGGTTGGGTAGTTTGCAAATGTCTATTTGCCCGCTTGTATAGAAAAACCACCCCCGGTTTGTCACACAGCTGGTAAGAGACAGAGCTAAGATGTAAGAGACCCTGTGCATATCTGCCAGTCATCATCTTTGGAGGCAGAGAGTGGAAGGATAGTGAGTTCAAGGCTAGGCTGGACTACATAGCAAGACTCTGTGTTAAGGCGGGAGGCTGGAGGTGTGCCCCAAATGGCAGAGAGTTTGCCTAGAATGCAGGAAGTCCCGGAGTTCCACCCCCAGGCACTGCGAGAGTTGGATGTGCCTGTCCTCCCACATTCTGGAGCTGTAAACAGAAGCATCAGAAGTTCAAGGTCATCCTCAGTCACGAGGTGAATTTGAAGCCAGCCTAGATTACACGAGACCCTGGCTCAACAAGAATAAGAGGAGGAAGAGAGAAGGAAGAACAAAAGAGAGAGAAAGAAAGGAGAAGAGAGAAAGGGGGAAGGAAGGAAAGAAATCAGGAGAGAGAAAGAGAAGGGGAAAGGAGGAAGGGGAGTGAGCAATGTCCTGTCCTTGTCCCACCCGCCCCCGCCTTATCAACGTACACAGCTACAATGCTTCCTTCTGCTCCTGGCACACCGTCTGCACCCAGGCTGCTGCACAGGACCTGGAACAGAAACCTGAGCTCCAAGGCATCCCTGGGAGACCATGAGAGAGTCTTGAACTTCGCTCTGGCTCAGCCCTCTCTATAGATTCATCTCTGTGATGGTTTTTCTTCGAGACAGGATCGTTTGGAAAGCCATAAATACACATCCAGATGCCTGTGACAGATAATAAACTCGGCTCCAACAAGTCACTTGAGTGTCCATAAATCTAGCCTGCACTTCCCTCCCCAGCAACTGTAAATCAGGAGCCATCTCCGCCTTCTTCCCTACAGTCCCGACGGCTCCTATCTGCCATCCATTACTCGGCAGGTGGTGTACGGGACAGCTAGCCCCCCACACTGTCCTCCTGTCCCCAGCACGTCCATCATGTGGCTGACCCTACATCGTACCATCACCGGGCGGGGGTGGGCAGTGTCTGCAGAGTTTTAGGACTTCCTTGAGCAGTTTTTGAACAGCTGAACAGAAGCTGCTCCTGCCCCCTCCACATCACAGTTTACACAAGCCTGACAGCGTTGTAGCAATGTGAAATTTCCCTCCCAGGTACTGGGGATTCGAATTTAGCACTCTGCACTTGCTAGACAGATGTGGTGTCACTGAGCCACACCCCAGCCCCTCACTGGGGGATTCTAGGCAGGGGCTCTGCCACTGAGCCACACCCCAGCCCCTCACTGGGGGATTCTAGGCAGGGGCTCTGCCACTGAGCCACACCCCAGCCCCTCACTGGGGGATTCTAGGCAGGGGCTCTGCCACTGAGCCGCACCCCAGCCCCTCACTGGGGGATTCTAGGCAGGGGCTCTACCACTGAGCCGCACCCCAGCCCCTCACTGGGGGATTCTAGGCAGGGGCTCTACCACTGAGCCGCACCCCAGCCCCTCACTGGGGGATTCTAGGCAGGGGCTCTACCACTGAGCCACACCCCAGCCCCAGGAACCTATGCTATTTCACAGCTGGGTAATCTGAGGTTATATAGAGGATGGACTCAAGGCCACTTGCTAAATCAGCATCTAGACAAGGAACAGAATCTGACCAGAATACCCTCCCCTAGTCTCCTAACCTCTTCCCTCCACTCCCCTTCCTTTTCTGCCCAGGAAAACTCATTTGGTTTTCATAACGGTTAGTTACAAGGATCCCAGACCCACAAGGCAGTGAGACCACAGTGGCATGTTTTTTATCGGGAAAACCCAGCCTCAGAGACGAGGCAAATCTAGACCTCAGCTTACCTATCTGTAAAATAGGACTGGGCTCCTCCCATCCACTCGACAGACCACACAGCTCTTGTGGGATAGAGGCAGGGACGGGGAGAGACTGGGTCATAGGACTCTCCACTGTGATTTAAGCCCCTGCCTGGGGCCACCTCTATCCCCAGGACTTTGGCTCCAGGCAGGATCTGGGGGTTCAGTCCTGTTGCACAGGGACTGTCTTTAGATCTCCCTCCTCCACCCTGACGATGAGATCTGAGACTTGCCAGGGAGGATGGAATCCTGTTTTTCTGTCTCTCATCTTCCAAGGAGGCCCATAAAACACCGAAAATGAATAACATGCATGGCTTTCCTCTGGGAGGGTTCATCGGCTCTCCAGTCACTTTCTCACCACGACAGGGCAGCCTTTTATCTTTATACACCGCGGTCAGGGTACCCCGGGGGACAGGTCACAGGTAGCGTCACCCAGGCTCCTCTCCATGCTGGGGTTAAACACACGGGGCTGCCCGGGAGAGGAGTAAGGTAGGCACAGACAGCCATGCCGTCACTGGGCCTGGCAACCCAAGGATGGTGAGAAGTCCATTAGGGACCAAAAGCAAAGAGGCAGCATTCACAGCAGAGGGAAGAGTTCGTACACAGGTGGAGACAGGAATAGACTAGCAAGTTCTGGAAGCAACTGCAAGTTTGGAGAGGCTGGTTTAAGACTGAGGAGAGAATGACTGGGGTGGGGGACAGCTTCGAAGGAACCTAAGGAACCTAGACTTGGAGGCAGTCTGTGTATCAGCAGGTGCGACCTCCTCCAGGCAGCCCTCTGGCTATGTCCCAATATTCCAGGGAAGCAAGAACACCGTGAGTCCTTTCTGTCACAGTACCCCAACCGGACACACAGGAAGCAGGGCAGCTCTTCTGCTTTCTGGACAAAGACTCTTGAAAAACACATGAAAGAAACTTCCACATAAAAACTGACTCCTTAAAAAAATAAGTCACTATTTCCATGGTTTCCATAGACAGTAACCAGGGACATATGTGTTCTAGTCTTCATACATGGCCAGGGATCAAAGAGAATGAAAATCTTAGGGGAGAGCAGGGAGTACCCCCCACATTCCACAAACGCACCCCCACCCCACAGTCTCAAGCAAGGGCCACTTCTTGTATCACGTGGACTATGCACATATCAAAGGGAGAATGTGTGTACCCAGCTTCCCTCTCAGTGGGTCCAATCCTGTTCCTTGAACCTCGACTGGCTCATCTGTAAAATGGGCGTCACCACGAAGCCTGCAGGAGCTCCTCTCTGGAGGAGCTAGGAGGCACCGCGGGCAGGTAGACACCCACCGGAACTGTTTGTACACTGGCCTTGACCTCACTGGCCACACTTTGTAGTCAGGTGGAGGAAAAGCGGGTCATCAGGTCTCTCCCAGCGGAACCCAGTGGTTGCATAAGGAAGGGACTGGGATCAGAGCGGTATGTCCATCTCAGACGGGAGAGAGAAACCAGGAGTTCGCTGCAAAAGGCTGCCAAGGCCTCTTGCACATCCCAGGCAGAGAGCAGAGCACCCCATCCAAGTGGAGCAGAGCCCCGCTGCCCGCCCCCGCGTGGCCCAGTGCCAGCCCCGCAGGCAGCGCTCAGACGATCCGGCTAGACGGGCTGCCATCTTGGCACGTCCCAAGACGCCCGGGGGCCCCGGGAGCTTCAAAAGGAAAATGAATGTCTCTTACCAGCAATTAGAGGAAATTATTCAGATAGGAATCTTGTTTCATTATCTCCTCATCCTTGTTTCCCAATCCCCGGCCTTTGATTCCTTTCTTCTTCGGGGATTCTCAGAAGGCTGCCCTGTAAGCCTGGCCCGCCTTCCGAGGCCTAATGAGCACCACCGTGCTGCACCTGGCGCCCGTGGAGGCGACTTCTGAGGCTGTGCCTTCGACCCAGCCTGAGGTCTCCCAGGACGGCAGAGGCCAGCTCGCCCGAGGTGGGCAGTCGTGGGTGGGCCCTGGCCCTGGCTGCCTTTTCCGCTGCCTGAGGGAGGCGGTACCAAGGGACCACAGGCCTGGTGGGGTCAGGTTACTAGTGTGGTTCCCTGCCCAGGGCTTCCTGGATGGATAAGAGGCCTGAAGGGGTCGTGGATAGAAATCAGTCCCTTTCTGTTGTTGTGGGGACTCTCCCACACCTCCCACAGATGCACCCGTGCAGCCCTGGCCTGGCCCATCCCGTTTCACTGTTACAGATACGAGCAGGATTGGTGATCCAGCCCCTATGCAGCCTTAGCCTGGCATCGGCCAGGTCTTCCTCACCTGCCTCCCCTGCAGGAGCAGCCTTCCCTCAGGTCTAGCTCTGCCCCCTTTCCCAAGGACATGGCCTGAGTACCACCCACATGAATCCATAATGCCAACCAGCATTTAAGGCAAAACCATCAACTTGAGCTGTTCCTTGGGTATTTATGAGCTGGCTCCCTGGGGAGTGGGTCACATCTCCAGTTGGCCCAGCACCAGGTAGCCCAGAAGGGGTGTTTGGGACGGACCCCCAATGCCTATGAAAAATAAAGATGGAATCATAGGCGAAGTAGAAAAGATACCAGAAGGGCTGGGGAGATAGCGCCGTGTGCAGAGTGAGTGCCACCCAAGGGCGAGAGAACCTTAGTCAGATTCCCAGAACTGAAAACTCGAGCATATTCCTCTATGAACCAGTACCCAGAGAGCAGAGACAGGAGGATTCCCAGGAAGTTAACTGGCCAGCCGTCTATCCCAGTCAGTAAGCTGCAGGTCTCAAAGGACTCTCAGAAACAAGGGTGAGGAAGCAAAATGGCAGGTGCTTGCAGCCATGCCTGATGATCCAAGTTCAATCCTCAGATCTCCACAGTGAATGTGAGAACTGGCTCCCTCAAGGTGCCTTCTGACCTCCACATGCGTGCTATGACACACACACACGCATGCATGCACGCATGCACGCACACACATACACACACACACACACACACCATCAGGAACAAGGATTCAAGAGACACACAGTTGCTCCCTGTGTGAGCAACAAGGCCCTTTACCTTGCTGGCCCTCCGTTTTCGGTTCTGTAGCGTGGGACTAGTGAGTCTAGCCGCACTGTGAAGTCCACTGTGAGGATAAGCCACAGTGAAGGAGGTGAGGGTGCTTGGCAACTGTATCAAAAGTTCATGCCCCGCTACCCGTCCTGCTCATCCGGCCGCTTCACTGATTTGTCCTCCATCCATTTACCCACCCATCATTCAACCATGCTCACCCAACCCCTCCATTCAACCATCCAGCCACCCAATCATCCATTCTGTTTATCTACCCACCCTCTCACATCCGTTTTGTACCCATTCATTAATCCAATTAATTATCCACTTGCCCATCCACTGATCCATCATTCCATCCACCCACGCACCCACCCATCCGTTATGTGTTCATTCACACATACATACATACATACACACCTACCCAATGATCCATATGTCCACCCACCTATTCATTATCTGTCCATCCATCCATCCACAAATTTATCCACCGATTTATCCATCTACTTACCCATCAAATGACCCAACTAGGAGAGTATTGTGATTGGACAAGAAATTCCCTTCAAAAAGGCTTATGCAGGCGGCGCACGCCTTTAATCCCAGCACTTGGGAGGCAGAGGCAGGCGGATCTCTGAGTTCGAGGCCAGCCTGGTCTACAAGAGCTAGTTCCAGGACAGGCTCTAGAAACTACAGGGAAACCCTGTCTCGAAAAAAAAACCAAAAATAAAAAAAAAGAAGAAGCTTATGCAATTCACAGTCATGTGTTCAGAGCTTGGTTTCCAGCTGGTGGTCTCTCTCTCTCTCTCTCTCTCTCTCTCTCTCTCTCTCTCTCTCTCTCTCTCTCTCTCTCTCTCTCTCTCTCTCCTCCTCCTCCTCCTCCTCCTCCTCCTCCTCCTTCTCCTTCTTCTTCTTTGTTCTAAAACTTTAGGATCTAGCTGGAGGAAGTAGGCCACTGGGGGTGGGTCTTAGGGGGCACCTTGAACTTTCCCCCTTCCTGTCTGTCTCTGCTTCCTACCCACCATGAAGTGAACAGCTTCTCTCCACATACTCCTGCCACCATGATGCTCTGTCCAAGAGGAGCCAAATGACCACGGACGTCTCTGAAACAATGATCCAAATTAATTCCATCCTACAAGTTGCTTCTCTCAGGCATTCAGTCACAGCAACGCAAAAATAATAAATACAGAGGGTATATTTGTCTGGGTGTTGAGGGGTGGAGACAGGAATCAACAGACAACATGACCGATTGCTGGGCATGGTGGCAACGCCTTTAACCCTAGCACTTAGGAGGTAAAGGCAGTAGCATCAGAAGTTCAAGACCGTCCTTGGCTACATGTCGAGTGTGAGGCCAGCCTGGGCTACATGAGATCCTATCACACACACACACACACACACACAGACACACAGTTCCCTCAAGAGTATAACCAGGAAACTACTGTGCTCAGACCCAGAGCCAGGATGTCAATCTCTGCCTCATGATACGCTTACAACTTTGACATGAGGGGCCTAAAATCAAATGTTCTATATAAAAAAAAAAAAAGAATGAATGAGTGAGTGAATACTGGCTCTTTCTGCTGCACACCCTCAGTGACAGGAGGCTTGGGGTCTTTCTAAGTGTGAGGTTTATCCCTGCATGGCTTGGACTCAACTGAGACTTGAATTTCCCTACAAAAACTTTTAAGGAAAATACTGCCCCAAGTCTCCCCTTCCCCAGCCAGGATACTCTCACTGCTCCTCTACTTTCTGCCTGCAAGGACCCGCACAGGTCAGCCCGGCACGGAAAAACAAGTGCATAGCAGGGGCCCTGAGGGAGAAGGCAAGGCAAGCGATAGGAGGAAAAGGGAGCCTTGTGGGCACGAACTTTTGACCTCATCCTCACTCCTGTCCTTAGCCTGTGCCTTCCACACGGGTAACTTTCACCAACCTCTACATTGTGGTTTGGTTGTGTGTGTGTGTGTGTGTGCACGCGCACACGCGTGTGTGCATGTGTGTGATGACAACCTCAGTGTCACCATCAATCAGAGCCAAAACCTGTCCACTTAGCTTTTAAAATGTATTTTATTTTTAACTGTGTGTGTGCGCCTGCGCACGCGTGTGCGTGTGTGCGTGTGTGTGTGTATTGTAGGTAATGTGCACATAAGAATACAGGTGCCTGTAGAGGCCAGAAGAGGACCCCCAGAGCAGGAGCTACAGGTAGGTGAGGGCTGCCTGACGTGGGTGCTGGGAACTGAACCCAGATCCTCAGCAAGAGTCGCAAGCTCTCTTTAACTGCTGCGCCATCTCTCTAGCCTGCGATATTTTTTGCATGTGTGAACTTAGTAGATGGCAATGTCAGGCTTCAGTAGGGTGAGCCTGATGGTTGTTCTGCTTTGCCTTGCCAGCCAGGGTGGACTGCAACCCTCTGAAGCTGTGAGCCAAGGCAAATCTTTTTTTTTTCTTGGTTGTCTCTGTTACATGTTGTGATCATGGTGGTGCAAAAATACCTGACTTACTTCCTAAGATGCAGATGGACATCCTCAGCATCCTAAGATGCAGATGGACATCCTCAGCATCCTAAGATGCAGTTGGACATCCTCAGCATCCTAAGATGCAGTTGGACATCCTCAGCATCCTAAGATGCAGATGGACATCCTCAGCATCCTAAGATGCAGATGGACCTCCTCAGCGTACATGCTATCTTCCTTTGTATGTGCAGGGGGTGGTTGCACACATGCACACATGCACAGGCACACATGAGTTCCCATGAGTTTGAAGGCCACATTGCTCCTCAGAGGCTGCTGACTTTTTGTTTTTTCTGGGGCAGAGTCGCTCGCTGAACCTGGAGCTCAGCATTTAGCTAGGCTGGCTGGGCAGAGAGCACCAGGGATCTTCCTCCTGCCTCTGCCCTCCCAAGGCTGGGTCACCAGACTCGTTCTTTTTACATGGTTTCTGGGGATGGAACACAGGTTCTCGTGCCTTCAAAAGCACTTACTCACTGAAGCATCACCCTAGGCCATCTCTCCAATTTGTCCTTTGTTTGTATTTTTGGAGAGCTCAAGGAACTCAAGGATGCCTTTAATCATCCATTCAACATATGTTAAACATTGCTCTGTCATGCCCTGGGCTGTCTGGGGACCTAAGTGATGGAACAAATATGGTACTTCTACCACTGGACACCTTAGCCTAGTGAATCCTCGGGGTCCACTTCATAGACTAGAGGATGAGCGGGCCCAGAATGCCAAGTTCCCATCCACCCTGCTCCAAAGACCCGGCCAAGCAGGCTGATGTGTTGGTGACAAGTCATCATGTTCTGATTATCTCTGCCAAAGCTCACAGAGGAAGCTGCCTGTTCCACAAGGAAAATCCCAAAGTGCAGAGAAGTTCTGTGGCTCAGCTTGTGTATTTGGACCCAGGATTCTGGCTCTCAGAAACAGATTCAGATCTGTTCACAGACCTGTGCAGGACCTGAGTTAGGAACCTTCAACACCTTAAAAAACAAAATGTGGTCGGGCGGTGGCGGCGCACGCCTTTAATCCCAGCTTCGGGAGGCAGAGGCAGGCGGATCTCTGTGAGTTCGAGGCCAGCCTGGTCTACACAGCGAGTTCTAGGACAGGCTCCAAAGTTACAACAAAACCTGTCTCAAAAAACCAAAAAAAAAAAAAAAAAGAAAAAAGAAAAAAAATGTGGTACACACATTTAATCTCAGCACTAGGGAGCAGCAGATCTCTGTGAGTTCAAGGCCAGCCTGACCTACATAATGACTTCCAGGACAGTCAGGGCTGCATAGTGAGACCCTCTCTCAAAACAACAACAAACAAAAACATTTACTTATTTTGATGATGATGATAATAATGATGATGATGATGTGTATGTTGTGTGTGGTGTGCATATCTGTTTGTGAGTACATGCACCACATGTGTATAGACACCCATGGAGGCCAGAAGAGGGAGTTTAGAATCCTCCACCTGGAGTGAGAGTTACAGGTGGTCATGAGCCATCTCATGTGGCCGCTGGGAACTGAACTCCAGTCTTCTGTAAGAGCAGCAAGCCTGCTTAACCACTCGGTCCATCTTTTCAGCCCTAATAGAGTTGGAGAGATGGGGTTTCCTGTATACTGAGCTGGCTTTAGACTCACTGTGGAGCTAAGGATGACTTTTAATTCCTGATTCTCCAACTTCCACCTCTTCAGTGCTGAGATTACAGGCAAGAGCCACTATGCCAGGTATATGGGGTGCTGGGGGTGGAACCCAGGGATTCCTGTATGCTAGGTAAGTATTCTACCAACTGAACCACACCCCTAGCCAAGATTTTCTTAAGTATTCATTTACTTAAGAAGATATTAGTCATGGGATTTTTTTTCAAACAATTGCCTTCTTGTTGAGTTTTTGTACAAGTCATCGGGGACATTTTTCATCTTTTTAAAACGGCCAGAAATAACCCAATTGTGATGACACAGGCCTGTAATCCCAGGACTGAGAAGGGCTCAGGCAGCAGGAATGTGAGTTTGAGATCAGCCACCAGGCCAGCACAGAGTCCATGCACCGTGCTTCCTCCCCAGTTCCTTATCTCCTGTCCCCCACCTCGGTAGCATGTGCTCTGCTTACCCGCCAGCCTCCCTCTCTACCACCAATGACTGATTCATCTTACACTGGCCCTGTAAGCCCCCTTAGTGTCCAGGGGGAGATGCCAGGGCCCAGATGCTTCCTGAAGGATCTGGCAACCCAGATTCCTGGGGTGCCAGTTGTGGCTCCCAACTTGGATCTTTGCAGTGCAGCGTCCACTCCCCTCATACCCGCCGGCTAAGACTAACGGCAGAGAAAGCAAGGCCCTACAGCTGATGAACGTGTCTGGAGCCAATCTTGAGTCACTCCTGGCCCCTGGGATCTGACTGGGTGAGCCAGGCAAACAGTCACCTCCCAGTAACCCAGCACCGATGACGGTGGCTTCTGAGAACAAGAGGCCCATTCATGGCGCATGGCTGGGGTGGGCCACTTTCAGGTACATGATGTCATGGAAACCAGGAAAGTGGCCCCTTGAAGTCTTTGATGACCTAGTATTGAGGGCACAATTACAGGCCGGAGCCTCCTGGAACTGGCCGGGACTCTGGCCTGTGGACAAAGAGTGCAGAGACAGGCGGTGCGGATATAATCAGCACGACCCTTTAGGGGTGCAAAAGAGGCAGGCAGTCAGCTCTGGCAAACTCACTAGTGAGGACCTGGCAAAATGGCCTAAGAGGTATAGGTGCTTGCCGCCAAGCCCCATGATCTGAGTTTGATCCCTGGGAACACACATGGTGGGAGGAGAGAACCAGCTCACCCTCTGGCCTCCACAGACGTACCATGACGTGTGAGTGAGCACACACACACAGACACAGACATGATGGACAAGCCATAAACGTGAAAATAATATAACAACGACAACAGAAAATCCCTCACTGGTGACATTAGGTCCATACCACCCAGACTGGGCCCAGCTGAGAGCTGATGTCAAAAGGACTTTGTTTCTAGCCTAGCATGTGTTTGGATTTTGTCCCTTGATGCCTGCCAGCACCCCGAGACCTAAGGAGGGCAGCTGGAATCTAGCAAACTCCTTAGCCCAGAACCCGCTGGTGGCCTGGAGGCCTGGCTTTTCTGTGAGCTCCCTGGTCATCCCAGGAGCCCCTACTGACCCATAAGAGAGGGCACACAGGGAGCTGGGGAGATGGCTCGGTTGGTAAAGCGCTTGCTTTATAAGCGTGAGGGTGTGGGTTCAATTCCTAGAACTGACATTAAAAAAAAAAATAAGACAACAGGGCATGAAAATGTGTATTTATAATCCTCGTGCTGGGGATGTGCAGACAGGGAGATCCCTGTGGCCCACTGGCTACCCAACCTAGCCTGATCAAAGAGCCCCAGGTCCCAGGATGAGACGCCGTCTCAAACAAGATGTGCAGGGCATGGGAAATGATACTCAAGGCTGATCTCTGGCCTTCACACCCATATGTACACACATGCAGGCACACCGGCACACGCAATCACACACTGCCCACAAGAACATATGATACACACACACACACACACACGAGAGAGAGAGAGAGAGAGAGAGAGAGAGAGAGAGAGAACCCAGCAGTTCCCTCTGCCCTCTTGAGATGACTCCTGAGCGCCACCCCTGATGAACCAGCTAGCAACCTCTAACATTTCCAGGCTCACAGGACATGTGGCCAGCATCTCACTGCGTCCATCAGTGACCACTGTCGTCACCTCTGCAGACTGGAGGATAAGCCTCCTATTTGTTCCCAGAGACGAGTCAAAGCCATCATGACCGATATGCATCCCTGGGGCCTTGAAGGAGATGCCCAACACTAGACACATGACTGTCCAGCCCTGGATCCTGCCTCCTGCTCAGCTTCTTGAATAACAACAGCAATGGCAAGCTGGCTGCCCGTGCTCTGGCAGCCCGGCTAACCAGTACGTAGGCTGGCTTCCTTCTCTCCAGCTATGAGCGCTTCTATATTGTCTATGCTCTCGGGACTCTGCATATTAAGAGCCACGTCATGCGATATTGATAGAGGCAGCCGAAGCTTTCTGAACATATGTCACTCAATGACAGCGCTTAGCTGCTCCCTGTCCACCACTGTCTATTGTCTGTCTTCTCCTCATGTTCTGCCCACTCTAATGTCGACTGCTCTACATTGCTACACCTTTCCTGCCATGACCAGAGTCCCTGTTCAGCAGGACCGTGGACAGACAGCACCCAGGGAGCAGGAAGACAAGCTGAAGACCTACAGCCTCGCGCAGCAGGGTGCCTCAGCCAAGTCTTAGAGTTTAAATAGGAAAGCCCACCCACAGGCTCAAGTGTTTCATCCCCAGATGGTGGCACTAATGGGGGGGGGGGGACTCAGAGTGGCGGGGCTTGGCCGGAGGAAATAGGTCACTAAAAGTGGGTCCTCAAAAGATATCTTGTCCCCAGAGCCTTTCAAGGCTAAGCAGGAAGGAGATTAGGAGCTGGGGTGGGGGCGGGAGACACTTCCAGAAGGGGCAGGGCACCACCCAGCTGAATCAGGCTGGACCCTAGGAGGCAGAGGCCCACATTGCTTGGGGATGGGGTGAGGATGAGAATTCTCCTGGGATTCTGGATCCCACTTGAGTATCTTCTACCTTCTCGTCCACGGCCTGCCCACAGCGGCACTCTCTAGGCAGCTGAGAAGTAGAAGGACAGGGCTTAGACAGTAGAAGTGACCAAAAGGACTCTGCTAATTAATCTGCCACCTTGGAAGCCAGCAATGGCAGAGAAAAGAGTTGTTCAGGACCCTGAGCTCCACTGGGGACAGATCTGGGTCCAAGCGGGTCCTCCCATGCCCACTGTTCAGGTTAGTTTTAATGATCAACTTGGCGCAACCTAGTTGGCACAACTAGAGTCACCTGGGAAGAGCAGCTCAGTAGGGGATCGCTGCCTTAGATAGGTCTGTGGGCGTGTCTGTGGGCGTGTCTGTTTGGGGCAGGGGGGGGGGGGGAAAGAGTCTTGACTGTTAGTGGATGTGGGAAGTCACTGTGGGTGGCACTTTTTCCTGGTTTGGGTTCTGGACTGTGTGAGAACAGAGAAAGCCGGCTGAGCCCAGTGCGTGAGCATGCGCGTCTCTTTCTCTGCTCCTGACTGTGTATGTGATGAGATCAGCTGTCTCCAGTGCTCCTGCCCCTGTGACTCCCCCGTAGAGATGAACTGTAACCTGGAACAGGGAACTGAAATAAACCCTTTCTCCTCTAAGTAGCTTTTGTCGGAATGTATTACCACAGCAACAGAAATGAAACTAAGACCGGTATCCACTGTCGTGGGAAGCAGCCTTGGCTCCCGAGCCGGAGGCTAGGTCAGGACCTGTGCACTGGTCCTTGGATACCCCAGAGAAGACACAGAAGGCAGATGAATTTGGGGGAAAGTGTGCATTCAGCAGGCTCTGGCAGCCCGGTGCCTTCTGTCCATGTCTCAGGCCGCCTATGTTCATCCCCTGGGTATCTACAAATGTTCTGCAGTGACCTTCTTCCCTGAAGTTAGAGATCATCATAGATGTAATAGGGTCCTGTGTGCACACGGCAGAGAGCTTAGCGACCGTGCTTTAAGCTTGCAGGCTACTTTTTGTTGTTATTAATTTATTTTTTTGGGGGGGGGGGGACAGGGTTTCTCTGTGTAGTCCTGGCTGTCCTGGAACTCACTCTGTAAACCAGGCTGGCCTCAAACTCAGAGATCCACTTGCCTCTGCCTCCAGAGAGCTGGGACTAAAGGCATACACCACCGCCGCCCAGCTGCAAACTATTTTTAATGCATTTTTGTGCATGTCCATGTCTGTGAGTGTGCATAAATGAGCACATAGAGGCCAGAAGAAAACCTTAGGTCTTCCTCAAAGACATGATCACTTTTATTTGTTTTGTTTGCTTGTTTGAGATAGAGTCTCTCATTGATCGGGAGCTTGCCAATCAGGTTAGGCTGTCTGGTCATTAAGACCCAAGATTTAACCTGTCTCTGCCTTAAGCACGGGTCTCAGAGCCTGGCTTTTTGCATAAGTTTTAGAGATGGGACTCGTGCTTGCAACGCAAGCTTTACAGACCGAACCCAGCACACAAGCTATTTTTCATTTTTACAGGAAACTTGAAGCTGTGATTCAGAGGTAGCTGAGGCAGCTGCAACTCGCATTCAAACTTGTTGCCCTCAAAATTACACGCTTTAAAACTCTGCGCCATCTAGAAGTCAGAAAGAAACAGAAGCCAAGCAAAGTGGCTCCATGTCCAGTAGATGGCGCTGTGGAGCCACAAACGCGGTCTGTGCGCGTTCCATACACACCCGGCCGACAGGAGTCCCCAACCCAGGCGCCAGGCTCTGCAGCAAACTCCAACAGAACAGTGCTGGATGGGGGCGTGGGGGTGGGCATCCATCCTATCTCTCTGAGTACGATATGAGGACCCAGAGAGGTTGTCAGTGACCTAGAGGTGACACAGCCTAAGATCGCTGAACGGGAGCTTCCCGTCCCTACATGCCCCCCGCCCTGAGATCCCTGATCTGGCCCCCCATGCCACACAGTCTCCTCAGTTCCCAGCCAAACAAGACACAGAAACTCTCTGAAGTTTGATGGGAGCCAGACTTACCCTGCCTCCACCCTTGTGGGTGGACATTCCAATGAAACTGAAGGCACAGGCTTTGAAGCTAAATTCTGGATTACAGTAGCTCCACATGGCCTGTTCCTCCCACCCCTGCGCCCACCGCCCACCGCCACTCCTATCCAGTGTCCCCATGGCACCAAGAAGTCTGGGTCCCAATGCCCCACCCTCTCCAAACACAGACATTAGCACCCAACATCCAGATAGCAGGTCTTGGGTAAGAATGCGGGAGGCCGGCAGCTGGGTCTTGAGTTGGCTTCTGAGCCCTGGTCCTGAGCCACTGTGTGTCTTTCTGTCCCTGCCTGCTGTGGACTCCATGACAGTAGCTGGATCGTGGAAAGGTGCTAAGGGCCTTTATCTTACTGTTTAAGGAGTGTCAGAACTGTCCAAGGGCTGTTTCCCCACCTGACCATCAATACAGCCTTGTCTTCTGAGACAACTGAGCCAGGCTCAGTCTAAACAAGTCAAAGATATAAAGACAAGGGTTTGCATGAGCCCTGCAACTCCACTGACAGGACCCAGCCCCTTCTTCATTCCCCAGCCAGCACAGGGTCAACATGAGGGAGCCAGAGCCACAGCAACCAGGAAAGGCTATGGGGTGCTGGTGCTGTTGGTGAGCGTGGCCTCAGAAAACTTCAAGAAATAGCCAGGTGTCAAGTGCAGAATGTTCCTCTCAATGGCCCTGAGCAGGTACTTAAGTCACCAAGAAGTTTAGCTTCCAGGAAGATTAACTCTGGGTTTATGATGGCGCCAGACCACAGGCTCCACATAATTCCACATAACCTGGAGTTCATCTTTCTGTCTGCCTGTAAGCAACCACACTTCCCTGGCTCCAACCTGCCCCTGGGGGTTTCAGGATCAACCTCACTGCTGAAAGAAACTGGGATCAATGAGCTGGAAAGATGACTTGGTGGTTAAGTGTATGTAGTTCGCTTCCATAGGACCCAAGTTTAGTTCTCAGCACCCGTAACAGAGAGTGTCCTCATGTGCACATGCATGTGTGTGCACACACACATACACACATGCACACTCATGCACACATGCACACACAAACGCACACACACACATGCATATACAGAACAAAAATAAAAACAAGTCTTTAAAAAAAAGAAAAGAGAAACAAAATTGAGGGTCAAGACTAAAAAGCTGATTCAGTGGGAAGAGTGACAGTTCTGGGATCAGTATTCCAGAAAATTCTAAAGTGGTATCCTTTAACGCAGTCTCTCTAGGACCTCTTCTCCGGAACTCACTGACAAAAACCTCAATGATTCTCATCCCACTTCCATGATTTTTGGTTATCACTAAATACACACCCGTCCTTTTACTAACATCAACCTGTGCATATACATTTGCTTTGTTAAAATTTATTTCTTTTTTGGAGTGATGGTGAGCAAAGCCAGGGTCCTCGATGTCCTTCCACTGAGATGTGCTCCTAGCCCTACATTTACTTAGTTTTTAAACTTGTTTATTTTGAAATAGGTCTTCATCATGCAGCCCAGACACAGCAAAAATTTAAAAAAAGAGAGAGAGGGAGGTAGAAAGCCTGTGTGCACCAGTCAATGCTGGGCATGGCTCGCTGATAGATCACTGGCCTTGAATCCCCCAGTGAGGGGCTGGGGTGTGGCTCAGTAGAGCCCCTGCCTAGAATCCCCCAGTGAAGGGCTGGGGTGTGGCTCAGTGGTAGAACCCCTGCCTAGAATCCCCCAGTGAGGGGCTGGGGTGTGGCTCAGTGGTAGAGCCCCTGCCTAGAATCCCCCAGTGAGGGGCTGAGGTGTGGCTCAGTGGTAGAGCACCTGCCTAGAATCCCCCAGTGAGGGGCTGGGGTGTGGCTCAGTGGTAGAGCCACTGCCTAGAATCCCCCAGTGAGGGGCTGGGGTGTGGCTCAGTGGTAGAGCCCCTGCATAGAATCCCCCAGTGAGGGGCTGGGGTGTGGCTCAGTGGTAGAGCCCCTGCCTAGAATCCCCCAGTGAGGGGCTGGAAGCATGGCTCAATAATAAAGCTCTTATTTGGAGCTATGATAGAGCCTAGTATTTAGGGACTCCTAGTGTCATCTCCTGCACCTTCAAAAATATATAGAGATATAGTCTCCTCCAAAGTTGCTATGGTGACCCCACAATGGAGGTGCCTCATGTCAAGCAAGATCTGTCCCTCTTCTACTGTGTTATCCCTCTGTTCTTAGGCCCCAACCTTCTGTAGTCAGCAAAGGCTGCAGAGAGACTCCCGCTTGCTCAGCCAGCTTCAAACCCCTGGGGTCCATCCTGGATGTCATCCCTCTGTCCTTAGAGGCCCCACCCTCCTGTGGACAGCAAAGGCCCCCAGAGAGATTCCCGCTTGCTCAGCCAGCTTCAAACCCCTGGGGTTCATCCTGGAAGGGCCTTCAAAGGCCTTGACCATTCTTGAGTGGGTTCCAGGACAGAATCTGCTCTTGGAGGCAATTTAGCCAGCCACACGGGTGGAAAGAATGTCCCCATTCTCTTAACAATGACCCCCTCTTGATTTATATGTGGGGGTCACTGTCCGAAGCCCCACCCTCGGCGGATGGATCCTGAGTGGAAAATGAGAGGCCAAGAGCCAGGCGTCTGGCTGGGCTAATTATCCTCAATGAGATACAGCTGCTTGGGGGAGCCGGCTGAGGGCCCAGGCAGGGCCAACTCCCTGCCCCAGCTCTCTGGGGACCCGAAGACCTGTCTGGGCTTGTAGCCCATCACATACCTGGTCTGGTCAGGGTTTACCAAGCATTCTAGGAGATCCAGTTTGGCCAGTTTATAAGAAAACTGGAAACTGGAAAAAATGGTCTCTGATTGTCCCTAAGATGCCAAGGGACACCTAAGTCCATTCTTCTCTGGGGAGACTGAAGACTAGACTGGTCAGGTAGGCTCGGTGGAGTCCTAGGGAGGGTCCAGTCCTGAAATGAAATACAAGACCAGGTCTGGCCACATAGAGTGGTCGCCATCAGACTTGGGGCTTCAGACTGGTTCTCTGGGGATCTTAGAGTTGGGCGGACTTTTGTTGTTGTTGCTGTTTTTGTTTTTGTCTTTTGAGACAGGGTTTCTCTGTAGCTTTGGAGTCTGTCCTAGAACTAGCTTTTGTAAACCAGGCTGGCCTCGAACTCACAGAGATCTTCCTGCCTATGCTTCCTGTGTTCTGGGATTAAAGGCGTGCGCCACCACTGCCCGGTGAGTTGGTGAACTTTGACTCCACTCTACACCAAGCCTACTGCAGGGGTCTAGGGACATTGTGGTGAGCAAAACCCCAGTTGAACCCCACTCTTCTGGACCTACAATTCCCAGCAAGAATACCTGGTGGGGCAGCTGGGCTCAGTGGGGAAAAGAGCTGTTTATAGCCTAACAGCTTGAGTTCTATCCCAGAGGAGGAAAACAACCCACACAAGCTGTCCTCTGAACTCCACAGGAGCAGGCAAACGGGTGTGTGGGCATGAACACACACACAAGTAATAATACGTATGCTTGAGTATCAGGTATTCTGAAAGGGACTTGTGTCTGGGATTTAAGCCCCTGTCACTGCACTGAGGCCATAGCCAGGTTGGAGTAACAGAGTGAGAGAGGTCCAAACAGAGGAGTCACCGCGAGCAAAGACCCGGTGTCCAGAAGAAAGAGCAGGAAAAGTAGGAGTCCAGCAAGTTCTTAAACTGTTTGTGCTGTTGTTTTGCAGACTTGAGGATTGAACCCAGGGTTTCAAGCTTACCAGGCAGGTGCTCTACACAAAGCCACACCTCAGCCCCTCACTGGGGGATTCTAGGCAGGGGCTCTACCACTGAGCCAACCCCAGCCCCTCACTGGGTATTCTAGGCAGCCAATCTCCCACTGAGCAACAACTCCAGATATGATTTAGTGTCAGCACTGAGAGGGTCTTACTAAGTTTCTCAAGTACTCACACAGTTCAACAGGTGTTATTGATGACCACTGCACTCCGCACTGTGAAGAGATGAAGAGGAAGGAGGAAGGTGAGTGTCCTCTCTACATGCACCTCCTCTCTAACCTGTGGAATCCCTTTGACCTCTACACTGGCTGCCCAGCATCCCTAGTGAGCCAGGGACCCTGCAGGATGGCAGGCCCTGCTGTCAGGGAGACAGTCTCAAGGAAGGGGTGTCAGAAGTCACATGAGGCACCCACGCCCTGTAGCCCTGGCCCTGTTTCCTTCTATGGGACAAACGGGTCTGACATGTCTTCAGTGGTGTCAACAGCGCTCAGCTCACGGTTTCCAGGAAAGCCAGTCTTAGAAAGCAAGGACTCTTCTAGAAGCCTTGGCCTCCTCTCTAGTGGATAGTCCGCTGGTAACCCAGGCCAGGAGATGCAGGCTGATGGAGGAACCCCTCTCTCCTGAGGGATGAGAAGGTCAAGGGCTGTATACTTCCTTAGTCTGTCTGTCTGACTGTCCATCAGTCCCTCTCTTCCTCCCTCCTCTCTTCTTCCTTGTCTCCCTCCTTCCCTCCTTCTCTCTCTCTCCCTCTCTTCCTCAGCTGTCTTGTTACAGGGGCAAAAAAAAAAAAAAAGTAGGGAGCCAGGGAGATGGCTTAGCATGTGAAGGCACTTGTTGCCAAGTTTGAGACTTCAGTTTGAGTACCAGGACCCAGATGGTGGAAGGAGAGTGCCAATGCCCCATGTGTCCTTTGACTTCTACATGTATGCTTACTTACATAATACATACATACACACATACATTAAATTAAAATTTTTTTAAATAACTATGATGTTTTTCATTGTTACTATGCAGGGTTAAAAATAACATACACACACACACACACACACACACACACACACACGGTGGGAGATGGGAAAGATATGAGACCTTTGTTAAAATCTATGTGCCCCCAGAATCTCCTGGCCTCTGTCTAATGTTTTTGCATTCTTGGTGGTGTCTTTGGCGGGCAGGCATTTCTAATCACAACAAAGTCCCCTTTAGCCCGGGCTAGTCCGTCTTCAATGCTATGCGTGAGGATAAAGAGTTCTCCGCCTACCCTTTAATGTCCATGCATGGATCTCTCCTCCTCTCCAACTTTGCCTGTGCCCCCCTGCTTCTGCCTAGTGTCTCCCTTTGTGTCCCACCCTCCTCCCCACTTGCGTTCTTTCCCAGCTTTGGTCCATCTGAGGATCTTTCTCCCCGTGGTCCTCATGACCCTACTGCACACGAGCAACCCTGTCGCATCCAGGCGCCTCACAGACGCTAGGTGCTCAATAAAACCCCCATCAATGAAGACAATGCCCCGTGGGCCAGATGGGGGCATTAAAACCACCCATTACTTCTAAACCCAGCTCATCAGGAACAGCTGAGCAGAGCTAGAGACTCAAACGTTTTGGAAAAACTAGCAAGGAGGGGAATGTTTCACTGTCTTCCCGACCAGAGCACTAACCACGCAAACATCACCCAGATGGACATCTCTGTGATATTTATTCCCGCTTCAGCCCTGGGCTCTGGGGGTGATGGAGCCTGTTTTCCCTGCACACGCTAGCAAGAGCCCTGCACTGGTCCCCCCACCCAGCCGATCTTGGCTGACTCCAGGTATGGAGGAGGGGCGTCTTCTAGTCCTTCTCCTCCCCGTGTGTGATAACATAGCATAGATTCCTGTAGTCTAAATTGCCACAGACATCGGGTGGGAAAGCTGCAAACATCTGCTTGACCTGGGAGAGGGAGCAGAGGATCAGGTTAGATGGGGGTGATGGAAGAAAGAGGCATCAGAGCAGGAAATCTATAGGAATCCCCCTCAAAGCCCACATACCTCCTCCTCACTGAAGCGGTCAGCCTGGGTCATGAGCTTTTCCTTAATGCTGTGGGTGGAGAGAAGCCATCATGTCTTGTGGAAGAGCTGCTTGGTGGCCACGTGGACACGAGGTTCCTAGGGGAGCTCTGGCCTAGGGGGCCCCAGCCTAGGGCTGATTCTCTCAGCCCCAAAGCATCTCTTTGAGTCCTAACTGCTTCTCTGGCAACCTGTACTCTTCTAGCAACCATGGGGGGACAGAATAAAATAATCTTGGGACTCCAACATGACCTGGAGGCCACTGAAATGCCCAGGGTTTGCTAACCATCAACCTAGACTGCTGCGGGGGTGGGGGAGCTCCTTTGTCTTTTATCAAGGGATGGAACCCAGGACCTGGGCCATGTTAGGGAATGCTCTACTGCCCCTCACTGGGGGATTCTGGGCAGGTGCTCTACCACGGAGCCACACCCCAGCCCCTCACTGGGGGATTCTATGCAGGGGCTCTACCACTGAGCTACACCCCAGCCCCTCACTGGGGGATTCTATGCAGGGGCTCTACCACTGAGCCACACCCCAGCCCCTCACTGGGGGATTCTATGCAGGGGCTCTACCATGAGCTACAGCCCAGCCCCTCACTGGGGGGGGGGATTCTAGGCAGGGGCTCTACCACTGAGCCATACCCCAGCCCCTCACTGAATCACTCAAGGCAGACACTCTACCCTCAAGTTATGTCTCCAGTACTCTTTACTTTCTTTATCTTTCTTCTTCTTTCTTTGCTTTCTGTTGTTGTTTTTGTTGTTTGTTTTTCAATAAAGGATTTCTCTGTGTAGCTCTGGATGTCCTAGAACTCATTCTGTAGACAAGGCTGGCTTCAAACTCTGAGATCTGCCTATCTCTGCCTCCCGAGTGCTGGGATTAAAGGTTTGCACCACCTGGCTTCTCTTTACTTTCTGTTTTGAGACATCTCACTAAGTTTCCCAGGCTGGCCTTGAACTCATTCTGTGACTCAGTCTGGTCCTGCCTCTCCTACCTCAGAGTAGCTGGGACGACCAGCCTGGCCCCACCTTGGCTTCTCCTTGGTGCGTCTTCCAACTTGTTTTGGCTGTCAGCCGACCAGCATTTCCCAGACTACGTCACACTGTACAAGAACATCATGGGAAGTTGCAGCCCAGTCTTCCCATGGGTCTCTTTAGAACTTGATTCCTGTGCTACTAGTGCAAGAATCCCCTTTATCTAGGGAAAACCAGGCTTGGGAGGGTTTCCGATTTGCCTGCCATCCCAGAGGGAAGATGTGGTAGGGTTGGGCCTGTCTCCTTGGGATCCAGGGGGAAAATTACTGGAGGTGGGGCCAGCACCCAGTTCTGCATGAGAACTGAGAAGGGGCTTGCAAGCTTAAGGAGGTTCTGTGGGCAAGGATGGGATCAGAGAGCTCAGCAGAGCCTCTGCTCTCAGGACATGCTCTGGCGCTGGTGGTGGCAGGCCCTGCCTGGTTAGGGAGCAACACACATTTTCCATTGTTTGTTACTATGGGGCAGTCACAGTTTCCAGGTTGCCAAAGCTAGGGACTCTGCAGAGACTCTGTTTCAACCAGATCCACTTCTGTGGCCTATCTGGCCAGCAGCCCCGTGTTCTACGTCCCCGCAGACCAGGACTGTTCCTTCCATTGCCAGAGTGCATTCCCCAGGGATGTCCCTTCCTCTCGCCTACCTCAGTGCTATCTTCATATTCCTGGGAGTCCCAGTCATGCCAAGGGATTTTCCTGGCTCCTCCAGAGTCAGGAATGAGCCACAGATCCCAAGGATAGGGTTTTGGTTTGATGTACCCTTGGTAGTCCCTCTGCACTCCAGAAAGCCTGACTCAGAGCCTCTGCAGACAGTTTATAAGAAGGGACGTGCACGTGTGTCTCCACCAGACCCCATCTGCCCTCTTCTCCACCCCACTGTGGGAAGCTCCTGTGGACAGCCAGACCCATCAACACCTGAACTTCTGAAAAATGGCTGTCACTGCATACCCATCTATCCCAGCTAAGGAGGGGCCATCTCACCAGCCAGGTTCGGAAGGGACAGCTTGGAGGTTAACCCAGTTTCCAGGGAGCCTGACCTTGGCTCTTTGTGCCTCCTGTGTGTGTATGGCACAGGCCACCACAACAGAACCCACCTCTGTGATGGCAGCCGGATGGCCCACAGAACAGCTTCCCATGGACACTTTTTACCCAGGCATCCCAAGCTGGGCTGGTCACTGATGTCCCCATCTGGCACTGTCCTCTCCTCAAGCTCTGCGTTCCACTGGCCTTGGCTTCTGGATCTTTGCTGGCCAGTCCTTCCCATTCCACCCCCACATCCATGGGCCATACCCCCCCCCCTTTCTGCTTCTTCCAGGCTCCAGGCTATTCCTCTCCACCCTGGCCAGGTTAGTAGTCCAAGCACACTAAGCCAGGATTCATACTCTGTTCTCACATCTGAAATGCCATTCCCACCCTACACTGGGCAACCTGTACGCATCCTTCAAGCCCCCCCCACCCCTCTCTATCCCCAACAACACTCAGAAGCACTCCTTAGCCCAAGCCACACTGCCCATCCACTCACACACAGGGAGAGGGGGACACCAAGGCCTGGGAGGGAGCTGTGCTGGCCTGGCTGTGGCCTCTAGCCACTGGATGGATGTTAACCTCGCTCAGCTGAGTTCTGAGGGAGAAAGAGGCAGGCCCGACATCCACTCTGGGGTGCCTCAGCTGAGAACTTACAAGTCAGCCTTGACAAATCCTTTTCCTTCTGTGTCAAACACCTTGAAGGCGTGCAGTATGGTCTCTTCCGGGTCCGTGCCTAGAGATGGCACATACAGGACAGGGAGAACAAAAGGGTAGTGAGGGCCTCGCAGAGGTGGTGCCAAGCTGAGCAGGAAAAGGGGCAACGACCCCAACTTCCACTGAGCCACACCCACAACTCCTCGCTGGGGGGGTTCTAGGCAGGGGCTCTACCACTGAGCCACACCCCAGCCCCTCACTGGGGGATTCTAGGCAGGTGCTCTACCACTGAGTCACACCCCAGCCCCTCACTTGGGATTCTAGGCAGGGGCTCTACCACTGAGCCACACCCCCACAGACTCTGAATCACTTATTTCAGTAACAATTTCCTTCAAAGCCACAAAGGTGGCACAAGAGGAACCATTCCAGCTGCATCGTCACCCAGCCCAGGGGCCACTGATCTACCTCGTGTGACCCGGTCTCGGAGACCTCTCCAATGAACTCCAACCTCAGCCCCACGATCAGAGGTCTTTTCCCTTCACTTACAACCTCTGTGTGTAACTTGAGTCAAGAACGAATCTCACCATTGTTGCTCCCTCACCCCCAGACCTCGGTTGTCATTCAGTCAAATCAGCTTTGAGAACTTGGACAGGTCACCTGACCTCCCTGAGCTTCAGTTTCTTCATCTGTGAAATGGGGGCCGCTGTCAGGAGAGTGAAGAGCACAGTACATGCTCCGTCGGGGAATCTATGTGCAGTGGAGCAAGTTATTTGCAACTAACTGTATGCAGTGCACTTAGGTTTCTGTAAAACCGCCAAGCTCTTCAAACAGTTTCTATTGTACCACATTTGTGGCTTTGAAGAAAGTTGTTACCAAAATAAATGAATCTGAGGCTGGAGGCATGGTTCAGTGGCAGAGCCCCTGCCTAGAATCCCCAGTGAGGGGCTGAGGTGTGGCTCAGTGTCTCCCTGGATGGCAGCTGGTGCCCTGACATCCATGGCCAAGCCCTTATCCTCATCATGCTGGCCCACACCTGGCTCAGAGTGGACCTGGAAAGCCCTTCCCTCCATCAAGGCCCTGCACTGCCAAGAGGTCAAAGGTCTTTTCGCCACACTATGTACAGGACTAGCTGGCTGGGCACTGCTAATGGCCTGGAATTTTATTTTGTTTTGCTCTGCTGTTGTTTTTTGTTGTGATGGGGTTTTTCGTTTCGTTTTGTTTTTGACTACATGCCATCTAGCCCAGATTGGTCTAGAACTTGCTGTATAGCTGAGGTTGGCTTTGAACTCCTGATCCTCCTGCCTCCCTCCTCCCAAGTACGGGGATTACAGGTATGTGCCACCACACAGCTTAGCGGATAGGCTTTAGTAAAGTCAGTGAATCAGAGCTACCAATCCATCCCTGTTCTGAGCCCAGCTCTAGGTCGGTGCTTCACCACATGGACATAGGTCACCCCATCAGACGAGGGCGGAGCCCACTTATTTCCCCCATCAGAATGAATCAGGCCTGTCTGTGTCTTCTCCATTATTCAAAGTCAGGGCTCTGTGCCTCTCTCATCAGACTACATGAGGGACCTGTGTCTCTCTCCAGTAAGAATACGCCAGGCCCATGAGTGTGTCCCCTATCAGAATGGGTCAGAGCCTTGTACGTCTTCTCTATCAGATGGCTGTCACCTAGGATTAAGGGCTTCGTCCCCTCTGAACAATAACCAGAGCCAGCGAGTCCATCCCAGATGGGCTTAGCAGCAGAGTTGAGGGTAGCTTGAAGGTAGAGAGGCTAAAGGTGCAGGGATGCTGACAGGGGCTTGCTGGAGTCCCACCCTCCAAAGCCACGGCTTCCCAATTCTATCAATCAGCTAAAACCCCCCGTGTCCCTCTAAAGAGTCTGGGCAGTTGGAACAGGTCTGCAGGTGGCCCCACCGTCTTCCTGGGGACCAAGTGTTGGACCTTGTCAGCTCTGGCCTGGCTGTGGGACACTCACCTCAGTCAGCCACTCCCTGCCTTGTCCCCAGAGAGGGCCTCTGCTCTGAGGCCTGGGAGACCCATAAAAAGCCCTGTGTGGTGGCTCCCTGCCATTGTGGGCAGTCAAAGGACTGTCTCCTTGTCTCAATTAACGGCTGCGGCTGCGATGGTGCCCGTCCCAGCCCACTGCCCTCCCCGCTGCCAGCCTCTCACGCAGCCCTAGACAAGTTTGCATGACAGGCCCAGCTGGAGCCCCAGGCCTGGAACCCCAGCAAAGATGAAAACAAGATGCAGTTCGAGGTCCCCAGCAGGGCTTCAGTTGTCACTCTGACTTAGACCCAGACTAAGTGAGCCTCGTGCCTCAATCTCCTTGTCTGTAAAACAGGTCATCACAGCTGAAAGTGGTGCCCCTTTCTGTGAGCACCCAAAAGAGGCCATAAATGAACTACTGTTCATCTCCAGTGCACAGGTCATATCAGGGCTTAGAGACACCATCCTCTGACTCTACCACTGGACCACACCCCAGCCCCTCACTGGGGGATTCTAGGCAGGTGCTCTACACCTGAGCCACACCCCAGCCCTGAGTGAATATACTAGGCAAGGGCTCTACTAAAAAGCGTTCTCCACTATGCACACAGGTGGAAATTGAGGCAGGGTACAGGCCAATGTGTACAGCCAGGGGATAGTATCTGGGAGTCTTATCACGTTTCCATCTGTGTTTATATAACATAAGGGCCAAGCAGGTGGGCATATCTATTTCCTGCTCCCAGCCCTCCCTTGGGTCCCCCAAAACCTCACTCACCCTTGAGTTTCTCCCCAAACATGGTCAGGAAGACAGTGAAGTTGATGGGCCCTGGAGCTTCCTTCACCATGGCTTCCAGCTCCTCGTTCTTGACATTTATGCGACCTGGAGAGGGAGAGGGAACAAGTTCAAGGACAACCTCACAGTGTCTCCTGCTTCTACTGTTCCACCCACCTCCAGCGGGTACTGTCCATCTACTAGGGAAACTTCAGGGAGAACACTGGAGTCTACAGGCTGCTGCCTCCACCCTCGTGCTTCCTTTCTGTCCGTCCATCCATCCATCCATCCATCCATCCATCCATCCATCCATCCATTTTCCTAGGAAGCAGAGCCATCTGTCTGTCTGTCCATCCGTCCATCCATCTATCCATCCATCCATCCATCCATCTTCCTAGAAGCAGAGTCATCATCCATCCATCCATCCATCCATCCATCCATCCATCCATCCATCCATCCATTTTCCTAGGAAGCAGAGCCATCTGTCTGTCCGTCCGTCCGTCCATCCATCCATCCATCCATCCATCTTCCTAGAAGCAGAGTCATCCATCCACCCATCCATCTTCCGAGAAAGCAGAGCGAGCCACTCTGCATCTCCTTTTCACAGACTAGCACAACAACAACAAATGAACAAACACGCAAACCGAGGCTGGAAGAAGTAGGAGTGGGAGTGCGTAGGAGCCTCAGGTCTCATGCATTCCTGGACATGGGAACCCTGGATTCCGCATGGTCCCAGTGGGCAGTCAGGTTACCAGGACCTCAAAACTCCACCCATATTGGTTACCTTAGTTAATCAACTCCAGGTTTTCCCCAACCCCAGCTCTCTACTATTTTATTTTGAGACAGTGTTTGGCTAAGTAGTCAGGCTATCAGTGAACCGGAACTCCACCTGCCTTGGTGTGCGAGTTTTGGGGTTACAGGCACGTACTGCCGCAGCCTTATGACCTCTTGGTGCCCCAGGGCCTTTGCACAATGTCAAAAATTATCTCATGATGTCCTCCCTAGCCACCAAGTCCTCCTGCCCCATGGAAACCTTCCCCTCCACTGTGCCCCCTCACTGTGGCTGCTTTGGCTTACCATTAGCTCACTCTAAAACCCAAGGTCCCAAACTGCCTCAGTTTCCGCTTTACGCACCCAGTGCGGCGAAGGTGTCCCTCAGGTCCTCCTTGTCGATGAAGCCATCCCGGTTCTGGTCCATGATAGTGAAGGCCTGATAAAGACATGGACCGTGAGCCACCAGGGTCTTCCCAGGCCAGCCGGTCCCACCCCCTTTCTCCAGATCCGCGACTGGAGGACCCTCAATGAGGAGCCCCAGCTTCTCAGAGCTCCAACCTAGTTTAGTGTGCACAGCATCCTGGGAACTGTAGTCCACCCTCTCTCAGCCTCTACCCTAAGTGCTCTGGGACTCGGCACTCCTAGTCTCATTTCAAGAGCACAGTGACTCAGAGAGGGAAACTGAGGCTCAGCGAGGGAAACTGAAGCTTGGGGAGGGCAATCGAGGCTCAGAAAGGGAAGGGCTCTTCCATAAGTCAAGTACAGGCTGAGGTAGAGAGCAGCAAGCCACCTCCGCAGGCGCAAAGGCAGCCACGAAGACCTTGAAGAATGATGACAGTGTGGGCAGTCACTGTGGACAACCTCTGAGAATCCCGGTAATTCTCTGTGATGGTTCGTCTCTATTTTTGACAACTTGACTAGATTTAGGATCACCATGGAAACACTTCTTGGCGCATCTATGAGGGGTTTTCTAGCCTGGGTTAACTCAGGAGGGAAAACCCACCTTAAGTGAGGACGGCACCATCTCATGGGCCAGCAGGGTTTCTCACTGAATGAAAAGAAGCAAGCAGGGCTCCAGCCTTCATCTCTCTGTGCTTTCTGACTGAACGCTGTGTGAGCAGCTCACGTTCCTGCCGCCACACGTTCCCCAAACCTGACCGACAGTACCCTCAGACCCTCAGACTGTGAGCCGGAGCTAGCCCTTCCTTCCTTAAGTTGCTTTTTTTCAGGCATGTTGTGGCTGGAGAAAGAAAGTAGCGAACACAGGTGCCCAGTGTCCCCAGGGCCACTGACCAACCTCTTTAAACTCCTGAATCTGGGACTGGTCGAACATGGAGAAGACATTGGAACTGGCTGTGCCTTCTGCTCTCTTCCGGGCTCTTCTGGGTGCCTGTGGAGAAGAGGTGAATCCTTGTGGCCATTGCTTCCTCCAGAGGTCAGCGGTCATCAGTGCCAGGCCACGGGTCCCGGGACACCATGATCCACGTACCATCGTCTTTCTTCCCTGTACACACAGCAGCCCGCTGGAGCGGTGGTCCGAGTTTCACAATTAGTTGAGACAGCTAATGACTGTCAACCTGACAGGGCATAGGGTCACTATGGAGACAAACCCTGGGCATGTCTGTGAGGAAGTTTCTAGACTAGTTAATGGAGGTGAGAAGACCCACCTCAAATGTGGATGGCATCATCCCACGGCCTGGGGTCCTGAACTGAGCACCAGAGTTCACCTGTCTGCTTTCTGACTGCAGATGCAGCGTGACCAGCCGCTTCATGGTCCTGTTGCCATGACAACCCCACCTAGTGACAGACTGTATCCTCAAACTGGGAGCCAAAAAACCTGCCTCCTTTAGCTTGCTTTTGTCATGCATTTTGTCCGAGCATGAGAGGAGTAACGAGTTCATTAGTCTCACTTTCTCAGCTCAGGCAAGAAGTCTACGGAGTGTCCACTGAGCAGGGTGGGGCCACTGCTCCTGACCCAGTCACTCACCCCCGTCCAGGCTGCCAAAGCAGGCAGATCCGAATGGGCTCTTTCTATCCCCAGACCTTCTGTGGAGTTTCCTGAGCTCAATCCCATAACCCCAGACTCTGCTGGAATCTGGCCTTCTTGTCTAGTTGTAAAAGCTTCCAGAATATTCTCAGAACACTGTCTAGGCTCTTGGTCCCGCAACATTCATCCTGGACAGGATCTCACGGCTCCCCAGCCACTCACCTGGGTCCTTTCCCCACTCCAAACACACTTTGAGCCGCCTTCTAACCCCAGCATCTGCTCCTGTCACCCCAGAATGGGATGTGTATGTGTGGTGTGTGTGGGCACACATATGTATGTGTGTGTGTATGTGTGTGTGTGTGTGTGTGTGTGTATGTGGACGTCAGAGGACAGCTCTCAGGAATCAGCTCTCTCTCTTCTTCCACTGTGTGGGCACCAGGATCATCAGGGTCACCAGACTTGGCAGCAAGCACCTTTTACTTGCTGAGCCACCTCTTGGTTATATTTTTGAGACAAGATCGCTCATTGGCCAGAGTTTACCTACTCAGCTAGAGTGGCTGGTCTTTGAGCCCCAGGGATCCACCATCTCTGTCTCCCCAGTGTTGCTATCTCTCCCCAGCTCCGGGATTGCGAGCCCATGTCATCACATCCCACATTTCCTTTTCCACCTTGGTTCTGGGGGTCAAACTCGGGACCTCATGTTTACAGAGCAAGCACGCTACCAACACAGTTCTCCCCAGCCCCTTAAAGTGACCCCTGATGTCAGAGAGGAACACAGGTCTGGGCTCCACCCCTTCCCCAGCAGCTCACTCCTCCTCTAAACATTATTTATCCACCTAGCTGGGGTTTCTCCAGCTTCCCTTCTGCCACCCTAGCACCTGTGTGGTCCCCCAGCTCCACTCTGGGCACAAGTCAGGAGCAACAACCCAGTGGCTTATAATTAGCTTTTACTGGGTGCTAATCTCGAATAATCCTTTGAAAGAGGGGGTGCCTGGCAAAGAGGCCACACGTGGGATGCTGTAAGCCTAGGAAATATTTATAAATTCCTTCAGATATCATAAAGAAAAGAACTCCCCTGTGGAGTTCATCTCACATAATTACATATACATTTCCCTCTGATTAATAAAATATGATCACTTCCGTCAGCAGGATATTCTACTCATCCTCAGGACTGCAAGCACCCCCTGACACACAAACACACATACACACAGAGAGACACAGACACACAGACATACAGAGACACACAACACAGGTACACACACATAGGCACATACACAAAGAAACAGAGAGAGAGAAGGACACAGACACACACACACACATACAAAGACTCACACAGAGACACAGACATACAGACATACCAGACACACACAGGCATACACAAAGACACACAAACAGAGACATAGACATACACAGACACACATACACACAGAGAGATACAGACACGCACACACGGGCACACACAGAGACACAGACATACAGACATACCAGACACACACACAGGCACACACACAGACACACATACACACAGAGAGATGCAGACACACACACACAGATACACAGAGGCACACATAAAGACACAAACAGGCACACACACAGACACACACACACAGAGACACAGACACACACAGAGACACACATATAGACACACACACCTCTGTATGCCTTCTCCACCCTGGCCTTCCAAGTCCACCTGGTCACAGACCCTCCTGGGGCCTAGAGCTCTGTAAGGCAAAGCTTCTTTTATCTGGCTTGGAAGTGTAAGTTCATATAAACCTTTGAAAGGTAAGTTTACCCCCCGAAGGGAACATTCCCAAAAAGAAGGGGTCACCTAGACCTCAGTTAACACAGCTGGGGCCATGGGTTAGTGGTTAAGCGTGCTTCCTGGAGATGCAGGAAGACCTGAGTTCAAATTCTCCCAACTCACGTGGAAAGCCAGGTGCATTTGACCACACACGTGGAACTCCAGTGCTGGGGGAGATGGAGACAAGAGACTGCTGAGGCTAGACCAACTCCAGGTGCAGTGAGAGGCCCTGTCTCAGGGGCATGTGGTGGAGAATGACAGAACGGGACACCTGACGTCCTTCTCTTCGTACATGCACACAGGTGCACCCGCGTACATAAGGCACTTACATTCTTTAAGTCTCCGTTTCCCTACTTATATTAACATTATTTTTATTTACACAGAGTCTCATGAAGCCCAGGCTGGCTTCAAACTCATCATGTAGCAAAAGATGACGTTGAAGTTCTGATCCTTATGTCTCCACCGCCCAAGTGCTGGGATGACAGGCATGTGTCACCATGCCCAGTTGACGTGGTTCTGAGGATGGAACACAAAGCCTCATGGATGCTGAGCAAGGGCTCTGCTGACTAAGCCACACCCCCTAGAATGTCTTTACTTATAAAACCAAAAACAATCGCACGCCTTTAATCCCAGCACTCGGGAGGCAGAGGCAGGTGGATCTCTGTGAGTTCGAGACCAGCCTGGTCTACAAGAGCTAGTTCCAGGACAGGCTCTAAAGCTGCAGAGAAACCCTGTCTCGAAAAAACCAAAAAAAAAAAATAAAAAAATAAAAAAATAAAACCAAAAACAATGCCAACCTCAAAACAACAGAATGATTATAAGACACCTGCTGACCTCCAGTCAAAGCCTGGGTCTAGTCCCCAGGACCCCAAGAGGAATCAACCCCCTTCCTTGTCTCCAAAGAGCTTATAGTCCTATAGGAGGTAGGCCATTAATAAAAGGTGATAGAAGGAAGGACAGATGCTGAGTCACAGGGGCAGGGGACAGCCACAAGGCCTGAGAGAGACCCACACCTCCAGCCCGCTGCAATCTGAGCCTCTGCCCAGCAGACAACAGGAACCCTACAGTCTATGGAGCCAATAAGACCAAGGCACTGATCTCTGTCCACACTCCTCTTCCTTATCCCCCAACTTCTATCCTTGTGGATTAAAGAACATCACCAAGTCAGAACCCGTGTGGATGAGAGGCTGGGAAACAGCTAAGTCTGAGGAGTGACTGCCTTGCATGCGTGAGAACCAGAAGCCATGCAGTGCTGGCAGAAAGGGAACAGGATCCTTTGACCTCATAGGGCAACCATCCTCACCCAGTTAGTAATCTCCAGCTAAGAGTAGGAGACCCTGTCTCAAAAACAAACCAAGAATAAGATGAATGGCCTTAAGGAACAACACTGGAGGCGACATCTGACCTTTACACATGGGTGCACGTACAGTTGCACACATGAAAACACACGTAAACACACACCACATACAAAAAGAAGCCACAAGGATGAGACTGGACACTCAAGACACTGTCACCCAACAGAGGCAACATAGGATTGACCAAGTTCGAGGATCAAAGTCAGTCTGCCCGTAGCTGCCGGTTAAGGGAACCACTGAAAGCAACAAGGTGAAAGTTGAAAAAGAAAAGTTCAGAATTATACACAAAGTCAAGTTCCCAAAGAAGAGACTAGAATTGAGCAAGGAGGCCAGGACTGAGGTTGGAGCTGGGAGGGAAGCAGGAAGGGGACCAAAGCTGAGGTGCTGAGCCCCATGGGGACTGTGCAGGGAAGGTGGCCCCATCCTACCATGGTCTAGCGTGCTTTTGAGTGCTGCGGCAGATCTGGAGACAAGGCAACTCGGGGTGGCTCTTTAAATAGTGCACCTCCAAGCCAGGCACCATTCCAGTCCTAGACAACAGGTTGGAAGGTGACCAAGGACAAGATGAGGGGCATTCAAGCCAGGCATCTCCCTGGGGCTGTGGGGAGTGGGTGGCAGAGGCCACCAGTGTGGAGACTGTCTAAGCCATGGGGATCTCCGACATCACTAAGCCAACTGTTTTCTCTCTCACCAACAGACCATGGACCAGGAAGGGGGCAAGTGGCCAAGGACATGAAGAATATGTCAACGCCAGGGACCAGTTGGACCCAGGAGGGTCAGAAGAGCTTCTGGAAGTATAGGCACCACCCCAGCTGGTACCAGACACTCACTCGTGAGCTCAGGGTTCTGTGTGAGACACCATCCTCTGGGATGCTCAACCCTCTCATAGGGACAATGGGGGAGGTTATGATGTTGCTACCTGTAGTATGGTCTGGTGTGGTCACCCAGGTCCCTCAATCTACATGACTGCAGTCACCCTTTGGAATTCTAGGACTTACATCTACAGATACTCAAGTCCTTTATATAGAGGATGTGTTATTAGCATAGAAGCTAGGTGCTTCTGTGTGATATATTGATTGACTGATTAATGTCTGGTGCTGGGGATGGAACTCACAAGCTTCAGATGCAGGCATGGATTTCCCTCCTTTCTACACCTTTTATCCTTGCCTAATGCTTCTGAGCATATTTGGTTGAATCTGCACATGCAGAAAGGTTGGCTCCACATTGCTCTGGGGTTTGGGGGCCATCCTCACCCACCCGGGCCCAGGTCCCTCCCTCTTCAGAACCTGAAAATGTACGAAGTGAAGCTAGGAGGGCTGGTGCATGTCTGCGACTCCAGCCCAGCTAGGTGAAGGCAGGAAGATCAAGGGTTTAAGGTCGTCATGGCTGTATTGCAAATCCAAGGCCAGGCTGGGCTACATGAGATCCTGTCCCAAAACAATGAAAGGGCAACTAGAAATGTTCTTCATCCGTACAGCACTTGTGTAGAATCCCCAGTGAGGGGCTGGGGTGTAGCTCAGTGGTGGAGCCCCTGCCTAGAATCCCCCAGTGAGGGGCTGGGGTGTGGCTCACTGGTGGAAGACTTGCTTAGCACATACTAGATTCAATCCTTAATACAATGCACACACACACGCGCATGTGTACACACACACACACACAGGGTGGGGCAGGGGCACAAAAGAAAATACACAGATTATTGTTGAGAAAGAACACTATTACAGAGAGAACAAATGAAGCACGCAGTTGGCCCTGGTGAGGGAGCATTACAAAGTCTTATTTACACACACACATACAAACCCATCTCCCGGATGAGGATCTGTCCAAGAATTCTCCCCTTGAGCCAAGCAGAGCCCACACCTGCTGCCAGCAGCCTCCTCAGGTGTCCAGTGTGGCCCTGGTGGCCCCAGCTCACTCTCAAAGGCAGCCCCACTCCAGCTAGCCGAGTTGGCTGCTGCGTGGGGAAACCACATGTGATCCGCTGCCAGGTCCCCAAGAGCTGGAGAGCTTAGCTGTCCCCAGAGCTGGCCTCAAGCCGGCAGGCCCTGGTACGGCTGATCCCTGCCTTGAGAGAAGAGAATATGATACTAATCAAATGAAGAGTGCCTGATATTTATAAACCGGGAGGTCACACCAGGCTCTAAAACAGATCTTCGGAGACAGAGTTAATCCTTCTTTTCTTTTCTTTTCCTTTCCTTTCTTTTCTTTTCTTCAACAGAGTCTCATTGTGTAGTTCTGGCTGTCCTGAAACTCACAACATAGACCAGGCTGTCCTTGAACTCATAGAGCACCAACTGCCTGCCTCTGACTGCCAAATGCTAGGATTAAAGGCAGGAGCTACCATACCCCATCAGAGTCAAACTTTAACTCACTTTCCAGGTGAGGAAATTGAGGGACCGGTGGGCTAAGTCACATATTCACATCCTCCCAAGGGGTATGGCTGGTAAGAGGAAGTGGAGCTAAGGGGAGAGGCCCTTTCAAACAGGTTCATAAAGAAACTTCTAGAAGATTCTATTCATATAAACAACCTTTTCCTCATGCCTGTATCATAATCTTCTGGGACTAAAACAGATCCTGTTCACTTTCTATGGTGTTCCCCACCTCCAGTCCTTCACTGGGGGATTCTAGGCAGGGCTCTACCACTGATTCACACCCCAGCCCCTCACTGGGGGATTCTAGGCAGGTGCTCTACCACTGATCCACACCCCAGCCCCTCACTGGGGGATTCTAGGCAGGTGCTCTACCACTGAGCCATCCCCAGCCCCTCCACTGGGGGATTCTAGGCAGATGCTCTACCACTGAGCCACACCCCAGCTCCTCACTGGGAGATTCTAGGCAGGGGCTCTACCACTGAGCCACACCCCAGCTCCTCACTGGGGACTCTAGGCAGGGGCTCTACCACTGAGCCAAGCTTCCATCCTCCTGTGGGGGAGCTATAGGCAGGTCCTCTCCTGCTGATTCACGCCCCCTCCCCTGGCTGGGGATTCTAAGAGAGTGTTCTAACATTGAGTCACATTTCCATTCCTCACTGGGTTTTCACTATACTGGGGTTCAGGTCCTTCCATGGCACCTTCAGAGAACCCCAGAAGAGCCACCTCATACTCCACAGGCACTCAGTAGGCTTGGCCCACTGAAGGTGACCCTGGCTAGGGAAGAAGCCCTGGAATCTAAGCTTTGCCCACAATAGACTGATGGGTGGGTAGACAGGCCGTGTGACTGCAGCAGGTGCTGGTTCCTTTCTGAGGGCACACATGGCGCAGGTGGCTGCTCTCTGTGCCAGCTGCGAGGTACTGTCTTTCCTCGCCAGGCCATAAGCCTAACCCTGGCTCCTCTTGGCTCTGGGATCAATGAGGGGGACAATGACAGCATCTGGCCTCTAACTTTGAAAAGCCCAGGACAGCTCTGAGCAAGCAGAGTGCTCATAGGCTGCCCAGGGGAGTGCCATTGGGAATAACAGCAAAGCTCCATCCTAGCTGGAGCCCTGCAAATGCCAGAGAGTATAGTGAGGTGTCCGCGGAATGTCTGCCCAGAAAGAGACAGGTGTTGCTCAGACCACACCGAGGCCAGTTGGAACAAGTGATTCCTCCTTTCAACTCTTCCCCCATCCCTGCTCCCCTGCGTGCGTGTGTGTCTGTATGCCAGACATCAACTGTGAGGGTTCCTTAGGAGCTGGCCACCTATTATTTTTGAAACAGTCACGCACTGGCCTTGAACTGGCCAACTGGACTAGGCAAGATGGCCAACGAGCCCAGAGAGCCTCCTGTCTCTGCTCACCCAGACCTGGGCTTGCAAACGTGTGACCACACCTGCTTTTTCACATCAGTGCTGGGGATCCAACTGAAATCTCATGTTTGCTTGGCAAACACTGAATTATCTCCTAATGCCTCGCCATCAACAAGCTACCCCAGTCTCCCACCCTCAACCCCAACCAGCCCCTCCCATGCTAAAACTCTTCCTGCCGTGCATGGTGGCACACGCCGGTCATCCCATTTAGAAGACCAAGTTCAAGACCAGCTTGAGCTGCATAGTGAGTTCCATGCCAGGGCAGCCGAGTTAGTGAGATGTTGTCTCAAGGTGAAAAGAAAAATGAATAGGAAGAAGAATGGGAGGGAGAGAAGGGCTGGGGATACAGCTCTGTAGCAGCCTGCTGGGCTTCCAGGGCGCTGTTCGCACACAGCCTTCCATACGTCACTTGTCCGCCTGACTTTCTGCTCTGCAAGATCCAAGGAGCCTAAGGAACCCATCTGAGTCTGCCATTGTTGGGGCCTCAGTGTGTGCAAAGCTGTTTGGAAGGTTGTGGAAGCACTGGGGTATGGATCCCGGCTGTTGGAGGTAAAGCTAACTGTGCCAAGGACAGAAGGGAAGGAGGATGTTAACAGTTAAAGAGATCTCGCTTCCACTGAGCCACACTCCAGCCCCTCACTGGGGGATTCTAGGCAGGGGCTCTACCACTGAGCCACACCCTCAGCTTCCTTTTGTTCCTGTCTACTTGTGTACTTATGTGGTTGGTGTCCTTTAACAGTCAACGTGGCACATCCTAGAGTCACAATTGAGGAACTGCATAGGTCAGACTGGATGTGAGCAAGTCTGTAGGGAATTGTCTTGACTAGGTGGAACCATTTCCTGGGTAGGTGAACCTGGGCTGTATAAGATGGCTGGCTGAACATGAACCTGTGAGTTAGCAAGCAAGCAGCGTCCTCCATGGTTTCCGCTTCAGTTTGCTGCCCTGACTTCCCTCGTTGATAAACTGTGACCTGGAAGTGTAAGCCAAAGAACCCCTTTCCTCCCCAAGTTGGTACTAGAAACAGAGAGGAAACCAGAACAGGCCCACGAGCCAAACTCATGTTGCTCAGGCTATCTTTGAACTTGCTTTGTAATCAAGGATGACTTGACCTCCTAACCTCTCTAGTGCTGGAATTACCTCACCCTAACTGGCTCTCTGATTCCTGTCTGGTGCCACGTGAGAGGATCCCCTTACAAATTCCCACCATTATGAACAGGAGCCAGTCCCCGTACCGTGCCTTCCTGCCCTGATGGACCTGCGTCCTCTGAATCTCTGAGGCATAATCAATCTTTCCTCTCCGAACGGTGTCACCCTGGTGAGAAAAGCAACTGGCACAGCGCCCTTGGCCACTTTCTTTCAAGCGGGCTCTCCTTGCTCACCCGCTGAGACAGGGAGCACACTTCCCAAGCTTCTCTTCTTGGCAATTTGGATCAGCATCTGCATGGACTGCTGGGATGGAACTCACACTCAATGACCCCAAGATTGGGAACATTTTAGTGATCTAGTTAGACAGTGCCTATGGAGTTTATTCAAGCATTAAATATTTGTTGAGGACTTTCTGAGTCACCAAGCCCTGGGGTGAATAACACCAGTGTGGCTCTGAGAGTAACCAGAACCAGAGAACGCCACCACTCACTCAGAGGGGCTTCGATAGGCGGATGTCCCCACACTATGCCTAGAATACAGAGGGCATGGTGAGTTTCGTTTGTGGGTTTAGAAAGAAAAAGGTAAGTTTTTGAATGTTCTAGCACACCAACAAAGGGGTGAAGTCACAAAGCATGAGGGGTCATGTTCAAATAGGGAGACAAAGATAATGAAAGACAAGCCTCCAGGGTCCATGGAAAGCTGGGTGTGTGGTACGCCAGTAAACCTAGCATTCAGGAAGCCGAAGCAGGGTGATCAGTTCAAAGCCAGGCTAGGTGACATTGCAAGACCCTGCCTCAAAATACAAACCCCAGCAATAAATACAGGGCTAGTGAGATGACTCAGTCTGGGTTTGAACCTCACACAAACAAACCAGGCATTTTGGAGCACTCTTACAATCCGGGAAGACAGAGAAAGGCAGAGCCTTGGACTTGCTGGACAGGTATCCAGGCTGATCAGCAAGCTACAGGCCAAAGGAGAGAGCCTGCCTCAAAAAACAAGATGTAGGTTCTCCCCGGCGGTTAGTGCTGAGAGTGCAGAGTGTGTGCTCCGGCTACGGAACACACATTTATTATTAAAAAAATCCAAAAAAAAAAAAAATCTAAAAAATCCTTTGGGGGAAAAAAAAAAAAAAAAAAAAAAAAAACAAGATGTAGAATTACTGAGGAAAGCACCCAAGGTTGACCTCTGACCTCTACATGCACACATACATGCACTTGCGCATGCACGCACGCACACACACACACATACACACACACACACACACACACACACACACACACACACACACACACACACACCATCCTACAAAGAACCCAGAGAAAAGTTTTAAGTCCTGGCATCAACTGCCATGTCTTCTCGTTTAGACCCCCTCAGGAGCTCAAATGATGTAAACCGCCCCTGTCCCTTCCCCCTTGAAGCCATCAGCCCACAGCTATTTTTACGGCAGGATGTCTGGAGCCACAGGTCCTTTGAACAGACTCCTCTTGCGTGTTTCTGTAGTGTGTATACCCTGACTTGGCCCACTCTTGTGTGGCCGCAGTCATAAAGCAGGCATGAGGCATTCTGGGAGACATTCTTCTGGTTTTAAAGGCTTTGCTGCCTGTTCTAATGAGGGGAAGCTCCTTGGTGAGGATGAGGGGCAGCTGAAAAGGAGGCAACACCAGGGGCTTTGGGGAAAAGCAGAGCGCTCTGCAGCTGTCCTCAAAACAACCCCACCATTGCCTGGGAATTAGAGAGTTGACAGAGGTGAGTAGCCATGTCCTTTGGGATGAGAGGAAGGGCAGGGGAGAAAGAAAAAAAGGAAGACTACTAGGCTGTAAGTCGGGGTTCTGCCTGGATACAAACTGTTGTGTGGGAGAAGCTCCTGGCAAGATCTAGTCTTTGATTCCTAGTCCGGTTCAGGTTGATCAGGAGCCCAGGCGTTTCCCAGGGGCAGCCACAGGACTATGGGAGATGTCTTCTCTGAACCTAGGACAGATCTGGAGCTCAGAGTTTCCTTTCTGCTGCTGTGATAGAAACACGCTGATAAAAACCAACCAGGGGAGGAAAGAGTTTGTTTAATCTGATACTTTCAGGTCAGAATTCATCATCAAGGGAGGTCAGGACAGGAACTCAAGCCAGGAACTGGGAGATAGATAGATGACAGATAGATAGATAGATAGATAGATAGATAGATAGATAGATAGATAGATAGATAGATAGATAGATAGATAGATAGATAGATAGATAGATATAGATAGATAATAGATAATAGATAGATAGACAGGCAGGCAGGCAGGCAGGCAGACAGACAGACAGACAGACAGACAGACAGATAGATAGTGCGTGCCTGTGTGTCTGGGATGTTTATTAGAACCCACAAAGGTCAGAAGATGACAGGAGTTACAGGAGGTTCTGGGAGTCTGGCCTCAGGCCCCCTAGAAGAGCTGCATAGGCTCTTCACCACTGAACCACCTCTCTCCAGCACAGCAGCTATATTACATTTCACATAACTATATTACATTTCACATAACCACCTGCCTAGGGCATAGTGCCACCCGCAGTAGCTGGGCCCTCGTCCATCAATTAATAATGAAGATAATCCCTTATAGACATGTCCAAGCCCAATCAAGGCTTTCCTTTTAGAGGATTCTAAGCTGTGTCAAGTTTGCAAGTAATCCTAACTATCACGGGGTCAGAAACATGGCCATTCATGACTTGGGGTATTTCCTGTGGAGCCAGCCCACTGTGTCCCCTGAGCCATATTAGTCCCAAGGAAAACCATGGTTCATTGCTTGGAATGAAGGACAGGGATGTCCAAGGAGTCAGCCTGCCCGAGAAAGGCATGCCACAGTGAACACACTTTGCATCTGCCTCGCCCTCAATATAGGCATGGAACAGAGGGGTTAAATTTTAGAAACCTGAGATTTGTTCATCTTGGTATGAGACTGTATTAGTCTCATGTCTTCATGACAGAATGTATGGCAGAAACATTTGGCTCAGGATTTCAGAGGGGTCCAGTCCATCAGGCTGATGGGACCAGTCCTCACACTGTGGTGGGCCAGGAAGGGGAAACAGCAAAACTGGAAGCACGGTCCTGGTATAACCGTCCAGGCCCACTCCCATGATGGCTTTCTTCGGGTGAACCCCACCTTCTGAAAGTCTGAGAACCTCCCCAAACAGCGCTTCCAGATGGAGAATGAGTATTCAAACACAGAGGCCTGAAGCAGAAGAGTGTCACATTCAGACTGTAATGGTCATATGGCCACAGGCAATCTTGTCTCCTACCAAAGACACCAGAGGGATTTGCAGCCAGGACTTCTTACTTATTTGTTTTGTCAGGACTTCCTGTAGCCTGGCCTCCCCGTTCACTCTGTAGCTGAGGATGGCCCTGAACTCTTGATCCTCCTGCCTCCACCTCCTGAGTGCTGGGATTATAGTGCTGGGATTATGGATGAGTGTGCCACCATGCCTGGGATACACACGGTTGGAGTTCAAACCCAGGGTATTAGGAAGCAAGACAAGCAATTTTCCGATTAGGTTAATACGGAACCTCCATAGGCAGACGCCTCTCTGAACTCTCCAGCAATCCCACATGGTGACAAAGGACCTTGTCCATGTTATACATAAAGAAACTAAAATATGTAGTCTTGTAAGGACTATAACTTGAGTATATCTAACTTCATGATCAACCTATGCAGGGCCTCATCACTCCGGAGAAGGAGGACATCTGTACATCCCAAACCCTCAGAGATCACACTCAGATGTCACTGCTTTCAGGGATGGAGAGATGGCTCACCAGGTAAAGGTGCTTGCCACCAAGACTGATGACCTGAGTTCAAATCATGGGACCCACATGGTGAGAGGAGAGAACTGACTCTCACGGGTTGTCTTCTGATCTCTATCACACATGCACACAAAATAAACAGATTTAAAAATTAAAAAAAAAAAAACAGTATCACTGCTTTGGCAATGGTTTATGGTTTTGTAAAGAACCATTCCACAATTCCCAGAACTCTGTTGACTGAGGATTGGGAGTTCAAGTCCATCCTATCTCAAATAGACAGACAGACAGAATCAGCTCACAGCCCAATGGGGTGTTCACGGGGGCTGTGGGTTAGAAAGTCAGAAGGAGCTTAGAGAAGAAGCGGGCCTAAGCTCAGAACCTCCCACGGGAAGATGGCGATGCAGAGGCCACCTGGGAGTATGAACTAGCTACTTTTGTCATTGGTGTGAGAAAATAGAATCTCAGGAAGGAAGACGGGTTGATTTTGACTCACAGGCTGAGGGTACAGCCCATCGTGGTCAGGAAGACATAGTTACAGGAGCAGGGAGGGGGCAGCTGGTCACATGACATCCACGGTCAGGAAGCAGAGAGAGACGGATACTGGTGCTCAGCTCGCTTTCTCCTGTGTTGTTCAGTATAGGACACAAATCCATGGGACCGTGTCATCCATAGTCAGGGGGGCTCTTCCCACCTTCCTTACAAACAGACACACAAGGACAAGATGTCCCTTAATGATTCTAGGTGCTGTCAAGTAGACCATCAACATCAATCATTACAGGCTGGATCATGTTTGTTTACTGTCTGTGCTGAAAAGATTCAGAGACACTGTAGGTTGGACCAGAACGCTGTGACTTGGGCTTCATTACAACATGGCTGCCTCGTGATAGCCAGACTTCTCCTATGGCAGCCCAGGGCTGTAGCAGAAATGTCCCAGGACACAACGCTGGAAGAGCCTCAGAAACCTTGCGGTGATACTTCCGCCCTCCTTCGTTGGCAGAAGCAGTGATGGTATCAGTAACAGGGAAGGCTGGGGCCAGCCTGGACTCACACAACCTTAGAGAGCAATGCAGGATCACAGATCCGACAGGTCGTGGAGTAGAAATTCATACCCGGGCCTTTCTTCAGCATCTTCCCACGGCCAAGCCAACCCAGGAAGAACAGGAAACTACCACTTGAGAGACAGTTGATGGCAATGACATTCTCTACAGCCAAGAGAGACTGTGCTTCCAAAGAGCCCAGAGTGGGAAAGAGGGGTCTAGTCCTGTTATGACTTCATTTTGTTTTTTATTTTTGAGACAGGCTCTCGCTAAATTGCCTAGGCTGGCATCAATTCACCGTGTAAGCCAGGCCGCCCTTGAATTTATAATCCTCCTGCTTCTGCCTCCCATCTTCAGGGGCTTTAGGCCAGTGAAGCACCATACACAGCTCTGTTATGGTTTCAATCTGAAACCAGGTTTCAATCTGAATCAGGCCTGTGGATGTGGCTCAGTGGGTAGGGTGTTTGCCTAGCGTGTTTGAAGGTGTTTGAAGGCTGGTTGGTTGATCACCAGCACCATGTAAGCCCAGCATCATGGTTGCAACCCTGTAGTTCCAGCACTTGGGAGGTGGGGTCAGTGACTTGGGTTACATGAGATCTTGTCTCCTATATTTTTCTCTTTTTTTAAATTATTTACTTTTTTATTTATGGAAGAAACAAGGTCTCTTTATGGAGTCCTTGCTGTCCTGGAACTCCTCAGGTAGATCAGGCTGCCCTCTAACTCACAGAGACGGTGTGTGTGTATGTGTGGTGTGTGTGTGTGTGTGTGTGTGTGTGTGTGTGTGTGTGTGCCACATGTGAATGTCAAAAGGCCACCTTAGGTGCCATTCCTCAGGAGACTGTCCACATTGTCCTTTGAGATAGGGTCTTATACTGGCCTGGAGTTTTCCCATTTGCTTAGGCTGGCTAGAACAGGTCCCAGGGAACTCCAGGGATCCTCAGGGATTCCCCACCTCCACCCCATCTCTGCCTTCTCTTTGATGGGTTACAAGCATGCACAACTATGCCCAGCTTTTGCATGTGCTGTAGGGCCAGCCATGCTAAACTAAATAAAAACAGACCACCCAAAGGAAGTTCTTTACTTCCAACCATTATCACCTGCCAGAGTAGGACTCAGCCATTGAAAAGTTTAAGGGAGGCCTGAGTTTCAGTAATTTACCCTGAAGCAATACCTGGTTGCAGGAAGAACCACAAACTAAGATTACCTGAGCACCACCCAAGAACAGACCATCCAAAGGAAATGCCAAACGTTCCAACCGCTGTAGATAAGACCACCTGCCAGCACACTCACCAGGACACCCCTAGACAAATGTCAGCCAGTCAGGGGTCCTGAACCTCAGAAACCCCACCTTTACTACTATAAAAACCCAACTCTAACTGAGCTCAGGGCTCTCTGTTTATTCCAATATGTTGGACATGCAGAGAGACCAAGTTTGCAAACTTGCATAAAATAAAGGCTCTTTGCTTTTTCATACAGGACTCAGTCTCCTTGTTGATTTTTGGGCATAAAGGCACCAAGGATGAAACCCAGGCCCCAGAGTTTATAAGGCAAACACGGTACCAACTGAGCCATCTCCCTAGACTTGAGTTTGGGGAATTTAGAGACAGAGTCTCGTTATATAACCCAGGTTGGCCTGAATCTCATGCTGGGTAGTCCAGAATCTACCGGAATTTGCCATCCTCCTGCCTCATCCTCCCAAATGCTGAGAGGGCAGCCGTGTACCGCCAAACCCAGATCTTGATTCTCTTTCTCTTCCCCAAGAGCCAGGTGGACCTCATTCCTTGGGCAGCTGGGGAAACTGAGGCCTGGAATAGAGTTGGGTGCATTCAAGGGGCCACGGTGTTTCTAGTGCAGACCAAGCCCATCCATCTCAAAAGGGAGCTGAACAACCCAGGATCTCAATCAATACCAACCCTGCAGCATCCTCCACACAGGGCAGCTCAGGCAGGGCCGGGTCTGAGGCCTCCCCAAGACCTACAGACTGCCAAACAGGCCCAATTTGCTGTACTAATGGGAGCTTTATGCTGCCCAAAGCCTCCTCCCACCCTCCCCTGGGGGCCCCCAGCAGACAGCCTATGAACCGAACAAACTATAATTATATTGAGCCACATCCGCCCTCCAGACTGAGCGATTAGCCAAGTTGCCAGGTATGGGGAAGGCCACACTCTGGACCGGCACCGGGGTGTGGCTAGCCACCCAGCCCCCCCACACCCACAGGCAAGACTCCTCTCCCCAGGTACAGACACCTCCTGCAGCCTGACCTCAAGCCATTCTTTGAGCCCAGCTTCCCACCACAAGCTGGGGCCTGACAGGAGAGAGAACAAAGTGGGAACGTCCTCCAGAAGGCGCGCATCCCCAGCACACAGCTTTTACCTCAAAACAGTTTGGATTAATGGAGAAACTGCAGAGACTCTACTAGCCTTCCCCAGCCCTAGCTAGCTTTCCGGGTTATTAGTACCAGGGCTCTAAACCCCGAGCCACACCGCCAGCTCTTCACTGGTAGAATCTAGACACGTGGTCTATCACTGAGCCACGCCCCCAGCCCACTTTTACTTCTGTTTTTGAGAGTTTTGCCTGGTGGTCCAAGCCTGTCATCCCAACTTCTCAGGCGACTGAAGTAGGAGGAGTTTAAATAGGTTGAGCTACAGAACAAATTCCAGGCCTGAGTGAGTTCAAGGTCATCCTGGGCACCCAGTGAACCCCAAAAGGTGCTACAGCCCTCACCCCCCATGACGACAGAGACAAGGTGATTAAATCATTGCCTATGTCATGTAAAAAGACATGGCATGCTGTTTCTAGAAAGGCGTGTCTTAGCTTGCGTTGTTTGTGTGTGGTATTGGGATGTGGATGGATTGTCTGGAGCCGGAAGCAGCTACCTTGGGGCCAGGTGGGGGCTTTAAAGATACAAGGCAAGTGCCCAAAGGCGGCGAAGAGAAGAAAAAAGAGGAACTGAGGCCATCGAAGAAATATATATATATATATATATTTAAGTTAAAATATATTATATATATTATATATAAATCTTCTATCTCGGGACTTCTTATATGCTAAGTTCCCCCACTGTTTATGCCATTCTTGGGCATGCACGCACATGCACACAAACCAGAAGTCAGCCTCAAGTGGTGTTCCTCAGGAGCTACCCACCTTGTTTTGTGTGGGGAGAGGTGCTCACCCATAAAGACATGTCTCCTCTATTGATCTCTGCTTTACTATTATTATTATTATTATTATTATTATTATTATACTTATTTTACTTTTATGACTATTTTGACTGCCTGTATGTTTGTATATCACGTGTGAACCTAGTGCCTGCAGATGTCAGAAGAGGGCATTGGATCCTCCAGGGCTGGAATTATGAATGGTTGTGAGCCACCATGTGGATGCAGGGAGCTGAATCTGGGTCCTCTGCAAGAGCAACAAATGCCCTTAACCACTGAGCCATCTCTTCAGCCCTGCTGTAGTTGTTTGTTTTAAGTGTCTCTCACTGAACCTGGAGGTCACCCAAGTACCCTCGAATGGCTACCCCTCAAGTCCCAGGGGTCCTCCAGTCTCCACCCCTTGCCACTGAGGTTACAGATGCATGCCACAAGCCCAGCCGTTTACAAGGACCTGAATCTGGGTCCTCATACTTGTGCAATAGGCATTTTAACTGCTGAGCCCACTCCCTAAGCCCCAGCTTGGCTTTTGAAATAGGGTCTCTCACTGAGACTAGGGACTGGCCATTTCAGCTAGACTGACTGGCCAGTGAGTGAGCCCGAGGATCCTGTCTCTACTTCCCCAGCACTGGGATGACAAGAGTATACCACCGTGCTCAATTCTTTATGTGGGTTCTGGGGCTCAAATGCAGGCCCTCATGTTTGTCATTTTATGAACAGCCATTTCCCCAGCCCCCAAACTCAATCCCCAATTAATATGGACTATTTGGGGGGAAACTTCTCCTTGAAGGACAGAGGCTCAATAGACTATAGGAATTTCTAGCTACTGATTCCGGGAAGTGCCAGGAGTCTGGGGTGGGGTGCTTCTCTAGCAGAAAGATCCTCACAGGGGCACCAGTCTGCCGGGTTCTCTGGCAGAAAGAGTGGGGAGGGGCAGACAGAGCTGGACCTGCCAGACTCTCCCTGGGGCTGAACGGGATAGTGAGTGTCGTGACTCTGCCCCCCCACCCCCCCACCCACCCCCACCCCCGGGCACCAGGGAGAAACACATCCACTGAGTCAGGAGTCAGTCAGAGCAGAGTCTTAATGGTATCCAGCAGGGACTTCTATAGGGTTGTGATGGGGCTGGAGAAGCTTGGGATGGGCCAAGAAGGATCAAGGAGCAAGGGCCAATAATATTCTGCCACATTAGCGGTGGCTGGGCAGAGGCGGGTCTAGGTCAGGTAGCCAGAGACAGGTCTCCAAACTTGATCTAGGCTCAGGAAGTTACACTGGGCCTCATGCCCAGGACTCAGGACGTCCAACAGGGGTTCTTATCACTTCCTCGTGAGAAGGTCAAGATTGCCAGGAGACCTGCTACCAAGACTTACCTAAGCCTCCATCCCAGCTCCCTAACCACACCCTAGTGCTGAGACTATGTCCCCCTCCACAGAGAGCCACCCTGCCCAGCAATTCATCCCAAGACCCCCGCCCTCTCTGCTCTCTGGAGGAGCCAAGGTTCCGCTTTCCAGAGAACGAGCAAATGTCTCTGCTCAGCCTTGTTTACAGTTGTTGAACTATTTTCGTCAAATTAATTAAATACATGCTAAATCGTCTCCAATTTGTTGCGCGACAAATTAAAGATGCTAAGATCGCGAAATGCACACAAAACCTGTTTGTTCCGATAAATACCCACATGACAGCCCTGAGTCATGTGATATAGAATCTGCTTCCACCCACCCACGACACCAGGGCAGAACTCTGACCACCCCCCACACACCCTGGAGTACCTAGGCTCACAGGGGGTACCCATGGCTTCCTATACTTCCCTATCCATTATACAATAACAACTGTGTGTGTGCGTGCGCGCACGTTCATGTGAGTGCATGTGTATGTATGGTTAAGCCATAGGACAGTTTTGGGTATTATTTTCCCTCAGACACCATCCACCATTTCTAAGCCCCAGGGATCTGCCTGACTCCATTGCCCCAGTTCTGGGATTACACGTGAACTCCACCACAGTCAGCTTTTTTTAGTTTTTTAATTGGTTGGTTGTGGTGGGGGGGCAGGGGGTTATTTTCAAGACAAGATTTCTCTGTGTAGCCCTGGCTGTCCTGGAACTCACTCTGTAGATCAGTCTGGTCTTGAATTCACAGAGATCTGTCTGCCTCTGCCTCCTGAGTGCTGGGATTAAAGGTGTGCACCATCCTGCTTTTTTAAAATCTAGCTTTAAAAAAAAAAATAGGTTCTGGGGATCAGACTCAGGTCCTCATGCTTGCACAGAAAATGATTTATCAACAGAACCATCTCCCAGTTCCAACCATGGTGATTTTTGCCATGAAGGACATGGCCCTCTGGGATCACAAAATATAGGCATCCAGGCTGTAATGGTTTGCTCTGTCCTTTTAAGAGACAAGCCCCGCACACTCCCACCCCTGTCTGCCAAGGCAAGTGGATCTTCCTTCCTTTCTGTCTCTCTCCCAAAAAGGCAGCTTCTGCCTCTCTCCCTTCTCCCCACTTCCCCTTCCCTCCTCCTTCTCCTTTCTCTCTCTCTCTCTCTCTCTCTCTCTCTTTCTCTCTCTCTGTGTGTTTCTCTTTCTCTCTCCCTCTCTCCCTCTCTCTCTGCTCTTCTCCCTTCTCCCCTTTCCAGCTTTCCCTTCCATAACCCACTAAATAAATATCCAACCTCACTTTGCATGGCATGCCTGTCCATGTCTCTGTCTCTCACCTGCTGTGCAGCTCCCTGCCTGGGACCAGCTGCCTTTGTGGCCCACCGTGGTCTTGTGCCCACTGCCCACTGTCACCACTTGGGGACCTGCAGCGTTTTACCATAACATTTATGTTTGCCATATAACATTTGGTGATCGTGACTCAGCCAGGCTCTCTCCATGTTCCCTCCTGCCCACGGGTGGGCCTGCTGATGACACGTGGAACCCTGGGCTCTGAAACCAGGCTTCTTCATAATAGCTCTGTGTTCTGTCTGCCTGAACACTGACCTCTACGCACACCAGCGGCTTCGGTGGTGAGTTCTCCCCTTCCAGCCCCCAACCACAGCCTTCATGGCTACAGTTGAGCCCTTCACTGACATTCATCTCTGGTTGCTTCCCACAGCTAAAAACATGACTGGACTAACCAGGTTGGTCCTTCCGTGCTAGCACTGCACATGCTGTGTGGTGCATTCGATTTGGGGCCCCAGTCCCTTGGATTTTTCTTTCTCTTTTCTTTTTTTTCTTTTCTTTTGGACCATTCGTAAGTGGTCCCCGCCATGAGAGACTGCTCAAAGCGGCCTCCAGCCTCTGGCTTCTCAGTCGCCTGGACCAGAGTCAGTCAGGCTTCAACACCCTGCCTGTAAAGAAGAGACACATTCCTATAGGCTTTGCGGAGTCGCTGTTTTGCCAGCACCCCGCTTATGGAGGCGAGACATCCTTCTATAGGCCCTGTGGTGTTTTTGTGGGTTTTCACACTGTCAGCCAGGGTATAAACTCTCAAACTTCAGCCACCTGCCTATGAATGCTCTGCTGGTGTCCCACCAGCTCCACCTTTCCTCAAACTATCCCTGCCACCACTACTGCTGGTCCCATGGAAATGACAAGATTCGTCGGGTCCGTGAGGCGATTGTCTTCAATTCCAGACTTTGCTCCCCACTGTGGCTTGTGGCGTGATGGCTCAGCAACAGGGCTGATCACACCTCTAGGTCTCTCTTGTTTTTTGTTTGGTTTTTTTTTTTTTTTTTTTTTTGGTTATCAAATGGTCTTTTATTGAAATATTTTCTCTTGTTGCTTCTTAGCTAGGTGGACATTCCATGGCACCACTGTTGATGTCATCGATGATGTCATGAGGGTGGCGCCCATCCACATTGCAGCCCACACACTGTGCAGTACCCAGGATCTCTTTAATAGTTCCAGAAAGTTCTCTGGCTAAAGACCTGTGTCGCATCTGCCGGGCAATGTTGACGATCTCGTCGAAAGTGATATTTCCACTGTGTTTCATGTTCTTCTGCTTCTTCCTGTCTCTTGGTGGTTCCTTGAGGGCTTTGATGATCAGGGCAGAGAGAGGGCACCACCGCAGTCTGGGCCTGTCTGTTCTGGATGGTCAGTCTCACTGTAATCCTCAGGCCTTTCCAGTCACCGGTTGCCTTGGCAATATCATCACCAACTTTTTTCGGAGACAGACCCAGGGGGCCAATCTTGGGGGCCAAGGCGGATGTGGTGCCGACCTCACCTCCGGTGCACCTCAGGTACATGACTTTGATCTCGTTGGGGTCGAACTTGGGCGGCATGGTGGAGGCGGCTGGTGTCGGATGAACCCGGATTCAGGACGATCGAAGAAAGTTGCACCGTTGCCTCCTCCGAGCCGAAAACCGAAAGGCATCTCTCTTGTTATTATGTTTAAAACTCACATGGCTTCTTCATACAGCATGTGACTGCTGCCATTTCGACTGAGGTCAGGTGACCTTACCAACATCTTAAATGAGGTAAGGTGACTTCACCGTTATCTTAATTGAGAGCCAGGTCATGTGACCAAGTCCCACCATCTTTAATGAGGTATTCCCTGCCTGGTTCCCTGGTGCTGGCTCTATTGCATGTGTGTTTTGTGCAGTAGCATGACTTTGGTAGGGCCCACCAAAAGCATCCACTTAGCCCAATTTCTGTTCATTCTATGTGTACATAGATGTAACATAAATACACCTATGTTTACTGTTAAATGTTATCTGTTCATTGTATCTCATTCCAGACTACAAAACAATAAGTCTCATATTTTAAATTGGTATCTACTTTTAAGTCTCTTAATCCAACTGTGCTTTACCTGTTAAGTTGACAGCCAGTATGGTCAAAGCTTGGACTCAGCTCTCCAGGCAGATTCTATACTGTAGTTATGGCTCATCTATACCCAGTAAACAGCCCTCAACTGCTCAGAGATCTGGGGAATATGGCATTTAACTATTTAGTTATTAAAAGACTTTTCATAACAAAAAGAGACAGGTTGGCTCCTAGCAGCAGCATTCTATTTCCTCCAAAGAAGACAGAAGACAAATGGGCACAAAACAATGTCCATCCATAATTCGCTTCAACTGTCAAGTGCTGACCACTGAGAAAAACTGCCTTTCATCTACACTGAAGATCTCCAGACAGCAGACAGAATTGCTGGAATCGACAGCCTAGCTGCTCAGGTCAAGGTAGGCCTATCTTCCTACAGATTTCTTAGCCCACAGGATCTTCTGGAGCCTGGCAGGCTCTGCACTAAACAGCAAAAGGCAAATATGACCCTCAGCAACCATAGGTGCCAACCAAGTAAGTTCTCTGTTGTTTTTTAATCAATAACTCAAGTAAAATTTTATCCTTCTCAAAGACCTCTGATGCAGTTTGACTGCTGAGAGGTTTTATCGTTTTAAAAGGACAGCCTCACCAAACAAATCTCAACAAGTACTAGCTATCAAATCTCTCTCACGCTGCCTTCCATAGTCTTAAAAACACTTTTCATTGTGCAAAAACATCTGCCACAGTCATTCTGATGTTTTCACAAGCCCAAAGAATTCTTGTGAGTTCCAGGGAGCTGAATTGAAGGACCCACCTTAAACAGATCAGATACACCCCTCTCAATTCCCTGGTCCTAAAATTTTTTTCCTAAACTTAACTTTGTCCTCTGTTCTGTCAATACCTTAAACATGTGTAAGAGACACCAGACATTTTCATACCACAAGCACCGGACCAAAGAGACCAGCTATGCCAGGATGTGACCAGCACCCAGCTTTCTCAAGTTTCCCCCAAGACAACACCCACAAATAAGCAGGAAGCAGCCTTGAGAATCCACTGTCCCAATTCCTTTAACCTGTTGTGCCTAACCTCCCACCTTTTTATTATAAAAAAGAGATAGGAATGTAATGGTCTGTCTGTCCCTTGAAGAGACAAGCCCTGCCCACTCCTGCCCCTGTCTACTGAGGCAAGCAAATCTTCCTTCCACTTCCAGCCTAAGTTCCTTCCTTTCTGTCTGTCTCCCAAAGAAGCAGCTTCTTCCTCTCTCCCTTCTCCCCACTTCACCCCTTCCCTCCTCCTCTCTCTCTCTGTGTTTCTCTTTCTCTCTTCCTCTCTGCCCCTCTCTCTGTTCATCTCCCTTCTCCCCTTCCCCCCTTTCCCTTTCCCCTCCATAACCCACTAAATAAATATCCAACCTCACTCTGCATGGCGTGCCTAATAGATCTCTGTCTCTCACTAGCTGCATGCTCCCTGCCTGGGATCAGCTGCTTTTGTGGCCCACCATAGTCTCGTGCCCACTGCCCACTGCTGCTACTTGGGGACCTGCAATGTTTTACAATAACATTTATTTTTTACCATAACACAGCCAAGTTCACACACGCTGGGATGTCAGCTGTGCAGCTGCACTCTGAGTAGGTGACCACCATGCACAGAGGACTTTCTCTCAGTCATCTGGACTCTTGTTCCAGGTAGGGCTTTGGCTGAAGTAGTCAAACCAAGGCTCCAGGAGTCCTCTGTGCTCTGGAATGAATGCCAACATCATTGCCTCTTTAATCCAGCCCTCTGTACATACCCTAATGTATCCCCACTGTCCCATCCAAAGAAGGCAGACCAACTTCATGAACCTTCTTCACTCTTGCAGTAGCTGGAGAATAAAGATGGCAGAGGTGTCCCAATGAAAGAATAACCACGAGAGCCCTACGTGCACAAGCCTGTATATTACATATTTAGAATTGTGCAAATATTAAACTATTAATTTCAGGACATTTACATATATAATATATATTATAATATTGTACATATGTAATATATAAGTCATTGTAAATGATAGTCAATTTACTGTGCTGTAGGACACAAGAACTTATTCTCCCATTTGACTGCATTTTTGGAAATACATTTTGATATTCAGTCTTCTCTTTTCTCTAGCCACTTTCTAATCTTCACAATCACTATTCTACCTTTTCTCCTTTGAGATCAACTCTTTTCTTTTTATACAAGTAAACACATGTGATACTTGTCTTTCATGGTATTTGTCTTTCTGTGTCTGAAAGCCGTGTACTAGCAAGATCTGCAAATGACCTGATACTTGGTTGGAGACCCTCCACAGTAGAGGCTCCTGGGCTCCAACAGGTGCTTGGGTATATGAACCATGTGGAGGGAGAGAGGGAAAAAAATGAAGAGTCATGGGGCATAATAGTATATGCCTGTTCTATATCCAGCTAAACTAGCCAGCAACCCTGAATTCTATACCCAACTAAATTAGCCAGCACCACAGGTAGATTTTGAGACTTGCAAACTTTCCAAGCACCTGTCAATTCCTCCCAGAGGAAGGAAAGAATAATAATTCAAGAAAGAAAAAGAAATGGGATTCACACAAAATTGGCCCAGTCCAGGGGAATAACAAAGAGTAGGCCTGGATGACAGGATCCAGATTAGCAAAGAGGATACATGAGAGCAAACAGCAGTGAGAAAGAGTCCAGGGAGGATGGAGGATTCCATAATCTGATACTTTTCCTGAAACTTTAGAACAACTTAAAAGGCAATAAATCAAAGCAAAAGAACAACATTTAGAGTCTGTTTCATGAATAAGAACAGGAGGAAAAGCTGAAAAGACCAGAGTTAGCACAAGACATACCAAGGCCAAGTTCTCAGTACAAAGATTTGTTTGCCCCAGAGGGACAAAGAGCAGGGAATAAGAGACAAAGACAGGAGATAGAGGATGAGGGAGAAGAAGGAAGAGGGAAAAGGAATATTAACTGCCACCCCTAAGGTGGGGAAGGCTAACACCAAAGGACTGTCTCTGGACAGAGGGGAGAACAAGTTGTTTTGTTTTGCTTGGACATGTTAATTAGGTGAGCCAAAAGAGGGCTCTTGATTGCTGGACTTCAATACTTTGATAGCTGGACCTTGGTAGTCAGCCTCAGGAGGAAGAGGTGGCCAAATAAGGGAATAGACCTTGGTGGCTAGCTTTAGAAATGTAATCTAATGGCTTAGCAAGGCAGAGGGAATGGGGGCAGGGCAAGGCTTGCCAAAGCCATGCTTGCCATGATCAGGCCTGCTAGAGCCCTTCAAAGGCCACAGCAACAAAACAAGCTTCACAGACCACCGAATTTCCCAGTAGGCACCACTCACATAATCCCAGCAACAAACCATTATTTAGTTCCAGTTTTTCTACTCAGCCTATGGATGGGGCTAAGGAAGGTTTAAGGCTAAAAAGGTAAATATTCTCAACCATGACAATGGAAAAGTTCCAATGACAGATGTAGACAGGGAAAAATGAGAAAGAGAGTGGATAGAAATGCAACACACACCCACGTCTTTATTGTGGACAACATGGTGTTACTATTTTAAGCTGTCAGCATTCTGGAGTCTTTAAAAATGGGGGACTGGGGTTGAGGAGATGGCTCAGTGGGTAAGAGTGCTTGCGGATCTTCCAGAGGACCCTGGTTCAGTTCCACAATCAGGCAGCTCCAGCCCCAGGGGATCTGACATCCTTTTCTGGCCTCTTCAGACACGGCATACACATATACACACTCACACCCATAAATTTTTTTTAAAAAAAAAATCTTTTCAGGAAATGGAGACAGGAAGAGAAACAAGTTACGTCTGCAGTCCTCTGACCAGGAAGTTTCCAAACACAGTGTTATGCCTTTCGTTGTTGTCGTAACAAAACACCTGATACAAACACATGAAACAAGAAAAGGTTTGTTCTGACTCACGGAATCAGTCCATTGTTATCTGGCTCCATTGCCTTGCCTGAGGCAAGGCAGAGACCATGGTGGAAAACCAGGGAAGCTGCACCCTTCATGAAAGACAAGAAGCAGAAAGAGGAGCAACAGTGAGCGAGGAAGGACAGACGCGTCTTTGAAGACCCACCCTTAATGACCCACTTCCTCTAGTCCCACCCTCGGGTAACACCTCTCAGACGTCTGCAAAGTCAGCCTGGGCCACGTAGAAACCGGAGACCACACTGTGCCTTATCTGTTGTTTCAAGGTCCCTCAGAAAAAATCCAGGCCCAGCTTCCTACCTTTCCCCTACCTCACGCTCTGTGTCTCTGAGTGTGTCTCTGCCTGTCTCTGTCTCTTTGTCTCTGTGTGTGTGTCTGTGTTCTCTCTGTACATACCTATTCATGTATGTGCAAGTACACATATGTGTGCATATGGGTGAAGGCCAGAGGTCACCCTGGGGTGTCATTCCTTTGATGTTGTCCATTCTTAGGTTCGTTTTCGTTTTGCTTTGAGACAGAGTCTCAGGTAACCCAGGCTGCCCTTAAATTGACTATGTAGCTAAGGATGACTTGGAACTTCTGATCCTTCTGCCTCCATCTCCCAAGTGCTGGGGTTAGAGGACTGAATCACCATAACTAATTTGTAGGGTGCTAGGATCGAACCCAGAACCTTGTGTGTGCTAGACAAGCACTCTATCAGTTGAGCTACATCCCCTGCCTGTCTAGTGAGCCCCAGGGATCTACTTGTCTGCAGGCTCTGGGACTACAATCTCAAACAAGCATGTCTGGTTTGTTTGTCTTTTTCAAATGTGAGATGTGGGGATGAAACTTATTTCTTCGTATGAAAAACACATTGCACATGGCTGACTGAGCTGTCTCCCCTGGCCCCTGTCAGCCTTTCATCTGAGCCCACCCAAATTCCTAGACACACATTTCCCCAAGTTTTCAAAGTCCTCACACTGATGCAGAGATACAAGGGAGGTGAACCGGCTTTGGAGTGAACGGCAGTAACAAGGTGTGAGACACGGAAGCCATTTTCCTGTGAGGAGGATCCAGCTGTTATCTGCGAACATCTGCTAAAGGAGAGGGTGTCACTGGGCCTTGGTCTCTGTCCCAGATTTCTGAACAATGGTGGATGGCTTCGGGGAAGGAGATGTTCAAATAAGGAAGCGGTGGAAAAGGAAGAAGTTCCCTGCTGTGGGAGGTTTGTGACTGGAGACTGTACATGTACTCAGGAGCAATAAGCTCTTGGCAGGAAACCAGCAAAAGATAAGAAATTCCCCCCATCCAAAAAAAAAAAAAATCCTGAGAAAACAGGATAACAGCAATGAGATGGAGAAGGAAGAAGAATAGGACCTGTGGCCAAAGCCTAGGTACCAAGAGGGAAACGAAGCTTTGGTTTTTCGAGACAGGGTTTCTCTGGGTAGCTTGGGAGCCTGTCCTGGCACTTGTTCTGTAGACCAGGCTGGCCTCGAACTCACAGAGATCTGCTTACCTCTGCCTCTTGAGTGCTGGGATTAAAGGCGTGGACCATCATGCTTTTATATATATATATGGAAAAAAAATCAGCTTTTTACAAAGTTAGTTCTGGGGAATCAGACTCAGGTCCTCATGCTTGCAAAAGCAGTACTTTACCAATGGAAGTATCTCCCAGCGCGCCTACCATGGTGACGTAGGAGTGCGCCTCCACCACACCTAGTTCAAAGAGACTCTTAAGATGAAATGAAGCTCTTAGATGGAGGTGTTGCCTACACTGTCTGCAGAAGTCAATGCCATCTGGAAGAAAAGCCGAAAATCCAAAGGATCGATTCATCTTTCCTACTGATTTGGGTGCCTTCCTGATTTATTTGTTTAGAGAGAAACTCGTTATTCCCACGGACCGGGCCACCTTCCTGCTTCTGTGTCTGAGGCTTTTGGTGAAATTATTTGTGAAATATACTGGATCTACACAGTACGTAAGCACTGTTCATACAGTGGTTATCAACTTGACTCCCGCGCCCTTGCCTCTCCTCCAGAGAACAGGAACAGTAGTAGATGCTTTGGAACCTGCTTTGTGTTCAGCTGGTGGCTCAGTCGGTAAAATACTTGCTACACAAGCCTGAGGATCTGGGTTTGAATCCCGAACCCTGGGTAAAAAGCTATATATGGGGCACACATCTATAGCCCCAGATCAGGTAGAAGCCAGCAGATCCCGCTGCTCAGTCTAGCCGAACTGGTGAGCTGAAGGTTTGGTGAGAGGCCCTGTCTCAAAAAATAATTTGGAGAGAGGTAGACCTCTGGCCTCCATGTGCTTATACTCCTGAGAGCATGTATGTACGCTGAACACACACGCACAAGCACACAGAGGAGCATGGAAGGAAGGGAAGGAGGAAAGGAGGGATGAAGGGAGAGGGGAAATGGGGAGGAGAGACAGAGCTGTAAGAAGAGAGACAGACATTATGTCCCTTCTGGAAGCCTCTGTCTCCAGCTTCAGGTTAATTAATTACTACACAGGTATCCGCTAGCGATCTGTACGCTGAGCCTTGATGGAATCACACTCCCGTCTTGGGTCCTCCTGCGACTTCCTTTCTTCTGCGATGAGTGTTTGGCGCCTCACGCACACGTGGGAGACTCATACTTACGCCCTGTGTTTAAAGTGGTCCTCCCTGTGGATCCATCTGACGCCCGCTCTGGAACTCAGGGGCTCTGCTTCTTCATTTCAGTTCTTCTTTCTTCGGGTGTGACCGGATCTGGAGGTGTGTGGGTGGGGCTTGCGCCTCTTCCCAGACACATGGAGGAAGAGTGATTCCAAGGTACCCGAGAAGGAATGGAGGGTTGAGTCAGGGTCTGCCTACATTCAGACTGCCTGTCAGAAAAGAGGACACCTGGGTTCCCATCAGCTAAATAAAACAGCCGTGGTGGTGGTGGTATATGTCTTTAATCCCAGCACTCAGGAGGCAGAGGTAGGGGCATCTCTGTGAGTCTGAGGCCAGCCTGATCTACAGAGCTATCCCAGACAACCAGAAGTGTTATACAGAGAAACCCTGTACTGAAAAACAAAACTCTTCATTCCTCTCCTTCCTCCTGTTCCTCCTCCATCTTCTCTTCTTCTTCCTCCTTTTCTCTTCTATCTTTTCTCCCTCCTTCATTTTACCTCCTTTCCTTTTTCCTCCTTACCCTCCTTAGCACAAGCTCATGATCCCCTGCCTCAACCACCCACATTCTGGGACTACAGTTGTGCTGCCTGCCCAGGGTAAATATCTCAGGGCCACACAGCAGTGGGCAACAGAGTTGAGAGGTCCACAGTGCCTTCCTGGCCACTCTAGCACCCTTTCAGGGTCCCTGCCTTTGCCTAGAATCCCCCAGTGAGGGGCTGGGGTGTGGCTCAGTGGTAGAGCCCCTGCCTAGAATCCCCCAGTGAGGTCTGGGGTATGGCTCAGTGGTAGAGCCCCTGCCTAGAATCCCCCAGTGAGGGGCTGGGGTGTGGCTCAGTGGTAGAGCCCCTGCCTAGAATCCCCCAGTGAGGCCTGGGGTGTGGCTCAGTGGTAGAGCACCTGCCTAGAATCCCCAGTGAGGGGCTAGAAGCATGGTTTAATAGTTTAGCATAGGGAGGCCTTGGATCCAATCCCTAGAACTGAAAAAACATTAAACAAGAAGAGATTCCATTAGGGATAGTGTACGTGCCCAGTCATACTGTAGTCACCCCCACAGGAAAGCACACAGACAGACACTCGCAGCTTTGTTACTCATCATGTGTGCCCTGCCCTCTGTGCTTGCTTCCTCACTGCCGTCATTCCCCTTTTGTAAAGAACTTAGTTCTAGCACCCACCTGCCAGGACAGGACTAAGGATTCCGGACGGATCCCAACTCCTGATCCACTGTGTTATTATTCCAGACACATGTTAGAAAGCCCGTCCATTCTCAGGACAGTGGCGCTAAGTCTGTCACAGCGCTGAGCCATCTGAGATGATTTAAGAGCTCTGGGCCAAGGAACTGTCCCCAGGCACAACTGCCGTGTCCCTTCCAGGGCCACAGGATAGATCAGCCCGAAGCTGGGCTGAGAGGACCCTCCTCCAGGTGCCGCTGTCAAGGCTGTGCCTGGCGCTGTCTCTCTTCACCCACCGCTCTAAAAAAATGACTCCAAGGCAAAGAAAGCAGACACTGTGGGCTATAAATATTTCAGGGCAGAATGAACGTCCTTCCCCAGCCCGGCTTGCAGTATATATTATTTATAAAACCATAACTTGAGTTGAAAGGTAGTGGGTGAAAAAATAGACAGTCTCGAGTCAGATTCAATGGGAAGTGGGAGGGGAGAGACTGGTGCCTGAGCCGCACAAGGTCACAGGAGGTCATCTGGCCACACCTCCCGGGCTCCTGCTTGGTCTCAAGGAGGCCCGCTGGAAGGACCTGGCTGTCAGGTCAAACAACCAGGATCCTGCTGGCTTCTCAGGACTCTATCGGTGAGTTCCCAACAAACGCTAAAGCTGGAGAGAAAAAGAAATTCTGTGTGTGTAACTGCACAGAGAAACCGGAGGTCGACGTTGGTGTTTCCCTTAATAACTCTCCACATTATTATTTTATAATATTTTTATTGCCTTTTTATTTATGCTGTGTACGTGCCAAAGCACACCATCTGGAGGTCAGAGTACAACTCTCAGACGTCAGTTCTCTCTCCCTTCACCAACTTCATCCTGGAGATAAAACTCCTGTCACCAGCAGGTCACCAATGCGGTTACCTGCTGAGTGTCCCCTGCTCTTCCATCTTATTTTGTGAGACAAGGTCTCTCCCTGAGCCTGGGACTAGCCAATTGCCGGAACTGGCTGGCCAGAGGACCCCAGGGATTTCCCTCTCTCTCATCCCCCCACATTGGAGTTACAGGCACGCACTGCCTTGTCCAGCTTTTACATGGGTGCTCAGGGTTTGAACTCAGGTCCTCACGGTTTATGCAACTCTGCTTATGTTCCCACAGCTTAAGAGAAGCAGCATTTCCCCCCAAGTTCCTGACAGAGATGAGGGTTTGTCATGAGGGAAAAGCTGGAAAGGCTGTCCCCAAGGCCATTGCGTGAGCCTCCTGTTTCCATATTCCGCCCTCGACCCATTAAAACAAATAAGGAGAAAATACTGGATGAGTTACTTTGCTAAAATGGACCAAATGAAATAACTGATGGCATTTTTCCCCAAAGGAAACTTGAGTTAATTTGACCAGTGACTTGTGCCAGGCTACCAGTCTCAACACACACAAGAGGAGGTGTGGAGACAGGAGGGGTCAACAGGGACTTGTACAGCCCTGCAGCTCACTATGCCGGTCCGGATTCCACATTCGCAACTGTGAGACGGACCGATGGTGGTATCCACTCGTTCACCGCCCTGCCAGCTCCCGCACATGCACCAGGATGTTTCTATTGCTTTCTGTTCGGAAACAAAGCTCGAGAGTGACAGGAGTCGTTGACATCCACAGCTGACGCCCGTGGTGTTGGGGACCTGTGTCTAGCTGTGGGTGACGTGTGAGACCAGCCTGAACTACATAGCAAGGCTCAGAACACAGAAAGAGAAAGAGCAATCTGGGGCTGTATCTCAGCGGGTACAGTGCTTGTCGGGCATGCATGAGGCCCTGGCTTCCATCCTCAGCATGGCATAAACCAGGTGTGGTAGAACATGCCTGTGACCTCATCAGTTGGGAGGTGGAGGCAGGAGAATCACAAGTTCAAGATCATCCTTGACTATGTGGCAAGTTGGAGGCCAGTCAGCCTGGGATACATTGAGAGCCTCCCTCTAAACTGAAAGGAAGAAGGGAGGGAGGGAAGAAAGGAGGGAGGGACGGAAGAACGGAGGGAGGGAGGGAGGGAGGGAAGGAGGGAAGGAAGGCGGAAGGGACAGGGAAGGGTTATCGAAGGCAGGCCTGAGATGCTCAGTGCCTGTGAGGGTGACCACAGTGAGATCAGACACATAGAGTGGCCCTGATGGAATCTTCTGGACTATTTTTTTCTGGCCAAGAGTCAATGTGTCTCAGGAGGCCTCATTGGACCTTAGAAATCTTTTTATCTGCTCTCCAAGTGGGTACACACATGACTGTTGAAGTCTGTCTCCGGTGTAGGCTCCACCCCAGGTCCTGAGCAGACCCAAGGCCCCATCAGGCTCCACCTGCTGCCATGACCCCATTTCGGCCCAGGTCCACTTTCCTTCACAGCCCAGCTCAGTCACACACCCCAGGGGAAGCTTCCCCCAGCAGCTGCCCCAGCTGGGTTCTGGTCCCTGCTGAGCCCCTCCTATTTTCACATCCCCTCCTCTGCCCAATAAAACAAATAAGAAGGAAATACTAGACAAGTTAATTTGCTAAAATGGACCCAAATGAAATAACTGATGACATTTTTCCCCATAGGAAACTTGAGTTAATTTGGCCGGTGACTTGTGCCAGGCTGCCAGTCTCAACACACACACGCACGCGGGCACACACACACACACACACACACACACACAGGCCTCCTCCCAGGGACAGTTGGCAGCTGCCTCATGCAGGCCACAGTCACCACCGTGTGGGAAGGCAGAAGCAGTCTGGGAAAATGCTGTTACAATATCATACAAGTATGCACTGAAAATGTAGGCACACACCTGCTTGCACACACAGGCTTGCACAGACAAGCACACGGTGCATACGTCCAAACAAGTGTAAGCTCACAAACATACTCATGCATGGACACACTCAGAGCATGCATACACCCAAGCATACAATCAAAGTGTGCACACATCCACGCATGTACCCACCCACACCACTCATGCTTGTGCACATGCTCAGAGCATGCACACTCTCAAATACAAACACACTCACGCATACAAGTGCACACATACACACAAGCATACACAAACTCACGAAAGCACACGTTCATGATTCCCCACGTCCAAAGCACACTAGCATAGGCACATGTACCCTCATGAGTGCACACGTGAGTACAAACTTCCAAAGTATACATACCAATGCATGTACATGCAAAACATGCACCGACAAGCTGTATGGTTTCACGCATGCACAGCTGTGTGCATACACACTCAAAGCATGCCACACACATCAGTGTACACCCCCAGAGGATGCACACAGAGGCACATGTACTACCATGCATTTTCAAACACAAAACATGCACACAGCCACACATGTGCATGTTTACACACCCACAGATGTGCTTCGCAACTGCTCTCCAGCAGAGAGCACCCGGCAGATGACTCAGTGGTTTCTTCTGCAGGCCACTGCTGGAGAAATCCATAGGAAACTCATTGCTGGGGCTTGGGAGACGGCTCGATTGGTAAAGCGCTGGCCACACAAGCACAGAGACCAGAATGATACCCCAGAACCCACATAAAAAGCCAGGTGTTGTGGCACACGCTTCTAATCCCAGCCCTGGGAGACAAGCAAATCCCTAACGCATGCTGGCTGACTAGCCCGGACAGATCTGTGGTCTCTAGGTCAGTAAGTGATCCTGTCTTAAAAAGAAGATTCACTGCATCATGAAGAATACCAGAAGTTGACCTCTGTCCTCTACACAAGCACACATGTGTTCACCTCTACATAGGTGCACTGCACAATCACGTACACAAAATCCACAGTGCTGCACAGACTACATTCTGGCAAAACACACAGTAGATAGACAGACACACAGAGATACACATGCTAACACCAGGCATTTGTGTACACACTTACACCCCGATTCACATTCCCAGACAATCTCCCTGCGTCAACGCTCTTTTTCCTTTTTCTCTTCTTTCCTCCCCATGTCCTGTTTGTGCCAAAGTCTCAGCCCAGGCTATCCGTGAATGCATTATATAGCCAACGATGACTTCGAACGCCTGATTCTCCTGCCTCTGCCGCCTGGGTGTTGGGATTACAACTGTACACCACATGGCTAGCTGCGCCATGGTTTGCCTTCAAGGAGACTTCTGCAGAAGGAAGTTAAGAACAGAGCAGCAGATCACAGGGACACTAAAGTCAAGGTCTGGCCAAGGGCAGGGTTAAGACTAAGGTCGGACTAGAACCAAAGTCTAGTTAACACCTGCCCTCTTCCTCCTTATTTTGGCCTCTGGGTATCAGGAGCCACAGCCCAGGTGAGGGATATCCCCATTTCCCGGCTCTCCCTGCTGCTCCTCTACCTTAGTCAGACCAGTTCCCACGAACATCACTAGGTGGCGCTCCGCTAACGAGGATCTGAATGGACCGCAGGGCAGCTCAGCCAGGCTGGCCCAAGTCACTGAGCCCCAGGTCTTCAATACCCACGTGTCCCAGCCTCAGCTTCCATGGAAGGCCGGAGTCGCCTGCCTCTACAGTGGCAGATAAATGAAAGAGGGGACAAGGTTAGGTTAGGGTCGCTCCCACCTAAGCGGTTCACACCCTCTCTGCTCCTTAGTTTCTTCTTCATCTTTAGAATGGAACAGAGGCAGGGTCGGGGCGGGCCTCACTGAAAGAGCCGCCACTTACAATATCACCTAGTGGGGGGACTGATAGCCTGGCTCAGCAGCCGAGCAACTGCGCGCGGCACCCGCAAAGCCCTGGATCCTATCTCCGGCGGCGCGGCGCTGAAAATGAAGAAGTTAATTGCGTTAAAAGTGGGATGGAGGCAGCCAGGCATGCACGTGGCAGCTGACTATAATCCTAGCACCCAGGAGGCTGAAGTGAAGAGGAACCGGAGCTATGTGGTGAGTTCAGGACTGCGTGAGACCCTGTCTCAAAAATAAGTGAAAACCTGACGCACGTTCACAGAATAAAGGAGACTCCTGCCCCACAGCGTGGTGAGGGTAGGGCTCAGGAAGCAGCAGGGACTCCGTTTCCCTTCTACTCCTCTGGGACAGCAGAACCTCGCATCTGCCTTTGCCCTCTTGCTTCGGGGGCGATGCTTTCAAAGCCCATCCCCGGATGGGAAGATCCACAGTTTCCACTATGCCCAAACTAAAGGGTCAGAGGCACAGATCCACACTCTGCTAGCCCCACCCAAGAGAGTAGCTTTAATTTTTTTGTTGTTGTTGTTGTTTGGTTGGTTGGTTGGTTTTGGTTTTTTTTCAAGACAAGGTTTCTCTGTGTGTTGCTGGCTGTACTGGGACTCACTTTGTAGACCAGGTTGGCCTTGAACTCAGAGAGATCCGCCTCCCTCTGCCTCCCAGCGCTGAGATTAAGCTTTAATTCATTCCTCCTCACCCCAGGCTCTGTCCAGCATCCCCTCCTCCAGGAAATCTTTCATGACTGACTCCTAAGTGAAGCTTCAGTTGGACCCTTCATGGTAGGGGGTCCCCAGTCAAAAAGTATTCTGGCATCAAAGGTCCAGCATAGTCTATGGCTTGGGTGCATGGTGGGCGAGGCCAGCTGTCAGAGACAGGCTCTGGGGCAAAGTCAGAACCATGATGCTGGAACTCGGGAAAGCCTGTGGTATGTCACACACACTCAATTGACATAGCTAAGATTAGCAAGGCCTTTAGCATAGGTGATGAAACCAGGGCTCAGAGAGGTCAAGTGACTGATACAGTATCACACAGCAGAAACTACACACAAAGCGAGGTTTAGTGTAGGAATGGGAAGCAGGGAGGGCAGAAGACTGAAATTAAGAAAACACACGTGTGCACATGTGGACATGTGCAATACAGTCCTTAGACTACTTCAGATGCCACCTTTAGCATGTATCCCACGCCATCTCCTTCCATAAGACTCATCCCTAGGGATGGACCCTATCTATCACCTTGCCATATTAGCCTTGAGTGACAGACAGCCTTACCTTGCAGTCACCGGGACAATGGCACCAAGGATGAATGTCCCCGCGTGTGTGAGGGTCAGCAGGGCTGGGTCACAATGGGTCAGGCTGGGTCAGCTCAGGCTGCCTCCCTAACGCCCAGTCCCTGCAGGACTCTAGACGCCCACAGGTCTCTGGCCGAGAGTCCTGGTGCACAGAGCAGGTCCAGAATGGAACCACAGGAAGGCAGGGAGGCAGGGGTGAGCTCTGCGTGTGTCCTGGCCCTTGGGGCAGCTCTGGGTTCTGCTCGGAGCTTCATTCATACCAGGGTGGACGGGCTGTGCAGCAGAGCGTGGAGGAAGGTGTAGACATACCAAGAGGGGCATCTTCCCACTGTGAAGACCATTCAGGGATGCCCTCCAGTTCCCTCCTCCCGCCATGCCCCCTCTCCCCTCCTCTCCCTCCTTCTCGGCAGCATCTTCTTCCTCATCCCCCTCCACCCCAGGCAGACTAGCCACGAAGCAAGCCAGCACCTGAGGCCTGACCATCTGCTGCCAGGTCACCAGTCCAGCGTGTCCAAGAGAGCTGGCCATGCTTCCCTTGCTTTTCTTTTCCTTCTAGAAGCCTGGAGAATGTGCCAGTCCCGGCCTCCAACCCCGTTGACATCTGCCATATGAGTGTCTGGTCCCAAAGTTTCCCTGGAGGAGACAAAATTTTAAAGAATTTCCCTGGCCCAGGCAGTGGTGGCGCACGCCTTCAATCCCAGCACTCAGGAGGCAGAGGCAGGTGAATCTGCGAGTTTGAGGTCAGCCTGGTCTACAGAGCGAGTTCCAGGACAGCCAGAACTACTACCTGGCACACACACACACACACACACAAACATTTTCTTTAATTAAAAAGTATGTCAGAATTTAAAATGAACCCCAAACAGTACTTTTTTGTTTTTTATTTTTATTTTTTTATTATTTTTTATTTTTTTGGTTTTTCGAGACAGAGTTTCTCTGTGGCTTTTGGAGCCTGTCCTGGAACTAGCTCTTGTAGACCAGGCTGGCCTCGAACTCACAGAGATCCGTCTGCCTCTGCCTCCCAAGTGCTGGGATTAAAGGTGTGCGCCACCACCGCCCGGCCCAAACAGTACTTGTTCGGCTCCAGTCCTTCTGCCAATTCACCTGTTTGTTCTGTGGGAGTTTCAACTACTGGGGGTACCCAGAGAGAAGAATCTGTCCTCCATATCATCCCTTGTTCAGGCTTCTCTGTCCATGGTGTTGGGGTTACAGTGTCTGCCAATCCAGTGGCTGAGAGGTCATCCTAGGTTCGTTTCTGATAAACTACCCTAACAAAAAGCAATTTCCTGGAGAAAGGGATTATTTTAGATCACAATTCCTGGTTATGGTCCATCATGGTGGGGAAGGTAGACGGTCCTTTGCGGTGGGGAAGGAAGGTGGATGGTCCATCGTGGTGAGGAAGGCAAGGAACTTTAAACAGCTGGTCACATCACATCCACAGTCAAGAGCAGAGAGAAATGCGCGTGCGCTCGCTTGCTTGCTCGCTTATGCTCAGCTGGGTTCCTCTGCTCTTACACAGTTCAGGAGCCGCTGTGCAGGGAATGGTGCCACCCACAGTGCCCACACTGATGGATTCAATTAAGGTAATCTCCTACAGACACACCCACAGGCCAACCCAAGGAGGACAATCCTTCAATGAGACTCTCTTCCCAAGTAGTATCAAATTGACAATTAGAGCTAGCCATCATGAAAGCCAAGGCTTATTGATGACCTTGCTGCTCCTAAAGCCTTTGATGTGCCAAATTGGGTCTGGTAATTGTCCTGTGTGAACACTTAGGAGAGGATAGAACCCTCACTCTTTGTTCATTCCACAGTGCCCAGGTTGGAGCTAGAGAGATGTCTCAGTGGTGAAGAGCATTACTGCTTGTTCAGAGGACCTGAGTTCGGTTCCCATCACCCACATTGAGTTGGCTCACATTCACCTGTAATTCCAGCTCCAGGAGATTTGATGTCCTCTCCTGGTCTCTGAGGGCACCTCTAAAAACTACAAAGATGCAAAGCCCAGGTACACTACACAGCGCCCCAGAAGCACATTGGAATCTAAGTCAGCAAGGCTACTGATACTTATGCATTGGAACCTACGTGCAGGCAAGAACATTGGCCGTTGTAGGCCAGAGCCACATAGCCTCCCCAAGGGCATGAAAAATGTTTTGGGTCACAGGGAGGGAGTCTGACTCAACCAGAGGTAAGCAGAGGCTGAGGCTGAGCCGCCAAATGGTCTCTGAACTGTCACCTGGAGAGTTAGCCAGAAGGAGGGCGTTCATGGGAAATGGGGGGGCAAACAGCGTATGCAAATGAGGGGAAGAGTCAGAGAAGAGAGGGTTAGAGTGCTGTGGGGTGCAAAGAGAAAGGGGCACAGACAATCATGACTGTCGAGACTGGAGAGGGGCTTGCAGGGGGCTCATGCTGGGGGCCCGGAGCAAAGAGAGGCTCAGTCAGTTGGGCAGTGGTGGCGCACACCTTTAATCCCAGCACTTGGGAAGCAGAGGCAGGTGGATCTCTGTGAGTTCGAGGCCAGCCAGCCTGGTCTACAGAGAAAGTTACAGGATAGCCAAGGCTACACAGAGAAACCCTGTCTCAAAAAAAAAGTGTGTGTGTCGGGGGGCAGGGAGAGAGTCAGCTTCTTTGGCTTCTGCAGAGCCCGTGTACATGTGCCTGTGCCCCATGGCCACACTGATACGGTTGCACTTTGGCTTGGGACAAACTGTCAGCTTAAGATCTGTTTTTTCTTCTCTTGCTGTCCCCTAATGTCCTCGAGCCTGGAGAAGCAGGTCCCTGAGATCAAACATTCCTTCCTTCCACCCCTCTGTAAGCATTTCAGAGACTTGGAGACTGTATACAGGTTGATTAAGAAATCATTTTAGTTTTGCCCTCTTGACATTTCTCGTTTGACCTGGGTATCATCTAGAACACCATCCTCCACCTGCCCTGGTGTCCACCTATCAGGATGCCCCAAAGGCCTCTTTCCCTGGACTAAGTCCCTGGAAACTGTCAGCTTCCTCAGTCACAGCATGGCCCCCTCATGAATCCTTAGGTGCAAAGACCAATCAAGTTCCTTTGCTTTGCCTACAAGGAACTCAAACATCCAATTATCAGGCAAGCAGCCTGGGGCCACAACAATTACACCAGGCTGACTCATGGCTGGCTATTATTTATGGAGCTCACCCCAGCCTTCAGTGTTGATTGCTGTTTTGGTCTAAATGGGAAATGAACCCGCCAGACTCAGGGGAACTAACATCTCCTCTCCAGAAGGGGGTGCTATCGGGGGGGGGGAGCAGCTCTCTAAGGGTGGGTGAAATTTGAGGATTATACCTGGGCTCTACTTCCTGTAGGAGTTTTCCATGGCCAAGTCCCACCTAGATATGAGCAGGTTGCTTCATGATGCTACCACCACCCATTTCCCTCAACAATGGATGTCTCCTTTCAAAGCATGAACCAAAGCAAACACTTGGTGCTGATTAACCTTCTTTTGTCAGCTTGACACAAGCTAAGGTCATCTGGAAGAGAGACCTGAACTGAGAAAATGCCTCTATCACACGGGCTTGTGGTCGTATCTGTGGGGATTTTCTTTTTTTCTTTTCTTTTCTTTCTTTTTCTTTTTCATTTTCATTTGTTTGCTTTTGTTTTTTCATGACAGGGTCTCTCTGTACAGTCTTGGCTGTCCTAGAACTTGCTCTGTAGACCAGGTTGGCCTTGGACTCACAGAGATTCACCTGCCTCTGCCTCCTAAGTGCTGGATTAAGGGCGTGTGCCACCACTGCCCAGAGACAGACATTTTCTTGACTGATAATTAATATGGAAGGGCCCAGCTCACTAGGAGAGCTGCCATGCTTGGGCAGGTGGTCTTAGGTTGTGTAAGAAAGCAGGCTGAGCAAGCCATGGGGAGCAAGCCAATAAGCAGCATCCTTCCATAGCCTCTACATAAGTTCCTGCCTCCAGGTTCCTATCATGAGTTTTTGCCCCAACTTCCCCCCCATGCTGTAGTGCATCTATTGTTATCCTTCTGGGATAACAATAAGCTAAAATAAACCCTTTCCTCCCCAGGTTGCTTTTGGTCATGGTGTTTTGTGGTTGGACTTTCCTTTGGGCCACCAGCCCCCAAATAATAACATGGAAACTTCTTATTAATTATGAAAGCTTGGCCTATAACTTATTCCTAACTAGCTCTTATAACTTAAATTAGCCCATTTATTTTAATCTACGTTCTATCATGTGCCATTACCTCTCTTCCATTTTGCACCTCCTGTTTCCTCTCCATGGCTCCCAGCATCTCAACAGGGCCTCGGAAATCCTGCCTACACCTCCTGCCTAGCTCTTGACCATTCAGCTTTTTAGTACGCCAGTTAGAACAGTACACCTTCACACAGTGTTTCATCAGGAGAAAACACCCTTCAGCGGTTTCTGTCAGGTGTTTGGCCACAGTGACATAAAAGTAACTCAAACAGGAGCTGTGGTGGCGCACGCCTTTGATCCCAGCACCCAGGAGGCAGAGACAGGCGGATCTCTGTGAGTTCGAGATCAGCCTGGCCTGCAAAGTGAGTTCCAGGACAACCAGGGCTGTTACACAGAGAAACCCTGTCTCGAAAAAAGAAAAGAAGAAACTGACTCATACAACTGCCTTATGGGTTTTTAGGCCCTAGGCAGGTGTTCATATACCCATTCATACATACACGTATACATACATGTGTACACACACATATGGTTGGGTGAATATATGAATGTAAATGTTGGGTATGTGAACACGTGTATGCATGTATATGTGCATGTGCCTGTATGTATATATTCAGAGTATCTCTTTGTACCCAGGCTAGCTCTGAACTTGCAGTCCTCCTGCCTTAGCCTCCTGAATGCCGGGATTACAGGTCTGTACTGCCAACCTGGCTCTGAATTGCCCCCGTTCTCACCCACAGCCACCCCTGCTATCTCTGTCTCCTGGACACTGACATGCCACGGTAGTCATTTTCCAGAAGGACGCCTGGCGGGGCCGAGAGGTGGGGAAGGAGTGTCACGTTATTGCAGGTTTTTCCTTGAGTCTGCGATAAGCTCCTATTAGCCTATAGATCTGGTCCCATAAAATAGATTTGTGGACTCGCAGCCAGATACAGCCTCGGTCTTGAGCCTCGCTAATGGCTCATTTTTCCGCCGTCTTCCTCGAGTAACTGATTGTCATGAATTTTTCACCCAAATGTTACCACTAAAGATGTCACCAGCTTCCCTCCCTGGGAGATTTTACAGTCTGGCTCTAATGGGGTAGGGGCAGGGGACACAGGGAGAGAGAGGAATAGTTATGCCCCTGAAGGGCAAAAAAGGAAGTCAGGGCTGAGGAGATGGCTCAGGAGGTAAGGCAGCTGCTTCACAAGCACGAAGAACTGAGTTTGGATTCCTGGAAACCAGGGAAAAGAAAGAAAAGAAAAGAGAAGAGAAGGGAAGGGAAGGGAAGGGAAGGGAAGGGAAAGGAAAGGAAAGGAAAGGAAAGGAAAGGAAAGGAAAGGAAAGGAAAGGAAAGGAAAGGAAAGGAAAGGAAAGGAAAGGGGGGAAAAGGAAAGGAAAAGAAAAGAAACAAAAACCAGGTGCAGGGATGTATGCTTATAACCCCAGTGGTGGGGAGATGGGGAGAGGAAGCAGGGGGATCCCTGTAGCACACTGGCCAGCTAGCTTAGTCTCCTTGGTTAAGCTTAAGACTAATGAAATACTTTATTTCAAACAAAAAGTGGAAGGCACCTGAGGAACAACAGCCCGGGTTGTCCACTCACCTACACAGGCACATGCATGCATGTACCCCACACACAGGTACATGCACACACCCACATATACAGGTTTGTGCACACACACACACACAAGTACTCACATGGACAAACACACACATATAAATATAAACATATATTAATACACACACACACATACACACACACACACACACACACACACACACACACACACACACCTGAGGTGGGTCAGCCACTGGGTGTCTGTTTCAAACGTCGGCAGCAGCATCTCTGCTTATTGAGCACTTACAGCAGGCTAGACACCGGTTTGTACAGCAGGCTAGACACCACTGGTTTGTACAGCAGGCTAGACACCACTGGTTTGTACAGCAAGCTAGACACCGGTTTGTACAGCGGGCTAGACACCGGTTTGTACAGCAGGCTAGACACCGGTTTGTACATCCATCCTCTCATTTCATCTCAGCCATGAAGCAGTAGGGGCGACGCAGATGGGCTGGGACTTAGAGAGGCTGAGTAACTTGCCCAAGGACACAAAGCTCGCTAGTGTGGCAGAAGCAGGAGGCAAACCCAGGTCCCAAGGGCTCCAGTGTCTGCACCTTTGATCTGTTCGTGTCTCTGTCACACAGCCTTGTCAGGCCCCTCAGGTCTGACCCTCAGTTGTGCCTCAAGCTCTCAGAGGACAGAGAAGGTAATGGAAATAGGTGTGATGGCGCAGGCCCACAGTTCCAGCACTCGAGAGGCTGGAACAGGAGGATTTCAGTGAATTGGAGGCCAGCCAGGGCTCCACGAAGAGACTCTGGCTCAAAAGGAAGAGCTGGCCATGGTGGAACAGTCTGAAATTCCAGTACTAGAGAGTCAGCGGCAGGAAGATAATGAATTCAAAGTCGTTCTGGGCTACACAGCAAATTTAGGGCCAGCCTGAGATGCTTGAGACACTGTTTCAAAAGAGGGGGGTGGAAGAAGAAGGGAGAAGAGGAGGAAATAATACTCAGATTCCACCAAGGATAGAGCACACATCCCTTTCCATGACAGGGAGCTCATTGCCCCTCAAGCCCTCTTCACCCATCTCCTCACGGCTGTGACCACATTAACTGGATTCTGCTTGCCTCTGTAGATTCTACAGGAGCATCTTCCCTCACAGAGTGATGTGATCCTCTCCGTCGGATCTGAGAGCAGACACGCTTAGTCTCAAAACTCAGTCCTTTGAGATGCAGCGGGCAGGCCTGGCTCTCAGTCCCGCATCTTCAAGAAGAGGGACAACAGAGAAGAGAGGGGGGGACCTAGAGCCAAGATTCACAAAGAACTCAGAAAATGTCTGTGAAGGGCTGGGTATGTGGCTCAGTTGGCAGGATGCTTGACTAGCATGTGAGATGCTGGGGTTCCCAACCCAGCACCACACATACTGGGTATGATGGAGCAGCCTGTAACCCCAACACTCAGGAACTGGATGCAGGAGGATCAGGAGTTCAAGGTCATCTTTGGTTACGTAGCAAGTTTAAGGCCAGCCTAGGCTGCATGATATTTTCTGTCAAAAAAATTTTTTTTAAATGAGAAGGGTGCGTGTGATAGCTCAGTAAGTAAAGGGCTTGCCTTGCACACATGAAGACTTGAGTTCACTTCCCAGGATCCACATCATTTTTTAAGATGGGTATTGTGGTACCTGCTTGTAATCCTAATGCTGGGGAAATGGAGACAGGTGGATCCCTGGGGCTTCTTAGTCAGCCAGGTGAGTTCCAGGCTAGCGAGAGACCCTCTCTCAAAAACACTGACCTGACAAACAACACCCAAGCTTGAACTCTGACTTCCACGTACTCTGCACACACAGACACATAGACACACAAATACATGCACACATGCCATGCACACATATACACCACACACATACATACTACACACACACATACACACACCATATACACGCATGTACATATACACCACGTGCGCACATGTACACACACACTGCACACACACCATACACCATACACACACATGCACACATACATGACATATACACATGCATGCACACATACACCACACACACTATAACACATATACCATACACACAAACTCACACACTACACACTTACACATGCATACATACATATACCACACACAAACTATACATACAAACATGCGCACATACACATACATGCACCCACACATACCACACACACATGCACACATACACCAATACACACATACTACACACACACCAGACACACACACATGCACATACAAACACACCACACACACACATGCACAGTCCCATACGCACACACATTTGCCCAGACATAAACATGCATGAGCACAAATGCAAACAAGAACATATCCACAGACTGATTGATTGACACTTTACAAGAAATCAAACACTTCTCTCATGGCACCCCTGGCTGTAGCCAAATTATTGCCCTATAAACGAGTAAGAAGCGTGTTGACTGATTCATGAGGAGGCAGAGCCAAGCCCAAGACAGTCACCCAGGGATGACGCAGCTCTGTAACTAATGACTGCCTGCTGAACAAGTTATCTGCTCTGCCCGGAGGGCAAGGAGAGGTCCCAGAAGGCTTCCCAGAGGAGGCGACAACTCACTCACTACCCCTTAGAGGTGTTTGGGTTGCAACCAACCTGGTGACCCAGTGACTCTTGCCTTGATGGCTCTGTTGTGGGAGAGGTGGCTGGTGGGGGAGGGTGAGAGTTTGGGACAATTTCAGAAACTCTTCAAGGTTTTGAGTTCATTTCAGCATGCATCTGCACACTTGCAGTTTCCAGCACTCAGGACGTTGAGACAGGAGGATTTTACATTAGAGACCAGCCTGGATTACATATCAAGATCTCCGGTCAAACAAACAAAACAAAGCAAAAATGACAGCGCTCAAGAGATGGCTCCGTGGATCAAGCGCTTGCTGTGCACACAGGAAGACCTGAATTTGAGTCTCCAGGACCCAGGTAAAGATAGCAAGGTAGCAGTGCCCAGAATCCCAGTTTCCTTTGGGAGACCAGAGAATCCCCGAAGGCCGTGGTCCAGGCTAGCCTACTCTACACATCAGCAAACAAGAAGACAGACTCTGCCTGTCCTAGTTAGGGTTCTGTTGCTGAAATAAACATCGTGGCCAAAAACAGACTGGGGAGGAACGGGTTTATTTCAGCTTCCAGCGTCCAGCCCATCATTGAGGGAAGTCAGGGCAGGAACCTGTAGGCAGGAACTGAAACAGAAACCATGGTGGATGCAGTTTACAGGCTTGCTCAACCTGCTTTCTTAAACCAAGGACCACTCGCCCAGAGACAGCAGAGACAGCGCTGCCCGCAGTGAGCTAGGCCCCTCCCACATTAGCCATCAATCATGAAGATACCCCACAGGCTTGCCCACAGCCAACCCCACAGAGCCAATTCCTCACATGAGGCTCCCATTTCCTGATCCCAGGTGACTCCTGTTTGTGGAAAGTTGGAAAACAAATGGACACTGCGTCGAACAAGGTAGAAGAGTTCCCAGATCTCCACATGTATGTCATTGTAAGCAAATGCACCCATACTCGTGTATACGCATGCGCGCGCACGCGCACAAAAACACAGAGGGTTTTCAAATTTTAATATACAGTCCTACCACTCAGGAAGCTAAGACAGGAGGATTGCCTTGGGTCTGAGGGAAACATGGGCTACAGAATGAGATCCTGTGTCAAAAGAAAAAAGTAAAACAAAGCAGAGAAGCAGTGCCGGTTCCTTCCCAGATGACTGGGACAATCTGCAAGAGGAGCCATGATTCAGAGGTAAACGTTAAAAGCATAGAAGAATGAGAAGAAAACACGAATGGATGCCTTTACAATGACGGCAGGGAAAAGCCATCCAGCGAAGATTCATAACTTAAAAGCCAGAAGAGATGAGCAATTACGGTAATAAGGATAATAACAACAGTAAATCTTTTATGTGACAAAGAGCCCGGCAAGCAGAGTCAGAGGACAAAATCTTCACGACTCACACCCCAGTCGAATCGCATCTCTCTCATATATAAAGAGTTTCTGGGGGGACAAGAAGAAAAGACCATGGGTGTGCTGGCTAGCTCCACATCAATTTGACCCAAGTTGGAGTCATCCGGGAAAAAGGCACTCGACTGAGAAAAGGACCCCACCAGACTGGCCAGAGGACGCGTCTGTGGGGCATTTTCTTGATTGATGATTGATATGGATGGGCCCGGCTCACTGCAGGTGGTGCCTGGGTAGGTGGTCCAGAGTTTATACACAGCCGACTGAGGGAACCATAGAGAGCAAGCTAGTAAGCCGAACCCCTCCCAGGCCTCTGCATCAGCTCCTGCCTCCAGATTCCTGCCTAGAATCCCCAGTGAGGGGCTGGGGTGTGGCTCAGTGGTAGAGCCCCTGCCTAGAATCCCCAGTGAGGGGCTGGGGCGTGGCTCAGTGGTAGAGCCCCTGTCTCACAGCACAAAGTCCTATGCAAACAAACAAACAAAACCCCAAGAGAGTGAAAGATGAATTAAAACTATCTCAAAAAACCATTTCTCACCTATCAGATAGGCATAAATCCAAAAGAAAAAAAAAAAAGCATGACAACATAGGCTGATGCTCTCCCAAGTCGCTGGTGAAATGCAAAACAGTACAAGCGCTCAGGATGAAAAATGATTGGGTAATTCTTATCAGAGTTACAGACGTGTTCACTTCACGACCTGGAGATCCCACTGCTGGGAATCTGCTCCAAAGACATCCCCTGCGTGCTTGAGAAGTGATGTAGGAACAAGCTTATTCATCGAAGCTGCGAGTCGTGCCAACAGAAAGCCTGGCAACATTCCAGTTGTTTTAGAAATGTGCGTAAAAGGGCCAAACTAGAGTGTGGTCCAGCGGCTTTGTGGAATAGTAGGCAGCTGTCTGGGATGGGGTGGGGGGATAAGGGAAGGAGGAGGGAGAGGGGAGGGGGAGGGAGAGGGAAAGGAGGGAGAGGGGAGAGGGGGAGGGAAAGGAGGAGGAGGAAGAGGGGAGGAGGATGGAGAGGGGAGGAGGAGGAAGAGGGGGAGGATGGAGAGGGGAGGAGGAGGAGGGAGAGGTGGAGAAGGAGGAGAAGGAGGAAGGAGAGGTGGAGGAGGAGGGAGAGAGGAAGGAGGAGGAAGAGAGGAGAAGGAGGGAGAGGGGAGGAGGAGGGAGAGGGGAGGAGGAGGGAGAGAGGAGGAGGAGGAAGAGAGGAGAAGGAGGGAAAGGGGAGGAGGACAGAGAGGAGAAGGGGGAGGGAAAGGGGAAGGAGGAGGGAGAGCAGAGGAGGAAGAGGTGGGTGAGGAGAGAGGTGGAGGAAGGAGAGTTGGAGAAGGGAGAGGGAATGAAGGAGGGAGTGGGGAAGAAGAGGGAGAGGAGGAGGGAGAGGGGGAAGAGAAGGGGAGGGGAGGAGGAGGGAGAGGGGGAAGGAGGAGGGAGAGGAGAGGAGGAAGAGGTGGAGGAGAGAGGTAGAGGAAGAAGGAGAGTTGGAGAAGGGAGAGAGAAAGGAAGAGGGAGAGGGGAGGAGGAAGAGGTGGAGGAGGAGGGGGAGGAGGAAGAGGTGGAGGAGGAGGGGGAGGAGGAAGAAAAACCTCTGTTGGTATCAATGCCCAATGGTTTCCCAGATACAGTATTTGGTGGGAGGAACAAAACAATAGCCATGTATGCAAATAGATCTTGCTTTATTCATTTGCATAACGAAATCCTGGAAGGAAACACAAGAAACTAATTAACTGTTTCTCTAGGGAGTGGTGGACGGGCAGAAATGGGATTTCAGTGGATGAGTCTGTGTGTTAATAGCCATGTGGAGTCTGACCATGGAATCATATTACATATTCAAGCTTCTATAGTGATATTAAAATTGGTGACCTGCCATGTCAATAAACATAAATGCACTTCTGGTATTTATCTGGTGGTCTGTTTATCCCTAGACACCATCTTAGATTCACAGGAACTTACTCCTCAATTAGAGGCAAACGGCAATATGGAACTATGGAACAGGTAAATCTCTAAAACAAGGAAAAAAGAAAATCCACAGTCTTGGGGCCAGGGCTTGGGGAGCCAATGGGCACCTGCAAGTTAGGGAGGCTCATGGTCCAGTCAACAACAAATCTCTCAGGAGCTCAGGGCCACAGACATTTTGTAGATTAATCCTGAGCATCTCACTGCCGGGTGTGGGGATGGGGTGGGGGGAGGCGGGGTTCTGCCAAAGGAGAAGACAGCTGAATATAGAGACAGGGGCACAGAGGCCATAAAAAAAAAAAAAGACTCAACTCAAGTTGCCAGAGCTGGTTTCCAAGCCCTAGTTGATTCTTTGTCCAGCGGCTGAGAAGCCCCACCCCCGTCGAGGTAGCTCTGGCTTTCTGCAGGATCTAGTGATCTAGTGACTGTCCCTCCCAGCAGCAACCCAGATGGGATAGACGGAGTCAAAGGGATGCATGCATCCAGGAGCTAGAGAGATGGCTCAGCTGTTAGGCAGTGTTCTGCTCTTGCAAAAACCCATAGTTCAATTCCCAGCACTCACATCTGGCAAATAAATAAATAAAAATAAAAATAAAATAAATCTGTAACTGCAGCTCCTGAGCATCAGAGGTTTCTGGCCTATGTGAACTCCTACACGCATGTGCATATACCACATACCACATACACACGACCAAAAAGAATACAAATAAACCTTCAGGCAAAAGGCGCCATTCCAGAGCCTGCCTCCTTCAAGAAGGCTTCCTGATACTAACAAGATGGCCAGACACCTCTTAGGCCTTGTTCCACTGACCTCAAGGTAGGCCCTTCATCCAGCTATAACACAGCCATTATATGAGAGTGAGAATTCCCACACCTTCCTCAAGCCTAGCATGTCACAGGGATTCCATAATGTTGGCCTACTGTGTGCTAGGTTTGAGAGATGCAGCCTGCCCTGGAGAGGTTCCCAGACCTGGGTAGCAGACAGAGACCCAGAACTGTCACAGGTCACCAGAGATGGATGGCAAGGTACCAACATTAAAATCCACAGGGCATGCCACCTTGCAAACTGTGTATTCCAGCAGTGCCTCCCTGGGGTGGGCTGGCTGGGTAGGAGAGAAGGGTTGTGTGTGATTGCGACTCCCCACCACAGGTCTGGCTTTTACTGTCTGTATTAAATGTGCATTGGCTCACTCTCCACCCGCCTGGCGGCTTGCACACACCTGTACACGGAAGGTTGTAATTTTGTAGTCTGAATCACCGGGTGAGATCACACCCAAGTTACCGGCAGTCCGCTCCTTAGGGCGGGCTGGGCAGGCAGACGCCTTTGTCTTCCAATTACGGAGTCTTTTATTGCTCTTTTAGTTGGAAGAGAAACACCCAATGGGGTTGGGGCTGGGAGCAGTGTTGTTCTCAATGAAAAGTCACGCAAAGCCACTGAGATCTGGGAGCTGGAGGAAGCCCTGGGTGTTCATTTGAACTAAGCTCGCAACTGGAGATGAAGAGGTTGAAGCAGGGCCTGCCTGGTGTGTGAACAAAGGCATTCCACAGTCTGGTGTATAAATGTTAGCTCTGGGAATGGCAGCTATGAGGCCCTGGGGAAATTACCTCCTCTCTCTGAGAACTCCCCCGTCTTAGCTATAGAATAGGATGCTGTCAAAGACTGAAGACTGAGGTGAGGTAGGAAGCACCTGCTGCTTAGTCACCTTGGTCAAGGTCAAGCCCACCGTGGATTTGTCTTCCTTCCCACTCCTGGTCAGGTCCTCAAATACTGGCACAGAGCCGTGCACACAGTAGGTAAACAGGGTAGCAGAACTCACGGACCTGAAACATGACTCTTCATTCAGTCCATAAATATTGACCTACTGTGTGCTGAGTTCAAGAGATGCAGAGATTGACTCCCTGCCCTGGAGGGGTTGACAGTCCTGGGTGGCAGACTAAGACCTGGAGCTCACGAGTCACCTGAGTTGGGTGACAAGTTATCAACATCAATAAAATCCACAGGGTGTGCCCTCTCCCCAGCATACTTCAGATAGGCCCTTAGGGTACAAGAAATGATGCTGGGAGTGTGGGCTCCCTAAAGTGTGGAAACTGGGGAGGGAGGAGTAACCTCAGGAAGGAGGAACAATGTCTCCAGAAAAGGAGGTGTTCTAAGAAAGGCAGGTGGTAGGACAGAGAGGGGAGGGTAAAGGGAGCGCTGAGATAGATGGGCCAGAGCCAGTTCCTAAAGACGCTTTGCATCAGACTGTGGGGTTCCAGATTAATACAGAGGCATGAAGTGGAACTGGGGGTGTGGCTCAGTGGTAGAGCCCCTTCCTAGAATCCCCCAGTGAGGGGCTAGGGTGTGGCTCAGTGGTAGAGCACCTGCCTAGAATCCCCCAGTGAGGGGCTGGGGTGTGGCTCAGTGGTAGAGCCCCTGCCTAGAATCCCCCAGTGAGGGGCTGGGGTGTGGCTCAGTGGTAAAGCACCTGCCTAGAATCCCCCAGTGAGGGGCTGGGGTGTGGCTCAGTGGTAGAGCCCCTGCCTAGAATCCCCCAGTGAGGGGCTGGGGTGTGGCTCAGTGGTAGAGCCCCTGCCTAGACTCCCCCAGTGAGGGGCTGGGGTGTGGCTCAGTGGTAGAACCCTTGCCTAGAATCCCCCAGTGAGGGGCTGGGGATACAGCTCAACAGTAAAGCACCTCCCTAGTATGCACAGGTCCTGGGTTTTATCTCCAGCACTGAAAATAAAATAAAACATTTAATATGGATTAAAAGGGGAGGCTATAGCACAGAAACAAAAATAAGTAATTAAAAGGGTTGGAGAGATGGTTCAGTGGCTAAGGACACAAACTATACTTGTAAAGGACCTGAATCCAGTTCTCAGAGCCCATATCTGGAAGCCCATAACCACCTGTAACTCCAGCTTCATGGGATCCAATACCTTTGGTGTCCAAAACAACAGTCCTTATATTCATATACCCTTATGTATACAGACATACCCATACACACAATACTAAAATAATAAAAATAAACCTTTTTGAAAAACTGAGTGGGGCTGGAGAGATGTCTCAACCGTTAAGAGCACTGGCTGCTCTTTCAGAGGACCCAAGTTTGGTTCCCAGCACCCACACAGTGGCTCACAACTGCCTGTAAGTCCAGTCCCAGGGGATCTGACCCTTTCTTCTAGCCTTCTTGGGTGCTAGGCACATATGTAGCACATAGACTAAACATCCATACATGTAAAATAAATAAAAATTTGTACAAATGATTTTTTAAATGAGTAATTGGAAGCATAAGAGAATGGGGAAGCCGGGCGGCGGTGGCGCACGCCTTTAATCCCAGCACTCGGGAGGCAGAGGCAGGCGGATCTCTGTGAGTTCGAGACCAGCCTGGTCTACAAGAGCTAGTTCCAGGACAGGCTCCAAAGCCACAGAGAAACCCTGTCTCGAAAAAACAAAAAAAAAAAAAAAAAAAGAGAGAGAACGGAGAACTAAAGACATCTCTCCTATGTGTTAAAATGTTCACACTTCTAAGAAAGCGAGGTATGGGGGTGCACACCTGCTGGACCCCCAAGGAATTAGGAGGCCAAACTCAGCTAGCAAGTTCAAGGTAAGCCTGGGATACTTGAGACACTGACTCAGAAAAGCCAAAAGATTATTAATTTTTAAAAATTATATGAAATAAAATTTAAAGTTATTATATTTTAAATTATATTGATATGAATTATCTCATATTTATATATAATTATAGGAAATAAGAATTACGCAAAATAAATACTTGTAGAAGGGAGTAAAGAAATAAACACGGTCCTATTAACGGACACCCGCTGAAACTGGTCTCAGGTGATACCCAGCATGGATGACAATGTCACTGGACGACAGGTGAAGACTCAGAGCTCCAACACTCAGGGAGCAGAGGCAGGACCTCCGGTAGAGGGCAAACCTGGCCTTAGACTCTAAAAAGCTTACCTTTCAGGGAATCTTGTGATTTGTTGTTTCAGTGTGTATGTATGTGCCTGCATACACACAACGTGTTGCCACGGTACACTTGCATAGGTCCAAGAGCAGCTTTGTAGACTTGGTTTCTCTCCAGCCACCTCTACCAGGGATCGAACTCAGGTCTCCAGGCTTGTACAGCAGTCACCTTCATCTGGTGAGCCCTCTCACTGACCCAGCTGTTTTGTTCTTTTGAGATAGGGTTTCACATACCCAAAGGCTGGTCTCAAACTCCCAATCCTCCTGCCTCTATCTCCCAAGTATTATAGGATTGGCCATCACACCTGGTTGAGGGAGTATTTTTCAGAAATACAGTCTCAGTAGGGAGCCCAAGCTGGCTTTGAACTCCCAGCAATCCTCCTGTCTTCCCCTTCCAAGTACTGGGATTTTTCTTCCTCAGGAAAAGCAGGGTGCTGGCGGGATGGCTCAGCACAAAGACCCTTAATGCCAAGACCGATGACCCAAGTTCAAGCGCCAGAACTCACGCTGTGGATAAAAGGAACCAACTCTGCAGCGTCTTCCTCCAGCCTCCACTCGCATGGTGTGGTGTGCCCATACAGACACACAAAATAATGAATGTTTTTAAGAGAAATAAAACGAAGAAATATCAAACATACACACTGAAGGGTCCAAGGCAGGACCCTGGACCCCAGGCCATGTGATTCTATTTCCAAGATAAATAAGTAAAATGAATGTATAAGCAGCTTATAAAACAATACCAAGACAACAAGCAGTCTGGTGGGATGGCTGAAATTTTTCCAGTCAGGTGTGGTGCCTCAGACGTGTTATCCCAGTAACAGGAAGCTAAAGCAGGAGGATCAAGAGTTCAAGTCCAGCTCAGTCTATATAGTTATGACTGTATTAATCTCAATAATTAAATAAGTAAACATTGGGCTGGACTCATGGCTCGGCGGTTAAGAAAGCATATCATTCTTGCAGAGGACCTGAGTCTAGTTCCCAGCACCCACGCTGGGTAGTTCACAGCCACCTATAATAATTCCAGCTCCAGGGGACCTGATGCCCCTGGCCTCTGGGGGTAACCACACTCATGTGCACATACTTCCTTCTCCTCCCACCACCCTGGAACTGGAGCTGTAGACCAAGCTGGCCTCGAACTCAGAGATCTACTGGGCTAAAAGGTGTGCGCCACCACTGCCCAACTAAAAAGAAGTCTTAAAATCAAATAATAAAATTTTAGAATCACAAACACACAACAAATACTGAGATAGAGGATATTCAAGGTCTCCCTAGGCCATATTCCAGGATCCTGGGACCCAAAGAGGGCAGGAGTAAACATAAACAGGATGCCCAGAGACTCTCAGCTTTGATGGTGCTCTCCCATGGTTACTTTCCTGCATTTGATAATTGCAGCAGAGTTCGCTTTGAAAGCTGGAGGTGGGGCGTAGAATTGAAATTGCTATTTTCTCAATTTTCTGTTAGTTGATATGTAGTGCGGGCAAGAAAGAAATGCTGGGTACGGCTGGGTAAGGTGAGACATTTCTGTAATCCCCACAGTCGGGAGGCTGAGGCAGGAAGATTAGAGGTTCAAAATCAGCCTGGGAAACTTTGAAAGTCTCTGTCTCAAGAAAGTAAACAAAGGCTGAAAGCCTTTGGCTCAGGGGTTCAATAACTTACCCAGCATGCGCAGGGCCTTGGGCTCAATCTGAGCCCATTTGGAGATACTAAGGATTGCATCTGAGGCATTGGACATGCTAGGCAAGTGCTCTACTGCTGAGCCATGCCCCCAGACCCCTCTGGGGGACTCTATGAGCAATAGCCACAGCCGTAGCCTCTCCCTTGGGCATTGTAGGCAGATACTCCACCCCTGAACCGAGCCCCCAGTGCCTGACTAACAAACCCAGGCAAACACTATACCACATTCTCAGCTTGCACCATACTTCCTAATTTGAGGCAGGGTTTTACTAACTTGCCCAGGTTGGCCTGGAACTAGCCATCCTCCTGCCTCAGCCTCTGGAGTTACTGGGATGCTGCGGTTGAGTCACCACATCAGGCAGCATCCTCCAATTCTAGACTACACCGTAGCCCACCGCTCTGCGCACACCCCCAGCCTCTGAAGTGCTTGGCGTAGCCCCCTCCCTGCTGCAAAAGCGCTGAGGCTCGGCACAACCGGTTAATGACAGAGAAAGTGCTGAGATGACAGGTTATTTCAACAGTGTCCTCATCCGCTGGGTATTTCAACATTCTGTGTTTGTGCAAGAGACATAATGGGACGCGCCATAAACTCATACTGTCTCAAAGCTCGGGCACGTCGTGGCGGGATACCGGGGAACTGTCCGCGTTTAGCAATCAAGCTGTCTCCGGGATCCTGCTCCTTAGGGTGAATGGGGCTCGGCCCGTGCACAGCCCTGGAGAGAAATCGCAGGGTGTTAGAGAAAACCCAGAGCAATTACCTCTGGGGCTAGTTAGATGAGGGTGCAGATAGCAGGCTCCACCTCTCTGCCTGCCAGGGAAAGGAGGGCCAGTGTGTGCCATCATTTCCCCAGCCCTGTCGGGGAGGAGGTCACCAGTGACCTCATGGGGCAGAGGTTGTGAATCACGGCTCAGACCTGGTCCCACTTCCCGGGAGGAGAGCAGGCATATGGGTCTGCACTGGGGCACCTTTGTGTCTGGAGCTTGCCACTGTCTCATCTTGCTGGATATTCCAAGGAGCCGGTTCTCAGAGAAGGCTGTAAGAACCCTGTAACCTCTTCCAGGAAGCCACATTGGGGCTCAGAATTGTCCATTCAGCTCAGCTGTGACACAACATTTGGTTTAACCCCCACTTTGGGAGCTAAGCAGAAAGTGGAGGGTGGGGGAGTCACCTCACTGAAGCTGGGAGTGAAGCCAAGAGAAGACAAGGACAGCTTCCATTGGGTGGGACAACACTGATTCTGGTGTGTGTTTGTGTGTGTGTGGTCCTGGGGATTGACCCCTGTGGCTAATAGGCAAACACACTACCATTGACCATAGCCCATCGACCCTCACTTGGAGATTCTAGGCAGGTGCTCTACCACTGAGCCACACCCCAGCCCCTCACTGGGGATTCTAGGCAGGGGCTCTACCACTGAGCCACACCCTAGCCCCTCACTGGGGGATTCTAGGCAGGGGCTCTACCACTGAGCCACACCCCAGCCCCTCACTGGGGGATTCTAGGCAGGTGCTCCACCACTGAGTCACACCCCAGCCCCTCACTAGGGGATTCTAGGCAGGGGCTCTACCACTGAGCCACACCCCAGCCCCTCACTGGGGATTCTAGGAAGGGGCTCTATCACTGAGCCACACCCCAGCCCCTCACTGGGGAATTCTAGGCAGGGACTCTACCACTGAGCCACACCCCAGCCCCTCACTGGGGATTCTAGGAAGGGGCTCTACCACTGAGCCACACCCCAGCCCCTCACTGGGGATTCTAGGCAGGGGCTCTACCACTGAGCCACACCCCACCCCTCACTGGGGGATTCTAGGCAGGTGCTCTACCACTGTATCTCCAGTCCATGTCACTGGGTTTCTGATTCTTTCCCTGGTTAAGGAGTTTTACTTTCTCTGGCTAAAAGCTGATGTCTTGCTGTGATGGGTGCTGGTTAGGTCATAGCACTCTGTCTTAGAGTGGACTTGCTCATTTCCTGGGCCTTGGCATAATAATATCACTTTCAGATATAGGCCAGAGCAATATGAATATTATGTGGTATCAGTACAAGAGAGTAAGTCTCATCGTGTTCTAGAACCTTCTGTGCTCCTTCACAGACCACTTCCCACAGCATAGCACATTAGCTATAGCATGAACTTTGTTCCTCTCTTGAAAGAGCCCAAATTCCATTTTTAGTCTCAGTAGGGTCAAACTGTAAACTCAAAAATGGGTCCATTTGGGGGAGAGGGGAAGGCTGAAGGGGAGGGGAGAAGAGAAGGGAAGGGAGGAGGAGAACATGAGGGAACAGGATGGTTGAGATGGGGAAGGATAAAGAGGAAGAACAAGGAAAAAGATATCTTGATTGAGGGAACCATTATGGGGCTAGCAAGAAGCCTGGCACTAGGGAAATTCTCAGGAATCCACAAGGATGACCCCAGCGAAGAATCTAAGCAATAGGAAGGTGCCTGAACTGGCCTTCCCCGGTAATCAGACTGATGACTACCTTAGTTGTCATCATAGAACCTTCACCCAGCAACTGATGGAAGCAGAGGCAGAGATCCACAGCTGAGCACTGAGCCAGCTAGCCTGGAGTCTACAGCACAACAGCAGAAACAAGAGAGACAGCACCTCAAAAGAAGAAAGGAAAAAAAGGGAGAGAGGGCTGGGGAGATGGCTAAGCAGTTAAAGTACTTGCTATAGCGTAAGCGTGAGGATCTGATTTCAGATCCCCAGAGCCCACGTAAGTGCTGGGTTAGGTGTAGCAAGCAGCCCCACCTATAACTCCAGCCTTCAAAGGTAGACTCTGGGCATCCCCAGCGGAAGCTGGCTGGTGAGACTTATCCTATCTGCGAGCTCTGGGTTCGATTGAGAGGCCCTGCCTCCAGGAAAAAGGTAGAAGAGTGATGGACGTGACCAGCCTCAGGCCTCTGCACATGTGTCCACACATATGCAAACATGCATACAAATACTCCTCTCTCTCTCATACACACACAAACATATACATATACACACAGAAAGAGAGAGAAAAAGTTTTTTTTAAAAAATGTAGAAAGAGGCCGGGCTGCGGTGGCGCACGCCTTTAATCCCAGCACTCGGGAGGCAGAGGCAGGCGGATCTCTGTGAGTTCGAGACCAGCCTGGTCTACAAGAGCTAGTTCCAGGACAGGCTCCAAAAGCTACAGAGAAACCCTGTCTCGAAAAACCAAAAAAAAAAAAAATGTAGAAAGAGAAAACCAATTTCCAAAAGATTGTCTCCCGACCTCCATCAGTGTGCCATGACCTATGTACACCTGCACCTACACACACACATGCTCCAAATAACAAACAAATTTTAAAAGTAAAAATCCTTATAAGGGGAACCTCGGCGTGAGTTGTTAGACAGTGTGCCCTGTTGAGCCTCTACACATCTGTGGAACACTGGCCCAGGCAGTCTTGCCATGTTTGAAGGTGCTGAGGTGTTACTGTAAAAAACATCCCTTGAGCTGAGGGTGGTGCTCAGTGGACAGAGCGCCGGCCTAGCTCGTGTGATGAAGCCCCGGGGTTCCATCTCCAGCATGGCACAAACCAGGTGAGGAGATGCAGGTCTGTCACCCCAGCACTCAAGAGTTTCACAGGAGGATCAGAGATTCGAGGTCATCCTTGGCTGCGTAGTGAGTTCAGGACCAGCCTGGGATACAAGAGACCCTGCCCACTCCCACCTCTCCAAACAAGAAGCTAGCCTTTGACAAACAGCCCCAGGCTGAGGGTATGGCTTAGCCCTGCTGACAGTTCAGATGACTTCCTGTGGGAGAAGCATCTTGGGGACTCACTATCCCAGGTGGTCCTCAGGGCCCGCTGTGGAGCCTAGGCAGAAGGAGGCTTAAGTGGGGCCCATCTGTGGAAAGAGCAATGGGGAAGGTGGAAGTGGGGGGACAAGATAGCAGGTTGGAAGAGGTGCTGTCCCTAGAGGGGACTTTGAAGGAAACCTGAATGAAGTCAGGGAAGACAAGAAAACAGGTGACTGCTAAGAGTGGGAGCCAAGGAAAAGGGGTTTGGTCGGGGCGGAGTGTTGAGTCTTGGAGGAGAGAGGCAGGAAGGTCAGACGTTCAGGGCCATCTTCAGCTACATAGTGAGTTCAAGTCCAGCCTGGGATACATAAGACCCTATCTGAAAACAAAACCATAAGCCTGGAGTTTGTCCTAGTGACACGGGCCTGAGAAGCCAAGACAAAAGGATCACAAGTTCAAGGCCAGGCTGGCCTACATAGTGAGTTTCAGGACAGCCCAGACTACTTAGTGAAACCCTATCTCAAAAACAAAAACAAAGCCAGACAGGAAGCAGACCCTACCTGAGAGTTGGAATGGTGACCAACCAGAAGGGTAACATTCTCTCCGATGCTGGGCCACACACTGGGCACCAGGGAGGCCAGAAGTCCTTGCTCCTTGGTCCCCAGGAGGCTGTTCTCAGCTCCTGGCAGCTGGACACACCAACTCCCCTGACAGAGTTGTATGCTAGTCTCCCAGCTGACCCTGGCTCCCTGACTGCCCAGCCTCCTACTTGGCTCAGGCAGCCTGGCTGTTCAGGCTCAGGGCCTCCCAGTTGTCACCTCCCCCGCAGCGCAGCCGGATGGCATGGTCTCCTAACGCATCTGCCTGTTTACATTCTCCCCAATGAAAAGCAGCTTTGTTTATGGAAAAGAGCTATTTTGGTTTGGTGTCTTCTCTTCAGCCCCTCATCTCTGGCAGGCAGAATGGCTGCTGCTCTCTTGAGGGGCTGAGAACAGCGGAGCCCAGCTCCAGCCCCTGGGGAAGGTGCCCCACGGGGACCATCTATAGGCAGCCATCATCCCCAACAAAGGCTGGAGACACAGATGCACGTACAAACCAGAGTCCAGCACAATCAAGGGCAGCCTTGTAACTGACCTAGCAGGACTGGAGACTAAGGACGCCCACCCTCGGACTATCAGAGAATTGCAAGGAGTCTCACAGTGGGAGAAGGAAAAGGCTGAAGCCTGGTGCAGCCAGAGGAAGAACTTGTCTCAGGGAAGAGATTCTGCACCGGTCTGACAACTTGTCAGTCCGCCTTGCCTGACAGACTAGAGCCCCGACAATTGGCAATGACGGTCAGACAGGAGCTTATCATCAGAATGATCAATCACACCTTGACTTGGACAGCTTGGCCATGAATCCTTCTCTCCCACTATTTTTTTTTAAATATTTATTTATTATGTATACAATATTCCATCTGCGGGTATGCCTGTAGGCCAGAAGAGGGCACCAGTCCTCATTTCAGATGGTTGTGAACCACCATATGGTTGCTGGGAATTGAACTCAGGACCTTTGGAAGAGCAGGCAATTCTCTTAACCGCTGAGCCATCTCTCCAGCCCCTCTCTCCCACTATTTAATCATAAACCTTAGGTCAGGAACCCAAAGGTGAACTTGCTGGCCCCTGTTCCTCTCCCCAGGGTGACCACATTGAAGGAATGAATCTCTCTTCCACTTTTCACTGTGGCTTGTCCACTTGGCCCAGCGAGGATGGGTGGCAGAACCTGGCTTGTCGGGACCACCAGGGCCCGGGTTGTGACCCTAAAAACTTCAATAACAGTCTCACTCAGAGATCGTCATGAACTGGTGACCCAGAACTCTGGTCCTCGGTGTCTTCCAGTCTGCCCTGAACTCAGTACTGTGTCCTCTGTTACCCCACAGCCCTGGCAGGGGAAGTGGCTGTGTGTTCCCTTCTTCATTGTGCAGATGACTAACTGAGACACCTAAAGAGAAGAGGGGCTCTTCTAGACCACACAGCTGCTGAGGGCACAGAGACCCTTCCTGGGAGCCAGGAATGCCCCCCCTCAGATGGGTGCCATCCTCCCCTATGCCAGCTGGGATGGAAGTATGTAAATCACAGGAGGTGCTTTAGGTGAGAGTCAATGACTTCCTTCCTTCTTGCCCTCTCTCCTTCCTTCTTTCCCCATTTTCCTTTCTCCATCCTTCCCTCCTTCTTTTGGGGCACATCAGATGATAGAAGATTATTTGTGGGACAAGCACAGCGATAAATATGGTTTGGGGGTTTGTGTTTGTTTGTTTTTGAGAAGGGTTTCTCTTTGCTGGGATTAAAGGTGTGTGCCACCACCTCCCCAGAGATGAATATGGAATGCCCACCTGTAGCCTCCAAAAGGCAGCCTTCCCTGCTCCCTTTCTCTATGGTCCTGTTCACCTTCTTCACCAGCCTGCAACTTCAGGTACACAAGCAGTACCTGGACCCCCAGGCAGGTCAACCCCTGCTACCTAACAACTCCCCACCCCCGCCCTGTCTCTAATCCCCCTGCACTGGCGGGAGAGGGAGGGACCACTCAGGGGAAGTCCCGTGCTGGAGACAGAAGCGAAGGTGCTCTTAGAGAAGCCTTAGTGAGCAAGGGGGTGTAGCTCAGTTGGTAGAGTACTTGCCAATAGAACCCTCCCTTCCCACAAGATGGGCGTGTTCCTTTGGCCTTCCCAACTGCCACTGAATAGTGCGCTTATAAGTAGGGAATTCCCCATCACATAAATGGCATCCACCTTTCCCAACTCCCTGGCAGCTCCGGCTTGATCATTTGAACCTGAACTTCGCCAATCAACGCATTTGCCAGACTCAGTGTGGGAGGTCCAGGAAGCGATGCCACACTGTGAGCCAGCTCTCTCCCTGTGGGAAGTCTTTTAGCTCAGGAGATTTGGAAGGAGGAAGTGCAAGCACCAAGTGGCCCCGTGGCTTGAAGGCAGCACTCTGGCTATCGACAAGCGGCTTAGCTTGTATCTGTGTAAAAACCTTGCGTATGGTTTAAGGTTAGGATCTGGGTTAAGGTTAGGGCTAGAGTTAGAGCTATCAGCTAAGTCAGTGGAAAAATACCTTCCAAGTCATAAATCTGCAGTAGCCAAGTTGCTTCAATGGCAACTTTATATCACTATTGCTCTATGGTACATGCGCTCTCTCTCTCTCTCTCTCTCTCTCTCTCTCTCTCTCTCTGTGTGTGTGTGTGTGTGTGTGTGTTACAGGGGGCTGAGCCTAAGGAATCATGCATATTGTACAAGCCCTCTAGTGTGGAGCCGTACCTCCAGCCCTTAGTATAGGATTCTAGGCAGGTGCTCTACCACTGAGCCACACCCCAGCCCCTCACTGGGGATTCTAGGCAGGGGCTCTACCACTGAGCCACACCCCAGCCCCTCACTGGGGGATTCTAGGCAGGGGCTCTACCACTGAGCCACACCCCAGCCCCTCACTGAGGGATTCTAGGCAAGTGCTCTACTGCTGAGCCATATCCTAATTTTTTCCTTTTACGTTTTATCTTAAGATATGCAGCCCCGCTTGCCTTAAGCTCCCTCTGTAGGCCAGATTCACACTTTCACTGTAATCCTCCTGCCTGGGCATCTTTGGGAGCTGAGATTCTGAAGCTGCAGGACCATGCCAGTGCTGTCACAATTTATCTGTATTTCTCAGTCTTTATTCTGAAGTCAGGGAGCTGCTTTCTAGCGTGTGCCCGGGAGAAAAGGGCTGCAGGCGTCATTTCCTGAGCAGCTTGGAGATGAAGTCAGGTGAGCCCCTTTGGAGTACACGGTCCCTTGATGGGCAGATGCACGGGTGTTTCTGAGGACCCCTTGGGAGGAACTCTTCTCCAAGTCGCCAACCCCACAATTGTAGTCAACACCAGAGGACAAGCCAAGCTCTATGAGGCTTTGGGCAGGAGCCAGCCCACCAAGACCCATCCATCCCCTAGTGTTGCAAACAGAGGTTGGTATCGTTCTCCTGACCCTATGGGGCTAGACCCCAGGCTGCGGATGGCGGCAGGCTATGGTCTGTCTCCCCAAGATGCCCGACGCTTGCTGATATCGAGCTAGAGCTAACCCCTCCCCGCAGATGTCTGAGCACTGTTTCTCTGGGATTTCACTGCTAGGACAGTTACAGTGGCTCCAGCAGCTTTTCTTTGCTTGTTTCTCTCCTTCCTTTTTTTCCATGTCCATGTGCCTATTTGTGGTGTTCATGTGTATATATGAATCTTTACATATGTGTGTGCATGAGCATATGGCCAATGTTGGGAATCAGGTTCAATCAATTCTGTAAGGCAAGGTCTCTCAGTCCAACAGGAGCTCACCGATATGGCTAGACCTGCTGGCCAGCTTGCTCTGGGGACCCCCGTCTCTGTTATTAAAAACTGAGGTCAAAGGTAAGCTTATTCATGCCCACTTGGCACTTAGGTCATTCCAGGGTTCTGAACTCCAGTCCTCAGCCTTGTACGGCAGGCACTTTGGCCCCCTAGTTATTTCCCTAGTCCTCCCCATCTCCACTTCCTGGCAGAGACTCCGTAGTTCCAGAACAACCCCCAGATGTAGACTCTAATTTCTTCTTTTCCAACCCTAAACCCACTTGCACAAGGCATTTGTGTGGGTAGGTTTCCTGACACGTAGAGAGACAGGGCATCCGCTTTCGTGCAGTAATTACAGGACTCATTACAATCTCTGGATAGCTCTCCTGTCTCTACCCGGGTGCCTCCCTACTCGCTCTCTTCCATCTCCTGCCCCTCGAATCTTCCCTTCTGAGAAAGCAGCAGAGCCCAGTCCTGGTGCACCTGCCTCCTCGCCCTGACAGTCACACCAGCTTTCTCTTAAACAAGGAAAATTTGCTTCTAAGCAAAAATTGATGCCGGATAAGGAAAAGACTATTTGGGTTGGATTTTGGCTATTAGAGACAGAGTCCAATGTACCCCGAGACTGGCTTTGAGTTCACTACGTAGCCAGGTTGACCCATAACTAGCTACGTAACTAAGGATGGCCTCAGCTGCTGATCCTTCCCCTCCTAAGTGTGGGGTTTACAGGCATGAACTCCCAAACTCGGCCCACTGCTCTGGGTCATGCCTATTTTGTAATTCCAGAACAGAGCATCACAGGAAGTCAAGCCTAAAGGTATCCAAAGCCTAAGCAAACCAGAGCTGGAGACGTACCTTAGTTGGCAGAGTGTTTATCTAGCACATGGGAAAACCTAGGTTCTATCTCCCCACTGCATAGGCTAGACTTCGTGGCTCCTGCTCCTAATGCCATCATTCAGGAGGTGGAGACAAGAGGATCAGGAGTTAAAGGTCAGCTGGGCATGGTGGTGCACGCCTTTAATCCCAGCCCTCGGGAGGTAGAGGCAGGTGGATCACTGAGTTTGAGGTCAGCCTGGTCTAAAAAGAGAAACAATATCAAAAAGAGAGAGAGAGAAAGGAAGGAAGGAAGGAAGGAAGGAAGGAAGGAAGGAAGGAGGAAGGAGGGAGGGAGGGAGGACAGAAGGAAGGAAGGAAGAAAGAAAGGAGGGAGGGAGGGAGGGAGGGAGAGAGGGAGGAAGGGAGGGAAGGAGGGAGGAAGGAAAATCACGGGTTATCTTCTGCTACACAGAAGTTGGAGGGCTCACCTGGACTACATGAGACCTTGTTTCAAATAAGCAAAAGAAGAAGATCTGGAAACCAAGAAAAGCGAATACAGGACAGACTGGGTATGATAGTTCTAGTCCTCAGCCCCAGAACTCAGGAGGCACAGGCAGTGGATCTCCATGAGTTCAAGGCCAGCCTGGTCTGCATAATGAGTTCCAAGGCATCCAGGGCTACGTAGTGACACCCTGGACTCTTGCCCCCCCCCAAAAAAATGTTGATATACTTGTAATCCTAGAACTCTTGTGGCTGAGGCATGAAGACTGAGTTCAATGCCATCTTGGGCTACTTTTAATAAGACTGTCAAAAATTATATAGTTTCATATATATATATATTGATTTCATATATAGCTATATATGAAGGGAAGGTGAAGTAGAAGGAGGAAAGGAGGCAGCTGGGAGGGAAGAAGGGGAGGGAGGACGAAGAGCAGAACAGGAGCTGTACTAATGGTCTAGGTTCCCTGGGATCTGACCCACTCAAATTTCCACAGCAAGCGCTAGGCTCCAACACCAACCAGGATGTGAGCAGGACAAGAACCTCAGTGTTACTGGGTTAACAATCGCATGCTCAGGACTGAGGCTCTGTGCTCTACCCATGGCTCTGCAGAACTCAGAAAGAGGGTGGCTACAAGACACATGGTAGACCCCTAGGCATGGCACACTGCGTGGGATTATTACTAATCAGTGGGTTTTCTGTCCCCTCCATCTCCCTGTTCCTAGGGCTCTCGAAGCAGCATGAGTGGGCAGCAAGTAGCTAACAATTAATTACAGGCTGTCTCGCATTGTTCTCTAATTACTCTTTCAGGCTTGTGGGATTCCTCACCTGCACAGAGTCCTGGAGCATAGACAAGAACCTCCCACGAGCTTCTCTCCCCTCCCCGGTGCCTAGTCCTATACTAGGCTCACAGGATGGCTTCATCAGAGCGGCAACTGGCTGATTCCTGTTCACATGGGACACGGCTAAGAATTACTGAGAGGTTTATTGATATGCTAGACTAGTACAAGAGTGCTTAGCTGCTTGAGTGGAGGGGGGATCCCAGGCATCAGAATTTAATCCAAACACACCGCCACCAAGTATAGAGTATTGAGACCAAAATCTCTTCTATACTAAATTAACATTCTACCACTGAGCCACACCCCAGCCCCTCACTGAAGGATTCTAGGCAAGTGCTCTACCCCTGGGTCACACACCAGCCCCTCACTGGGGAATTCTAGGCAGGGGCTCCACCACTGAGCCATTTGCTGTAATATCACTACAACAAATGCCCCCCCAACAAATGCACTCAGGGTTCCTGTGACATGGAGACCTGGGTCTTCACACTAAACGGTGTCATATATCCTGTCTGAATGGCTTCATCTACCTCAGCAGCTTCAGGTAACTCCAAACTCTCAATATCCAGCCTAGAAATGTCTTAGGCTTCAAAATATAATCAGAGGAAGCTGGGCATGTCAGTGCAGGATTTTCATTGCAACTACTCAGGAGACCCAGGTGAGAGTTCACATCCTGCTTGGATAAAACACTGAGTTCAAAGCTAGCACAGGCAACTTAATGAGACCCTATCTCAAAAGAATAAAAAAGAAATAGAAATAGAAAAGATAAACAACAGTCTATAGGCATGGCTCAGTGGTAGAGCCCCTGCCTAGAATCCTTCAGTGAGGGCCTGGGGTGTGGCTCAGTGGTGGAGCCCCTGCCTAGAATCCCCAGTGAGGGGCTGGGGTGTGACTCAGTAGTAGAGCACTTGCTTAGAATCTGCCAGAGAGGGGCTGGAGGAGTGGCTCAAAGATAGAACTTCTGCCTAGACTTCCCCAGTGAGGGGCTGAGAAGGTGGCACCCAGAGGTAAGGCACCTGCAGAATATGTGTCAGGCCATGGTTCAATCGCCTGTATAGGCAGAGGAGGGAAGGAAGGCAAAAGAGGCAGGGGAAGAGAGGAAGGAAAGAAGGGGGAGAGAGTAGGGAGGACAGGAGGGAAAGAAGGAGTAAGAAAAGAAAGTGGGCAGTCAGACAGGCTGGTCTTTTGAGTTCTGTAGCCGTGGCAGGCCCTTCTTTCTGTCCTGCCTCATGCTGATTCCTCAGAGAGGCTATAGCATACCACCATCATAGCAACAGCCCTTCCCCAGCCCCCTCCCCAGTCAAGCAATCCCATGGTCTCCTGTACACTGGTCAGGAAGATCCTTAACTGCCCATTCACCAGCTCTCTCTCTCTCTCTCTCTCTCTCTCTCTCCCTCCCTCTCCCTCTCCCTCTCTCTCTCCCTCCCTCTCCCTCTCCCTCTCTCTCTCCCTCCCTCTCTCTCTCTCTCTCTCTCTCTCTCTCTCTCTCTCTCTCTCTCTCTCTCTCTCTCTTTCTCCTCCCCCTCCTGATGTCCTGAACCAGACTGTGGTTTTGTGACTTGAAGACCAATGCCATGAGTCAATGCCATCTACTTATCAAGACCAAAGGCTGTGGTCACCATGTGTGTGGAAGAAACGGCTCACAGGCCTGGGAGACTTCATGCGACAGGGCCAGGCCGTACTCTGGTGTCACTGAGCTGTGTTCTGGGATGTGACTGGAATAACCCTGAAGCTAGGCACTCACTGCCTTGGGCATACTTTCCCACAGCCCTCAGCCTCTGCCTCTAGAGCCAGGAAGTCTGGTTCCTCACTTGCCTGTCTGGAACATCATGCTGGAGCCGCTGATGTTTTTTTTTTCTTTTTTTCTCTGTGTGTACACAAGTGTATAAATGTGTGCATTTTTATGTGTTCGTGTGTGTGTACACGTGCATGTGTGTGCATGTGCATGTGTGCATGTTGACTTCCAGATCAGAAGTCAACCTTAGATGTCATAACTTGGATTCCAGGTCCCATGTAAGGAGCCATCCACCTTTTCTTCTCTCTTCCTTATTTAGACTCCCTCTATAGATCAGGATGGCCTCAAATTTAGAGATCTGCCCTCCTCTGCCTCCCAAGTGCTGGGGTTGAAGGTGTGCACCACCACACCCAGCCCACCATGCTTTTCTTTTCTTTTTTTAAAAATATTTATTTATTTATTTATTTATTTATTTATTTATTTATTTATTTATTATGTATTGCAATATTCTGTGTGTATGCCTGCAGGCCAGAAGAGGGCACCAGACCCCACTACAGATGGTTGTGAGCCACCATGTGGTTGCTGGGAATCGAACTCAGGACTTTTGGAAGAGCAGGCAATGCTCTTAACCACTGAGCCATCTCTTCAGCCCCGATGTACAGCATTCTTATGTGGACTCTGGGGATGGAACTCAGGTCTGTGCCTGCACAGTAGGCTCTTTACTCTCCGTTACCTTCCAGGCCTTTTCATCCGCGTGTGCACTACATCTGTAAATGATGCCTCTATCAGGTTTAACTAGCAAACCTCCTTGAGCGGTTTTATTCTTCTGATTCCATCGGCTGCAGTTCATTCTTGTGATTCCATTGGCTGCAGACAATGGTCCCCCTTGCGACCTGTATCTAGAAAGGACTACTGGACACCCCACCAGTCCTGGCTACATCATTGCTCTGAAGTGCTACATCCACCACTCCTTCCTTTATTGCTCAGAGGCAGAAAGAGAGAAGATACTATCTTGTGTTCAGCTGACAGGGGTCACACATCCTGAAGGAGGCAGGTACAGACATGACATTCATGTCATCCCATCCTGTGACAAGTAAGGATAGTTATTCTTTTTTTTTTTTTTTTTTTTTTTTTTTTTTTTTTTTGGTTTTTCGAGACAGGGTTTCTCTATGGCTTTAGAGCCTGTCCTGGAACTAGCTCTTGTAGACCAGGCTGGTCTTGAACTCACAGAGATCCACCTGCCTCTGCCTCCCGAGTGCTGGGATTAAAGGCGTGCGCCACCATCGCCCGGCTAAGGATAGTTATTCTTGAAGGGGTGGGGAGTACAGCCTCGGTGAGTTAGAGACAGGGCAAGAAACTTGGCTCCACACGCCAGGCTTTCTGCTATTCCCTGGGGGACATGATGCTCTTGCATAGGTCAGAGGACATTCTGTGGGAGTCAGTGCTGTGGAACAATCCTTCTGTACACTGTGAATAGATGTCTCTGTGATTGATTTAATAAACAAACTGACTGACCAATAGCTGAACAGGATAAAGTTAGGCGAAAAAGCCAAACTGAGAATGATGGGAGGAAAAAGGGTGGAGATGCCAGCCAGCCACTGAGCAAGCAGGACAAATAAAAACTGAGATAACAAGCCACAAGCCATGTGACAAAGCACAAATAAGAAATTATGGGGGGCTGGGAGATGGCTCAGAGGTTAATAGAACTGACTGCTGTTCCAGAGGTCCTGAGTTCAATTCCCAGCAACCACATGATGGCTCACACCCATCTATAATGAGATCTGGTGCCCAGAACACTATATATATATATATATACATACATACATACATATATATAAAAAAAGAAATATGGGTTAATTTAAAATGTAAGAGTTAGTTAGTAACAAGCCTGAGCTATTGACTGAGCATTTGTAATTAATATAAACCTCAGTGTATTGATTTGGGAGCTGCTGGGGGACAGGAAAACTCCTCCTACAATTTAGTTCTCTCCTTCCATTATGTGGGTCTCAGGGCTCTAACTCAGGTCAGCAGACTTGGTCCACCAGGCTTTCTGAATTGAGACTGTTGACTGAGTCATGGCACCAACCATCGCTGTTTCTTAGCAACAAACAAGGTATATTTAAGAAATAACAGGTCTCTTTGAACCTTCCCTAGAGCCCCAAGTACATGTGCTTTTCTCCTTGCTGTGTCAAAATGCCTGGCAGAAGCAACTTAAAGGAGAGAGAATTTATTTTGGCTCACAGCTTCAGACTATCACAGTGGGGAAATGTATCAGTCAGGGTTTGTTGTAAAACATTACTTTAACTATGTAAAGATATGTTGTATTTGTTTATATTGCAGAATATTCCTTTAACTACATGAGGTGTGTTGCATTTGTTTAACTAGGCACAGATGTGTTACATTTGTTCATGCTGCATTTGAGTATGTAAAGATGTGTTGCATTTGTTGCACCTTGCCTGCCTAAGGCAACTGATTTGTCTAATAAAAAGCTGAATGGCCAATAGCTAGGCAGTAGAGGGATAGGACAGAGAATAAGTAGGAAGAGGAATCTAGGCTTGGGAGAGAAAAGAGAGAAGAAGGAAAAAGAAAGGGAGATGCCCAGAGCCAGCCAGCTGCCAGCCAAAAAGACACAGACAAGGACATACAGAATAAAAGAAAGGTAATAAGCCCTGAGGCAAAAAAGATGAAGAGAATCAGGTTAATTTAAGTTATGAGTTAGCAAGAAATAGCAGAGAGGAATATTTAGCTCAATAAAAACAATTTAAAAAAAAAAGTTAGCAAGAAACAAGCCTAAGCTAAGGCCGAGCATTCATAACTAATAATAAGTCTCCATGTCACAACTTGGGAGCTGGTTGGCAGCCCACAGAAAACCTTGCTACAAGAGTTCCCTAAAGAAACAGAGCTGAGCTGGGCAGTGGTGGTGCACACCTTTCATCCCTGCACTCTGGAGGCAGGGGCAGGTGGATCTCTGAGTCTGAAGCCAGTATGGTCTGCAGAGTGGGTTCCAGGACAGCCAGGGCTATACTAAGAAACCCTGTCTCAGAAAACCAAGAAGAAGAAAAAAAGAAACAGAGCTGATAAAATGAATGTGTATATAAACATATATTAAGAGAATGTATTAGGCTATCTTATAGGATGTGGTCCAGATACGCCAACACGGGCTGTCTCACTTGACAGACGAGACTCAGGTAGCTGTTCAGTCTTGAGGCTGGGTGTCTGAGTAGTCCCAGCGCAGTGCTGGGACCCTGGAAGATTCCTGGAGAGCTGCAGGTCTTCAGACTACGTTGGAATCCCAAAGAGCTGGTTCTAAGACCAGCAGAAGAATGTCTCCACCACAGGAGAGGGGACCTTGCCAGCAGAAGTGGGGACAAGATGACAAAAGCAAAGTTTCCTTCTTCTACGTCCTTTTATTTGGCTGCCCTACCCCCAGATTTAGGATTGGTTTTCTTGATTCAAATAATACATCACTGTGGGGCATGGTGGCACATACCTTTAATCCTAGCATTTAGGAAGCAGAGGCAGGCAGTTGAGGGCAGCCTTATCTTCATAGCGGATTTCAAGACAGCCAGGGCTCAACAGTTAGACTCTGCCTCAAAGAGAGAGAGGGAGAGGGAGGGAGGGAAAGAGAGAATCCCTCACACGACTTTCAAGATACAAGCGTGCTCAGCCTCTTGGGTTTTAGTTCATTCCAGATGCAGCCAAGGTGACAACCAAGGGAGTTCCAGAGGAAACCGCTCCGGCATCACAGGGAGGCAAACAGATCCGAGAGCCTTACAAGTGTGTGGTGGAGACTCTCCACACCTTAGCAGATGAGGAAGCCGAGGAGGACTCAGACCGGAAACAGGGCAGCACTAGAACCCTCAAGAGTTCCCCGGGCCGATTGGACATGGTGGCACAAACCTTTAATCCCAGCATCTCCGAGTTCAAGGCCATCCTGGTCAACCGAGCCAGTTCTAGGACAGCCAGGACAGTCCAGTCTCTCTGTTGGTCTCTGTCTAGTCTCTCTGTGGGAAATCCTGACACCTCCCCCACTCACACATTTCACACACACACACACACACACACACACGTTCTCAGGTCAGTGGGCGCAATCCCCCACCCCCACCCCTGAACAGCACCCCCATCTGTGGAGCTGGAGTAAATCCAATGGAGGAGACATTCTCTACCCAAACCACAACAAAGGCCAATCAGGAAAGGCCTCAGAACAGTCTCTCCTAGCTGTTCCTGTGACAGGCCCACGCAATGTCACATGACTACATCTATGAACCAATTGCCATCTTCTTGCCTCCAGCCTGCACCTGTTGCCTGTCTCCTCAGAGACCACGCTCTCAGCTCTGTCAACTGGGCCACAGCCAGTGTAAGCCAGCTGTTGAGCCGTTGAGGGCTGGGAGAGAGGCAGGCGCCTTGCAGCTGGCTTTTCTGGAAGCTTCCCTGTTCCATATGCTTTGTTCCCCCACCCGCACCACTCTTGGGTCGCTACAGAGAAGGAGCAAAGACAGCAGAGAGACTAGACAGGATGGTGGCCTGGTGTCAAAACGGATCCAACTGGGTCCCGCTTCGCGGCAAAGCGAGCAGTGGAAATCCTTGGAAACTAGTATTTCAACAGAAACACAGGGGAAGGGACAGCGGCCAAGTGGGCAGGAAAACCTTGGCCCAGAAAAATGCCTTCTGGGCCAGTTTCCTCGTGGGGATCAAAGACAGATTCTGCTGCACCCATCCAGCTCTTGATAGGGGTCCAGCAATGTCTCAGGCAGTTAGCACCCAGCCGTCAGTCATTCTGCCCTGGCCACAACCCGTGCGAAGGGCTAACCACACCCATTTCACAGAAGGTGAACTGTCACAGAGGACAGCCATGCTGTTGTAAGGGAGCCAGGCTCTGTCTTGCAGCTCATGATTTTTTTTGGGGGGGGGGACTTAAATCCCACTCCCCCTCCTGTCCCCATCCCCCACTCCAGCTCCCCTTAGACACCCAGATGTTTGCACCTGCCTGCAGGTCCACAGTTGGTCACCACTAGAGGCTTTTCCACACTCTCCGCTTCCACGCCATCCCCGAATAGAGTGTCAGGGTAGAGAAGCCAGGGGACTTTGTGGCCAACAAGAAGGACTTTAGTAGGTGTCAGAAAAAATAGTCAAGTGTGAAATGAATTCCTACAGCCTCCTGGGTATGCTAGAACCTTCCTTTTTGCCTTCTGACAGTCCCACAGCTAATAAATCAGAGGCAGCCACGGCCAGAATGACCAAAGCAGAGCTGGTGGTAGCTTTTCAGGGGAGCCACCCAGAGGCCAAGAAGGAACTGCTCTGGCTAGCTGCCCCCTTCCCCGCCAGCTCTAACTTCCTGCATTTGCTGAGCTCTCCAAGGTGGATAGAAAATCAAAGACAGTTCCAAAATGGATTGTGCACAGCTAAGGCTGAGCCCTGGTTTGGGCAGCTTGTTAGATTTCCTGCCGTGAGATGACTTTGTTGGCTAAGTGTTCCCCACGAAAACATGAGGCCCTAAATCCAACCTCCAGAACGTACATTTAAAAAACAGGGCATGGCAGTGCACACCTGTAACCCTCGGGGTTCAGGCATAGCCTTGGTAGTTTGGGGGCCAACTTTTCCACCCAAATCAGCTCTAGGTTCAATGAGAGACCCTGTCTCAAAAAACAAGACGGGGATCCACATAAGCTCTACCACTGAGCCACCCCCCAATCCTTCACCGGGGGATTCTGGGCAAGCGTGCACCACTGAGCCACACATCCCCTAACAACTGTATGTCAGCGCCGCAAAACTACATCCAGCCCTCCCTTTGGTTTTTATTTTAAGACAGGGTCTTTCTAAGCTGCCCAAGTTGGCTTTGCACTCCCTTGTAGCCTAGCCTGGCTTTGAACTCGTGAATCTTCCTGTCTTGTCAGTCCAAGTAGTTAATAAGTCAGTTTTGGGTGTTGTTTGGGGTGCGGAAGCTTGAACATACAAGGCTTTGTACATGCAAGGCAAGCACTCTACCACTGAACTGCATCTTCAGCTCCCTCCCCCAAACTCCTCTGGAAGAGCGAAGACCTGGTCACTGTGGCCCTCAGGCCTTCCCACAGTCACACAGAGCTCTGCCCTCTGTGACCCCGCCTGACCTTTAGGGGATCCAGCGTCACCCCAGCTGGGAAAGAGAAAGGCAGTTTTCACTTCAGCCCAAGTGACGGTTTGCCCACTTGGCTTCCTGTGAGGTTTGTGTCTCCCTTCCCTTTGTGAAGATGTCTCTTATCTTCAGGCTCTTGGGGGCTTTGGGGGCTGGGCCAATTGCCATTTGGTGACAGTTGGTACCAACACAGGGCCTTTGGGGAAAACAGCAAAGAAAAAACAAAACCAGAGTGGGAGGCAACCCTATGACCTCGTATGACCTCAGTCTCTTCCCCCCACTCCACCCCCGAAGGAGGTCCTTAAGTTGGCCCCATGATTATTCCTGCACAGGGTTACCTCTGTTATCTGTTCAGACTGGACAGTGGCACCAAGGTGACATACGGCTGTCCCGCCAATGTTAACCTTGGTATTCGGAACCAGGACCAGTCCAGCCACTGAAAATCCATTAGCTTGGCTACTCTGTTCTCCCACCGTGGGACCAGGCAGTGCGCAGCTGCAGAGTCTCCATGTGGATTACCCAGCTGGACCAGCAGAGGGTCTTGCACTAGTCCCTGAATTAGAAACTCTAGACTTGGGGACTGGAGAGATGGCTCAGCAGTTAAGAGCACTGGCTGCTCTTCCAGAGGACCTGGGTTCAATTCCCAGCATCCACGTGGCAAGCTCCTAACTTCCTGGAATTCCAGTTTCAGGAGATCTGACACTGTCACACAGACATATAAGCAGACAGTGCATAAATGTGCATAAAATTATATATATAATATATATGTAAATTATGGACTCTTAAAAAAGGGGAGGTAGAGGGGTCTTCTGTAGCCCAAGCTGGTCTCAAACTTGCTATGAGAATGTCCTTGGTTTATGCAGCTCTGGAAAGGAACCCAGGGCTTCCTGGATGGTCGCTGAGTTTCATCCCTAATCTAGGAACTCTGGTAGAGAGAAAAGGATCAGGAGTTCAAGGTCACCCCTGGTCATGTAATGAGTCTGAAGCTAGCCAGGGCTATAGGAGACCTTATTGAAAGGAGGGAAGGAATCAAGGAATCGAAGAAGGGAGGGAAGGAGGGAGAAGGGGAGAGGATAGAACACAGTAGCACCTACCTGTGATCCTAATAGTCAGGAGGCAGGCAAGAATATTTTGGATAGTTCAAGGCCTGGGCTACAAGTGAGAGCCTACCTTTAGGAAAGGATCTGAGGCCCCCCCCCCAGGGAAAGGAATGCATGTCTGGCTTACGGAACTGGTAAGAAGCCTGCGGCCAGAGAGGGGAACTCCTGCTGATGTGTCAAATGACCTCATAAACCACCTAATATTTTTATTTCTTAATTATATTTATTTACTTATTTTGCATGTGAGGACTCCCACTGCACACGTTGTGAAGGCCAGAGGACAGCTTGAAGGAATGGATTCTCTCCCGTCATGCGGGTCCTGGAGATCCAGGTCAGGTCTTCAGGTGCAGCAGCAACAGGTGCCTTTACTGCTGAGCCATCGGGACAAGGCTAAAACTGCCTTCTGAACATTTGTCTTTATACCCATAGACTAGTGAAGTTCCCAGCCTTGGTCAGAAGAGGCTTTCTTTAGTGGGCATGGGTTAAGGAGGACGTATAACTGGCCAAGGTGCTGAGAATGAAAAAGTGGCTGTTGAATGCTTGGTCCCAAACGGCGTCACCGCATCCAAACGGCGTCACCGCAGAGACCAAGGCCCAGAGAAGGCGTTGGGAGGACTGTGGGAGCAGAACGATGGTGAAGAGTCCCACAAGACCCTGTGATCATGGGTACAGCAGCTATGCTTGCATGTGGCGTGGGGGGTCATGAGGACAGGAGAGGGGAGATGTTGGAAAGATTCTTTGAGCACTGGAGGGAATGGAAGGGGGGGGTAGATCACAGTGCATTGTATGATGTTGTCAAAAGTAAAAACATGGAAGAAGAGCAGCTCCTGTTTTACCAGGAAAGGAAAAAAACAGTCCTTCCTTTTTTTCTTTTTGACATGCAGTATTTAAAAAAAATTTTTTTAAGTGTTATCGTAATTCATCACAAGAACTGATTGATGAATTCAGTATTAACATCCATTCATATACTGCTAAAAATACATCTTAACAACCAGATTTTTAGGGGCTAGATAGAGAGATGGTGCAGTGGTTGAGAGCACTGGCTGCTCTCCCAGAGGACCTGGGTTAAATTCCCAGCACCCACAGGGCAGCTCACAACTGTCTGTAGCTCCAGTTCCAGTGTAAGTAACACCCTTACACAGACATATGTGCAGGCAAAACACCAATGCACCAAATAGATTATAGACAGACAGACAGACAGACAGATAGATAGATAACAGGTTTATAATCCCAGCACGTGGCAGTCAAAGAAGGAAGGTCAGGAGTTCAAGGCCTGGCTCAACTATATAGCAGGCATGAGCCCCATGAGATCCTGTCTCACATAAATAAAAAAGGGGCTGGAGAGGTAGCTCAATTAATAGAGAGTTTAAACTTGCCTAGCAAGCTCCATTATGGCTTTGATTCCCAGAGCCAAAAACAAAAAATAGAAAAGCAGACATTGGTGACACATTTGTAACTCCAGCACTCAAGTGGGACCAGGGGGATCCGAAATTCAAGATCATCCTTGTCTATACAGTGAGTTCTAGTTATAGGTCATCCTGGGCTACATGATGAAACCTGGAGAGAGACGAGAAAGCCATTGGGAAACTGAGGCTGAGGAGGTGGCCTCCCTTTCGGGTCATCAAGGTTCTTCGTGCACCTGGCAGGGGGCGCTCTTCCCCGACTCATTGGCCTCGGCAGGCCGCGCCGGACAGGGTCCCCTAGGAAAGCCTTCTTAAAGCGATTTTCGTTTCGCGCGAACTCAGCGCCTCCATCCAGCCGCGAGGTCTCAAAGGTGAGCCTCGCACAAATGCGTTGCAGATGTTTCTCCTTCCAGATCGGCTACCGCGGCGCGGCGCAGCGCGGCGGCGGCGCGACTCCAGCGGCCGCACGATCCTGCAGCGATCCAGTCCGCGTTTTCCTTTCCACCCTCCAACTTTTGCAAGCTGTAGTTATTTGATAATGATTTTTTTTTCCTAAACCTCTCCCAATAATTGTTATCCTCCCCGCCCGGTGCAGCTCAGGTGATGGGTGCAGACAGTAGACGCCTCCTCCTCTTCCCGGGCGTGCAGCCCGGGGCCCTGGAGTAAGGAGCCACAGCCCAGTCGGCTTAGAAAGCCAAGGTTAAGCGCCCCGGGACGACCCCAAACGGCCCCCCACGATGATTTTCTTCGCACCCTGAACCCTCCTGGAGCCAGGCCAGCTCTTCCAAAGCCTGCTCCAGGGTTGTGGCTATCTCAGTTGAAAGGGTGCCACGGGCATAGAGTCCTATGGAATCCAATCCTTGGAACATTGATCGAGCACCTACGGTATTCCCAAGTCCTGAGCAATGAACTCAACGACTTCAAAAACTGCCCTGCCTTTGGGGATCCTGGTTCGAGAGAGACTCAGGGCCACCCCCCCCCCCTCACCTGGAAAGATGACAAGGCATTAGAGAGAAACACTCGGAAAGCAGCAGCTTTTACTCCTTGGCTCCCATGACATTCTTGAAGGATCATGGCCGGCATGGATGAAGATTTCATTAATTAGGCTCTTCTAAACAAAAGGCAGAAAGCAAGATCACCACGGTGGAGCTGGGTCCAGGCCCAGCTGCTGGGTGGGGTCTCTGAACCTAAGCAAGCAGGTGCCTAGAGTCCCTGAGACAAGAAAGGGACCCTTCGGAAATAGCCCAGGTGAACTCCACCTCCCCACAAGACTTTGCATCTAGTCTGTTTGACCTGGAATTCATGACCCTCCTGCCTCAGTCTCTCAGTTAGGCGTGCCTGTGTGGTGTGTGTGTGTGTGTGTGTCCGTCCCCAAGACCAGGGTCCTAAATTTGTTATTGTTTTACTCTGTTTGTTATTGTTTCTCTTCCGTTTGGCGGGTTTTTGCATTTGTTATTTATTTATTTTGTGGGAGGAAGGGAAGGGAAAACATATGTTAAAGCCAGCCTGTGTAGGTCAGAGGAAAAGCCCTAGGAGTCCATTCCTCCAATCACGTGGATTCAAGGGATCCAACTGAAGTCCTCAGGCTTAGTGGCAAGCTCCTCTACCTACTGATCCCTCTTGCCAACCCATTTACGTGTGTTTGATACTCAGTTAGGAATGATCAAAGAAGGAGCCCTATTGCTGCGGGGGGGGGGGGGGGGGAAGGGAAGAGGGAAGAGTCTTAACCTCAGCTTGGTTGCTTCCCCTGAAGAGTCCAGAAAGTTTTTCTGCTAAGCCTAAATGAATTGCTAGTTTGTACATAAATGGAGTGGAATGTGGGCAGCCAGCCGTAGGGGCTTAAAGGGTAGAAAGTGAAAGGTTAAGCAGCTTTAGGAGTGGTGTGGGGTGCTCAGAAGTAGGGCGGGGGCTGGCTGAGGCACTGGTTGGGGGGTCTCGAGTTCAATGTCATCCTCAGTTGTGTAGAAATCGTGAGTCTGAAGGTAGCCAAGGTTACACAAAACCCTGTCTCAAAACAACAACAAAACCTATGGTTTAGGATTCAATTGCTTTTTGTTTTTCTTTTTCAATCTGTTTCGAGACAGGGTCTAACTATGTAGCTCTCCCCTACCAGGCCCCAAACTTACGGAAATCCTCCTGCCTCTTACTCCTGGGTATGCCTGGAACTACGACAGATACCCACTGCTATGCCTGGCTTTTAGATTTTCCTGTGGTTAGGGTTTTGTCACATACTCAGGAAACCCTGGACAAAGTTGCCTCCTCCAGGAAGCCTTCCCAACTGCATAGCTAGAGTCACACACACACATGCATACAGAATTGGGATGACCCCATCTTACCAGGAGCCCCAGGGAGCAGGACCTAGGTGTGCTTGTCACCCCTCTCCCCCACCTGACTAGCTTACATAACCCCCCCTTTCCTCCAGCTTGTCCTCTGGGACTCCAGGGGACACAGCGTCCTTAAAAGGGGCCCTCTCAACTGATCGTGCACACTTGTGATCCCAGTTGAGAAAAGAAATGCTAGAGTTCCCAGCCTGCCACATACCAGGCCAGCCTGGTCTACATAAGGGAGTTCCAGGTCTGCCAGGATGACTACTGAGACCTTATTTCAAAAACAAGCAATTGACAATGGGGCACATGCCTTTGATCCCAGCACTCTGGAGGCAAGAGTCAGCAGGATCTCTGCGTTTGAGGCCAGCCTGGGCTACAGAGAAAACCTGTCTCAAAAATGAATGAATGAAAGCTCCATCAATAAATAAAAATAAAGGGGGAATGGTTCCATGAATAAAAACGTTTGCTAAACAAGCATAAAGAATTCAGATCTCTAGCACCTACATTAAAAACCTGGCGTGTCAGCAACACCAGCTCTGAAGCGTGGAGACAGGAGGATCCTGGGAGCTCTGTGGCAAGCAGTCCAGAGGAAACTGCAAACCCCAGGTTCAGTTAGAGACCCTTTCTCCAAAGCTATGGAGAGGCACTAAAGAGGACCCTGCATGCTGAACTCTGGCCCCATGTGCAAGAAGCACACCCCGACTCATGCGCACGAACGCATAAATATAAGTAAATACAATTTAAAAAGGCGACAATAATCCTTTTCCACAACTCTGCCACACTCTGCTACCGAGTCGTGGGACCCTCTTCTGGGCCTTTGAGAAACTGTCTCTTCCTGTCTCTCTACGAGAAGCTCGGAGGCCCTCGCTGCCTGCCAGAAGGGGGCTCCCCAGGCGCCTCCGGGGCCAGCCTGGAGGAGGGGATTGCATGCCTGGCTGGAGGCCCCGTGTCTGAACAGAGGCAGGATTTATCTCAGTTTGGGGAGGTCCAGGGCTCCGGGCCCTTAAATCCTCATTAGCCCCATCTAAGAGGCGGCTATGATCTGAGGGACAAGATGTATGGATTCCAAATTGGAAACAGCCCGGTGGGCTGCAGGGTGGGGAGACAGACAGGGAGAGAGGGTTAGGACTGCTCTCTGGGGAGCCCAGGACAGCAGAGGAGTCCTGCAGACGGTCACAGGAAAAGGAGGAGGAGGGAAGAAAAAACATTCCAGTCAGGCTCCAGGGAAGAGAGTTGTACAGCGATGGAGCTGGGCCAAGTCTGCGAGTCCAGGCGACCTCCTTGAGGAGACTGGGGCGAGGGCAGGCTAGTGCCATTCACCACTTGAAGGGCCTGGCTCCGGGGCACACACCCTGGTGGGTCCTGTCTCGCCACCCACAGCCACCCTGGGGAACTAGATGACACCGTGTTTGCTCTACAGACGAGGAAACTGAGGCTCGCAAGTGGCATATGATCCTACCCATGGTTTCCCCAGAGTACCTGCAAAATTGGGGATCCAACCTGAGTGCCTGGGTCTCTAGGGCTTCACCTCCACTCTGGGGGAAAACAGAGCGAATAGCTGGTAAGGTTCAGATGGCCCCGGGCATGGGTGTGACTTCAGGCTAGAGACCGAAGAACAAAGCTGAAGTTTCTCCTAAATATTGGGAAGTGGTGATCCTGGTAGGCAGAAATGGAATTTCAATGGTATATTTAACTATAAGAACAGATCTGAGGACTGGGGATTGTAGGTTAGTAGTTCAACACTAACCTAACACATGTGGGGAGAGAAGGGGGAAGAGGAGGGAAGAAAGAAGGGAAGGAAGGGGGGGGGGAAGGGAGCTACCTAGGTGGATGTGGAAGTGCATCTCTGCGATCCCAGCACCTGAAGAAGCGAAGGATTGCTGCAGTGGGAGGTCAGCCTAGACTGTGTACCTAGATCCTGCCTGGAAAATGAAAGGAAGATGAGGAGGAGGAGAAAGAAGAAAGGGAAAGCAAGGAAAGAGGCAGTGAAGAGGAAGAAAGGAAAGGAGGGAGGGAGGGAGAGAGAAAGGGGGGAAAGAAGGAAGGGAGCAAAGGAGAGTGGGAGGGAGGGAGGAAGGAAAGTAGGGAGGGAGGAAAGAAGGAAGGGAGGGAGGAAAGAAGGAAGGGTGAATGTTGTGGTGTGAATCTATAATCCCAGAACTAGGGAGGCGGAGACAAGAGGGTTGCCACAGTGTAAGGCCAGCCTGGGCTATGTCTATGTATTAAGATTCTGCCTGAAGAAACAAAATGATGATGAGGAGGAGGTAGGGAGAGAAGGAAGGGAAGGAAGAAATATGGCTGGATGGCCGGATGCAAGAGATTTACAGCTACACTGTTCCTTATTGTCCAAAATTCCTGTGACTGGATATATATTTTAAATAGAAGAAACGGATTCCAACATTTTATGACAGTTTGGAAGCATCCAGCTGACTTGAACCAATGGCGAAATGACTGAGTATCGTGCCCTTCCTAAATTCTACCATTAACCTTTTGTAATGTTTTATCACTTATCCACCCATCCTGCAGTGTGACTTGCAGGCAGCAGTACACCCTCCCCTAAAGGCTCGCACACGAACGCCTGCAAGCACAGCTTGCCTCTATATGTCGTCCACGCTGGCCTCAAACATGTAAGCCTTGCGTCCATCTGTGGAGGGCTAGGTTTACAGGCATGAGCCACTATGCATGGCTAAACATTTGTTTGCCTGTGTGTTTACATGTATTTATTTGATTCGTATGTGCGCGTGTGTGCACGTGCAAGTGTGCCAAGTGGAAGGGAAGAAAATGGAAGAGAGGTAGGGGAGAGGGAGGAAAAGAAGGGAATGGGAAGGGAGGGAAGGGGAGGGGCAAATAGAGGAGGAGGGGGAAAGGAAACGCACATTTGACCAGACCTTCGCAGACTGGATGTAGTTACGCACTTTTCTGAAGAAAGTAGAGGGGAAAGTACGCGTTCTAAAGCTCCTTCCTCTGCATGCCCCTCCCCCCTCCGCAGCACACATCCTGCCCTAAAGCCAGAGCGTTCCTTCGCTTTTGTTGTTATTGTTCTGTTTTGACTTTGAACCCTGAGCGCAGGAGTCGTTGGCACGGGTCTCTTTGCTTCAGACCCGGCGGCTTAAGACATAGTCATCACTTCTTAGAGACGGTGAACGGCGAAAGGACGGCTTGAAAGACAGCTTGTACTTCTCAAAGCGATGAAGACACGTCTGTGGTTCCGCTTTGAAGCGCGCACCGGGAAGAAAAGAGAAGAAGAAGAAGAAAAAAAAAAAGCACTTGCTGTAACATTTAGCACGTGTAAAGGAATTCTGGATAAATGGGCCACCTGTGTGTCTGGTGATCCGCTTCCAGCGTTTCAGTAGTGGCTGGAAGGCGCTCAGCCTCGGCTGATAAAACCCAGTGATGCAAGGCTCAGCCCGCTTTGAGCAATCGCCCCGGAGTCTTGCCTGGTGCTCCCCCACTCCTAGTATATGTGTTTTGGGAAATCGCCAACCTTTTCACAGATGAATGGATAACGTGGAACAAAGAACTGAAAGCAACAAAGCTCCTCGCAATCCCTCCCCCTCCCAGACCGGGAGCACTTACGGGCCTTGAACCTGCTGTGTCCTAGAAGATGACCTTGAACTTGTAATCCTCCTGCTACCACTTTGCCCACACCGTGTTTACTTCTTGTGTGTGTGTGTAAGGTCTGGGGCTCGAACTCATGCCCTCATGCACACTGGACACGCACTCTAAAATCTAAGTACAGACCCAGCCCATGTCCTCCTTTGTTTCGTTTTGAATCAAAGTGTAATTTATTTTTAAATTATGTTTATTTGCCAGGTGGTAGTGGCCTTTAATCCCAGTACAGGCAGGTGGATCTCTGGGAGTTGGAGGCCAGCCTGGTCTACAGAGCAAGTTCTAGGACAGACTCCAAAGATACACAGAGAAACCCTGTCTCAGGAGAAAAAAAAAGTTTATTTATAAGATGGGGAGGAGATGCATGAGCTACTGTGCTATGTGCCATGATCATCAGAGGACAAACTTTTAGGAGGTGGCTCTCTCCTTCCACCACAGGGGCCTAGGGATTGAAGTCAGTTCATCAGACTCAATAGCGAGCGTCTTTACCCACTGAGCCTTCTTGACAGTTCCCGTTAAGTTTTTATGACCATATATAAACTGGCTTTAATCATTTTTTTCAATAGCAACAAAATCCAAGAATCTCTCTAGCTGTGCTAGCAATTGAGATATTTACCGTTTTTGTTTGTACTGAGAGTCTCTTCTTGTCATTCCTGTTATTTTTTGTAGTGCTAGACAAGCCCTGTTCCCTCAGCCACCCTCCAGCTCCTCACTGGGGGAGTCTAGTAGCTACCATCCTGGAGCTGTTGCCCCAAGTCCTAGCAATCTCATTTTGACTTTGTTAACTTCTCTAGGCACGAACAGATTTGTGCGTCAGAATCAGCTCTCCTTTGTGTCTCTGTAACTCCTTCCAAATTGCCTTCATTCACAGCTGAAATACACTTGTCATGACTTCGTAATGATAAATACTGTTTTCTAAGAGATACAATGTTTACCCGTGAATTTCAGGTATGTTCTCATTTCCTCAAGCTGTTCAGAATGATCAGATAATAATTGGTAATGACAGCTCCACCAGGAAATCAATATTCTCCCCCAACTGCAAGAATCTCAGAAGCATTTTTTACATCTTTTGTGTTTTGGGGAGTTTTACAGTTTTTCTTTCTTCCTTCCTTCCTCCCTTTCTCCCTCCCTTTCTCCCTCCCTCCCTCCCTCCCTTCCTCCCTCCCTCCCTCTCTTCCTTCCTTCCTCTTCCTTCCTTCCTCTTCCTTCCTTCCTCTTTCCTCCTCCCTTCCTCTTTCCTCACTTCCTTTCCTCCCTCCCTCCCTTCCTCTCTCTTTTTCCTTCCAAAACAGGTCTTGTACTAGGTAAATAATTGTTTTTAGTTATGTGAAAGTGCACTTGAGTGCAGGTACTTGAGGAGCCCAGAAGAGGGCGTCGGATTCTCTGGAAAGGAAGTTTTAGATGTTTGTCAGCTGCTGGAAGTCAGGGGTGGGGATCTGAAACTGGCTTTTTTGCAAAAGCACTCAACTGATGAGTCATGGAGTGGACTGGTTCTTTAAAGAACAACGTGGGTTCAGATGGAGGGGAGCGGGCTTTTTCACACTTTTGACCCCTGCAAGTCTAGCACCAAGACTCCTCAGCATTTGCAGATGTTTGGGGGTTTTTGTTTTGCTTTGTTTGCCTTATTTTTATTTTTAATTATGTGGACATGTGCACACAAGCACAGGTACTGGCAGAAGCCAGAAGGCATTGTATCCCCTGGACCCGGAGCAGTCGTGAGCTGCCCAATGTGAGTGCCGGGTACCGAACTCTGGTCCTCTGGAAGAAGAGTACATACTCTTAACCACTGAGCCATTGCTCCAGCTCCTGCCTGCAGAGGTGTTTTAAACTCCTTATACATTAAAAGTAAATTTTAGACCTGTGCTGCTGAGCCCCTCACTGAGGGAGTTTAAGCAAGAGCTGGATCACTGAGCCACAATCTCAACTACTCTTAACTTTTTTTTTTCGTATTTATTTATTGGGAGGGGGTGTGCCCCTGCGGGGTTTGACTAGCAGTCAGAGGGCAGCTTTCAGGAATCAGTTCTCTCCTTCTATAGTGATGATCATTGGTCGGGGGGATGCCAGACCTGGAAGTGAGCGCCTCTCTACTGACTCATCCCCACCAGGCCTGTGTTTCCCGTTCAGCTGAGGATGTGATCTCCCTGTATCATCCTGGCAAGCCTTGAACCTTCCACCCTTCAGCTTGAGTCTACAGAGTAGCGGTGGCTTCAGGTTCGTGCTTGTAGACACTGATCTGATGCATCTATTTTAACTAGTACAAGTACTTAACCACCTCCCTGATTATATTCTAAAACTTTCCCTACCTGAATTCTAGAAAAAAATAATTGTTCCCACCCCCACCACTGGGTTTCTCTATATAACAGCACTGACTATCCTGAACTCTGTAGACCAGGCTGGCCTCGAACGCACAGAGATTGACCTGCCTCTGCCTCCTGAGTGCTTGGGCTAAAAGCATGTACCACCACCACCCGGCAGAAAATTTCTTTATTTATTTAGTGGAGGGCAGGCTCTTGTGGAGGTGAGAAGACAACTTTTGGGAACGGTTCTCTGCTTCCATCACGTGAGTTGCAGAATCTAATCCAGGTCAGCAGAAGGGTCTCTACCTGACGAGCCATCACATTAACCCCTGTACATTTCTCTCAAGACGGGTTCTCTATGGCGCTCCGATTGGCCTCAATCTCACCATCCTCCTACCTCAGCCTCCTGGGTGCTAAGATTACAGTCAGGAGCCATCACCACTTGGCTACTGAGTTCTAGAACTTTATTATTATTATTATTATTATTATTATTATTATTATTATTATTATTATTATTATTATTGTGTCTCTGTTTCTTTCTGTTTTTGTTTTCCTGAGACAAGGTCTTCCTATTTATCTCAAGCTGGCCTCCAAATCACCATGTTCCTCCTCAGTCCCCTAGTGTAGCCCCACCATTCTGTTAAAATTCTAGAAATTTCTAGTCCCTCCCAAAGTACTGTTGGCGTCTCCTCATCCCCAGGTAACTACTTGAGGACTTCACCTCACATCTCAACTTTTTGCTGCTCAGGGTCTCTTGCTAGGGTGCCAGCATACCTGTGACCCTGGGACAAGGGGTGTGAGCTTGCTAGCAGACCGGCAGTTCCTGGGGAGGTAGGGGCTGCATCTTGAGCTGAGAGTGCAATTGCTGATGGCCAAGAAGCCCTGGGGAGGGAACCAGCATCGCTGCTTGTCAGTCTCCACAACATCCCTGTTGATTGTGCATTGTTACCCAGATGCATAAATGTCTATTTTGAGCTCGATCACCAGTTGTTTCCATAGATACCTGATCATAATGACTAATTAAACAAAAAGGTTTCTATTTTATCTCTCCAATATATTAAAAAAAAAGTCCCACCTTTTTATTCAGTTCGAATGTTCTTCCTTTTTTTTTTTTTTTTACATATTAATTGTCTTTTATAGCTGGGAGAAAGATTTCACAAAGAGAAATCAGATTTCTTTTTTTATTATGTTTTATTAATTATTGGGGGAGCGTGTATGTGGAGGTTAGAGGGCAGCTCACAGGAGTTGATTCCTTCTTTCTGCTATGTGGGTCCTAGGGATGGAACTCAGGTCATCAGGTTTGGCAGGGATGGGTGAGCACTTTCGCCTGCTAAGACATCTTGCTGACCTGGTTTCTTCTTTATAACGATGTTTTCAAGGTTTATTCCCAAACATAATAAGGTATAACCATCTCCCACTATCTCCTTTCTGAGAGTTCATGTATTGAGTCATCAAATGCCCCCCCTGGGCCAAAGAACAGTGGAGAACACTTAGTCCAGTGTGTTTGCTTTTCTTAAGATTTATTTTTAATTATGTGTATGCATGTGTATCTGTGTGTGTGTGTGTGCACCTGCCTGTGGAGACCACAAGAGGGAGTCAGATGCTTGAGAGCTTGGGAGCCACCTGATGGGGAGGATCCACAGTTCAAGGCCTGCCTGAGCTACAGAATGAGCATCCTGGGCAACTTAACAAGACTCTGTCTCAAATGAAAAAGTAGGAAAAGAGTTGAGGATGTAGTTCAGTGGTAGGGTGCTTGTCTAGCGTGTGAAGCCCTGGGGTCCACCTCTTCCACTCAGAGTAGAGAATATGTCCCAAGCAGTGTGGCATGTACCTGTAGTCCCAGCTACAGAGGAGGCTGAGGTAGCAAGATCACTTAAGCGTAGAAGTTCAGGGTCAGTCTGGGCAACAGATGAGATTCTCAAAGAAACAATCTAGGGCTGGAGAGATGGCTCAGTCGTTAAGAACACTGACTGTTCTTCCAGAGGACCCAGGTTCAATTCCCAGCACCCACATGGCAGCTCACAACTGTCTATAATTCTAGTTCCAGGGGGCCTGACACCCACAGCAAAACACAAATGCACATAAGATAAATAAATTTAAAAGGAAAGAAAGAAACAAAGAAAGAAAGAAACTAACGAAAAGAATCTAGCTAACAGGGTGCCCAAAATGGTTCAAACCAATGAAAGAGCTTACTGCCACAGATGATGGCCTGAGTTTGATCCCTGGTACTCACGTGATGGAAGGAGAGAACCTGCTATAAGATGTCCTCTGACCTCCGCGCAGGTGCTGTGTCGTGTATGCAGCCACATACACACGCGTGCGCTTACACACACACCCCCACAAACCAACAACATAAAACACCAATAGCAGCAGCAGCCAACAGGGGATTGGCTACATAGACGTGATGGACAGTTCATGCCTCTCCTTATACTGCAGTGGAAGAAAAATGGAAGCCACTCCATCAGCACCATGTCTGGGTTGACAAACGTGTCACCTGCTCACCCAGCTAAGCTTCCCATCCCTGCTGACGTTGCGTGCATTTGCGATGTGAATAAGACAAATGTCTTCCTTGTCGCTAATGATCATATGTTGGTCACAGTCAACTTTCTGAGTGGCGGCGATTATTGGAAAAATATGTGAAAATCAAAGTCTGCATGCAGAGCTAGCGAGATGACTTAGTGGTTAAAGCACGTGCTGCCCTTGCAGAGAGCCCAGGTTCAGTCTCCAGCACCACGTCAGGTGGTATACATCTGTCTCCAGCCCCAGGGGATCCACTACCCTTTGGCTTCTGCAGGCACCTGCACACATGTGGTACACATAAATTCACAGGGATACACGCAGACACATAAAATCAGCCAATCAATAAATCTTAAGAGCAAAGTCTGCATTCAGATTTCCACAAGGCAAATCTAAAATTACGTGTGTGGAGGCTGGGTATGAGGTGAACGCCTTTAATCCCAGCACTCCAGAAGCAGAGGCAAGCAGATTGCTGTGAGTCCAGACTGCCAAGGGTACGCAGTAAGACCCCGAGTCTAAATAAATAAATATGTGTTTGACAGCAGAGTTGCCAAGAATTTTGAGTTACCGAAAAATCTGCCCCTCATAATATTGATCTCATACTGAGAAAAAAGCATGTGGGGGAGGGAATTTTTCATTTTTAAATTACATTTATTTGGGGCTCAATGATTAAGAGTGCTTACTGCTCAATCAGAGGACCTGAGTTCAGATCCTAGCACCACAATGAGCAGCTCACAAATGCCTATAACTCCAGCTCCAAGGGATCCGACCCCCACTTCTGGACTCTTAAGGCACACAAACACACAATTTTGTTATTGTTTAGATTGCATTTATTTGTTTGTTTGTTTGTTTATTGTGTGAGTACTCATGTATACATGTCACGACACACATGTGGAGGTCAGAGAATAGCCCGCAGGAGCCAGTTCTCTCTTCCCACCATGTGGGCTCCTGGGATTGAACTCAGGTCAGACTTGGTGGTAGTGACTTTACCCACCAAGCGATCTCACTGGCCCAGGTCCTTTTTCTTTTGAGACAGAGCCTCAAACTGTACTTGTTTTGTGGTCCACACTAGTCTCACACTCCTAGCAATTCTCCTGTCTCAGCCTCCCAAGAGTTGAGATTATCGGCAGGAGCCATTATGACTGGTTAGGAAGGCTCATTTCTTTTGAGGCTGAGGGGACAATCCAAGACCCTGTGCAACACTAAACAACTGCGCTATACCCTGTAGCTCTCCATTGTGTGTGTGTGTGTGTGTGTGTGTGTGTGTGTGTGTGTGTGTGTGTGGTGTGGATGTGGTTGGGTGGGTGAGAGCTACAACCACACCCACATGGGGAAGTTGGAGGACAAGCTGCAAGAGTTGCCCCTCTCCTCCACCGTGCAGGTCCTGGGACTCAGATGGTCAGGGGTGGCAGCAGGCCTGCTTGCTGAGCCATCTCGCTGGCTCCGCTCCTCATTTCTTAATGATGGAGCAAAATAGAGAGCTTCCAGGTATAAAGTATTCCTTATCACTACTAATTAATCTGCAAGCCTGGAGGTATCACTCAGTGGGTAGAGCGCTTGCCTGATATACTCAAAGCCTTGAGTGCCTTCCCCGTCACTGAATAAATCAGGCATGGTGGTTTATGCCTGTATTCCCAGCACTCCTGAGGGTCAGACAGAAGGACAGGAAATCCAAGGTCATTCTTGTAGCCTAGGCTACAAGAAATCCTGTCCCCAATACTATTTAGTTTGCACTTAAATGTTGCTGATGTAGACCTAGAAAATAGTGTGATGCTGACATAATATACCTAGTTTGAAATTCATAGTGAATAAGCTAAATTTGATTGATTGTGGTGCTAGAGATTTAACCCAGGACCTTTGGGCGGGGGGGTGGGGGGCTAGAGAGATAGTTCATCAGATAAGAGCACTTCCATTGTAAACATTAAGACCAGAATCCAATCTTTAGAACCAACAAGAAAAAGAGGGGAAGACTCGAGATAAAATCCACCTCTAATCCTAGGTCTGGGGAGGGGAAGACATGAGAATCCCTGCCAATGTCTAGACAGAGTGCTGAGTCTCAGGCCAGTGAGAGACCCTGCCTCCAAAGAATAAGGTAGAGAACGATTGAAGTCATCCAGCACTGACCTCTGGCCCCCACATGCATGCATGCCCACACGTGTACATGAACACAAGAACACACATGCAAAGATCCCATTCAGGACTGGAGGATGTAGCTCAGTAGGAGGGCTCTTGCCTAGCGTGCACACAAAAGACCCAGAACTCAAACCACCACCACCAGCAGCAGCCAAGCAAAGACACCCATGGACCATAAAGAGGAGGGTGTCAATGGTCTTCCCCAGCTTCGGAAGGGCGCCATGGCTTGAGGCCTCCCTAGGGCAAGTCGTGACTCGCTAGCACGCCTTGCTCAGCCAGTTTGATTTCCAGGAACAGCAGCTCAGCACCCTGAACACCCACACCATGAGAAGCCTTCCAGGTATCAGTCCAAGCAAGCCAGCTGCCTCCATCCAGGAGCTAGGGGGAGCTTGGCTTCCACCATCCAGGCTGCCTTTCTGGGATGGCTCCTTAGCAGCTGGTAGCAGGAACCAAACCTTTGCCTCTCTCTCTGCTGTTTCCACCCAACCAAGGTCTGTTTCCAGCCTCAGTGGAAGCTACTTCTGTACCCCCGACTACTAACTGTACATGGGTGGCTGTCTTCAAAGTCCTTATAGCCCACCCAGAGGGCTCAGGCCACCTTCCATTTCACAAAGAAAACGGAGTCCAGAGAGGGAGAGAAAATTGCACACAGCAGTCTGCTAGCAGAGGCAGCCTGGCACCCATCTTTCCTTTTCATGGTTTAAGTCTATGTGCACTGACACAGGTACAGGACCTTTGCACCTGCTGTTTCTCTCACAGAGACCATGATCTGCTAATGCCTTATTTTCTCAGTAGCGGCATCAGGCTTACTGGCAAGGGTCTTTACCCGCTGAGCTATCTTGCTAGTGCTCACCAGCTCATAATCCTAGTACCCAGAAGGCTGAAGCGAGAGGATTGATTGCTCCTCCTACTTCTTCCTCCAGACTGCTGGGTTGACAGGTTACATACAGTACTGGGTTTGAGTCACGTGATGCCGGAGAAGGGAACCCATAGTTTTATGTATGCTGGGTGAACCGCTGACCAGCTGAGTTCCACCCCAGCCCTAACTGGCTCCTTTTAATAACTGCCTTTAGAACAACAGGCAGGTCTTTCCCACCTCCCAGGTGTAACCAGCAAGCGCTTCAACAATTCTGTCTCTTTAAATATTTAATCCTCCCAACCACCCACTGAGGCAGACACAATTAGCACTCTGAACCCTAACAGCCTCTAGCTTAGAGAGGTTAAGTAACTTCCCCTCAGGCCACACAGCTAATCACGAACAGAACACAGGCTTTCAAAGCCCCAGCGTCCTCCAGGCCTGGAGTTCTGTAGCCTAAGTGGCCACCTGACTTAAAGAGGAAGTGCCCTGCCACACTTTGGCAGCTCGGTAAAGTCCTCTGATCCCGACAAGCTTCGGGAGTCTGTTCTCTTGGAATGCACTTGGACCGGTCAGACAACTTTCCCTCTCTCTGGTCCCTTCTTAAAACTCCCACCCAGAAGAGTGACAGCCCACAGACCTCGGCTGGAGGCCGGGAGGTCAAGCAGAGGCTTCTGATAGGCTTAGTCTGGTTGGGTGAGTTTCAGGGGCTGGGGGACCAAGTCGCTATTCCAGAACCTTTAGGCCAGACTGGCTCTGGGCTTCAGGGACCCACTCAAGACTTGGGTTCTGATGTTAAAGAGCGAGTCCCCCAGCACCATGACAGGTGCTCTCAGTCTCACCTGCAGCAGTTTTTACAGACAGTTGCTATTCACGGCAGCACGCAGGGCCAAGTATTTGTGTGTGTGTGTGTGTGGGGGGGGGGGGTTGGATGTGTGTCTGTATGTGTCTGTGTGTGTATGTCTGTGTGTCTATGTGGGTGTGTGTGTGTGTGTCTGAGTCTGTGTGTGTGTGTTTGTATGTCTGTGTGGAGGTGGATGTGTGTCTATATGTGTCTCTGTGTGAATGTATGTGTGTGTGTCTGTGTATGGGTGTGTGTGTGTGTGTGTGTGTGTGTGTAGATGTGTAGGAATAAGTACATGTGAGTGCAGGTGCCCACAGAGGCCAGAAGTATCAGATCCCCTGGGAGCTGGAGTTGTAGGTAATTGTGACTTGCCCCGCATGGTGCTGGAAACTGAACTCAGGCTCACTGAAAGAGCAGTATGTGCTTTTGGCTGCTGAACCATCTCTCCAGCCCACGTCATCGTCACCGTCATTGTCATCGCTGTTGTTCATTGAAGCTGCAGCTTGTATTAGGCTAGACAGACAGACCAGGGAGGTCCAGGATCTTCCTGCCTTCAGCTCCCCAGTGCTGGGCTGGCACTGCTGTACCTGGCTTTATTTGTGTTCCTACATTGCTGGGCCTGGTGGTGCATGTCTGTAACCCCAAGTCAGAAAACTGCAGTGTGATACAGTCAAGGCCAGCTCAGACAACTTAGTGAAATCCTATATCAAAATAGAAAAGTTAAAAACGGGTGGGACAGGCAATGGGGGCACACACCTTTAATCTCAGCCCTTGGGAGGCAGAGAGAGATGGGTGGATCTCTGTGAGTTCCAGGCCAGCCTGGTCTAAAGAAAGAGTTGCAAAACAGCAAAGGTTACACAGAGAAACCCTGTCTGGATAACTTCCCTTCCTCTTCCCCTCTCTTCCCCCCCCAAAAAAACTGGATGGGTAGGGTGACACAGTGCACAAAAGTATCTGCTGTCAGGCCTAGCGACCTGAGCTTCATTGGGACTCACATGGTGGGGTAGAACTCACTTCTGCAAGTTGTCCTCTGACATGAGTGAGAGCCACAGCATTGCATGTGAACACACCCACATCTACCACCCTCCCCCCACACAATACATAAATGCATGTAATTAAAAATACAAATACAAAAGTACAAAGACTGGGATGTAACTTAGTGGTAGAGCATCTACCTAGACTCCCAAGTGAGGGGCTAAGGATGGTAGAGCCCCTGCCTAGAATCCCCCAGTGAGGGGCTGGGGTGTGGCTCAGTGGTAGAGCACCAGCCTAGAATCATCCAATAAGGGGTGTGACTCAGTAAGAGAACAATTATCTATGGTGTGTAAGGCTTGTAAGTTCAAGCTCCAATACTGAAAAAAAAAATCAATTAAGTAGTCAAATGTGGCCTGGGTTTGATGCATGTCCTGGATTAGATTGATAGCAGTAAGGAGGGTTAATGTGAATGACAGAGCTTATCAATTGACTGTGGTTTGGGATGGGATATAGATGTTAGCAAGAGCGGACCAAGCCACTATTACTCAGGGAGACATCATAGAGAGGTAGTCAGAGCAGGGTTTGTCTTGTCTGGCAGGATTAGAGGCTCAAACTTGATCTCGGCATCTCTCCGAGTTCCCCCGCCTCCCTGACAGAGGGATCCAGAGGGCACCTCAGACCTCCCTTGGTGCCTAGGGCTTGGATAGGGGTATGCCATGGTGCGGGGGGGGGGGGGACTTGGGGATACAGCTATTCCCAGAGAGTATACAAAGGACCTCTTGGACTTATGCAGTCCTTGCACTGTAAGAAACTAGGCCTGGCAGCCTGAAAAATATCAGATTTAGGTGGACACCACCCCTGGTGGGTGCCGGCTATGTCGGGGGCCTCTGCCAAGAAACTGAGAGCTGGTGGCCCACCCTCCTGGGTGCTGGCTGTTCTCATCTGTGAAATGGGAATGACGATACTTACCTACCTCATCGCCCAGTTATGGGAATTAATTAATGTTTATAAAGGCCGTGGAGCACCGCAGATGAAAGGCTATGCAGAAGTACAAAGTATTATTACAGTAATTACATGACACCATTATAGCTCGGGCCAAGGGCTTTCTGCAGCTTCGCTTATTACTGAGAATGGGCGATGGGAGGCAGATAAACCTAATCTCTCCCAACCATCATTCAAAACTCCAAGCCCATCTCCATCTCCATTCTGGAAGATTCTATCAGCTTGGAAGACGTGATACAAGTGTCTCCAGCCCCAGGATCTCCCACAGGGGTGGGTAAGGAAAATGATGAGAAAGACTCACTTCTGATCTCTGTGGTTTTGGTTGTTGTTGTTTTGGCGGGTGGGTATATGGTTTGTTTTTAGAAAGAGCGTTTATCTCATATAGCCCAGTCTAGCCTCAAACTTGAACACCCTACGATAGCCAAGGATAGCCTTGAACTCTTGACCCTCCTCTCTCCACCTCCCACTTTCTGGGACTACAGGCATGTACTCCCACTCCTGGTTCATCTGAGGATAGAACCCAGGGCTTCCTGTATGCCAGGCAAGCACTCTGCCCACAAAGGCGCATCCCCAGCCTGATCCCTTCCCCAAGGCTGCAGTTCTAAGGGTACCTGCAACTTCATTCACATGTCAATCAAGCCCTCCCATATTTGTAGATAGTGGGGTGGAAGCTTTCAGTTGTTTCAGCCATGATGCCCATGGGGTCTCTCGACCGCCAAACAGAAGTCTGCTGGGCCGCTGTGGCAAGCTTCCCTTGTCTGCGGCACCTCCAACAACCCTGGCACCTATTCCTCTGTACATATTTCACAACAGCCTGATCTGACTGGGTAGGCGAAAGGTAGATCAGAAAGAAATATAATTACCTTTTTACAAGCTTATGACACGGCTCTAGCCTGCTCGCCTGCCAGCTTGTCCAGTCACTCACAAATGATGATATACATACTATAAATTATATCATTATCGAGCTGTAATTACAGGCAATGTATATGCCAACCCCCCTGAAGGAGATCGAGGCTCCAAGATTACGTCCCCTCTTGCCCCTCAGTCCCTTGGGAAAGAAAGTCTATTGCGAGAGGGAAGGTTACTGATTTCCAAATATCACAGACGCTTGCTTAAAACAACAGAGACGCCCCCTTCTATCCTCTTGTATACACACCTTCCAGGCTCCCCCAGGGTAGATCAGTGCACCCCACGGCACCCACAAAGCCTGAGATATTGGCAAGAACAAATTTGAACAAGTGAGGGCAAAAATCTACAAGTGAGACTGACAGCAGAGTCACACTGGGTCTCAGAGTCCCAGAAGGAGCTTCTAGAAGTACAACAGGGTGCTAGAGCCAGGCATGGTTGGAAGTTGTCGCCCTTCGTGTGTGCATGCGTGTGTGCACGTATGCGTGTGTGTGCGTGTATGTGTCTGTGTGTGCGTATGTGTGTGCGTGTATGCGTGTGCGTGCATGTGTGTCTGTGTGCCTGCTCCCAAAGATGCCCTCATGTCCTAAAAGCCATTCCTCAGGTGCTGCTGCAATCCAGGGTCATTCAAATCTTGCATCCTCTTGCAGGGTGGCCCTTGGGCTGGCCCTGGCTGAGATAGAATGTTGAACTTCCAGGTCCCTGTGTTCAAATTCAGTTGCTTCTGAACCTTCTTGGGCCTGGGCTGGGGAGCACAAAGGTCCTCTCTTTACTTCCTACGAGGGCTTGGTTCCTCCTTTCCTTATGTGGACTTCTCTGGCTTAGGAGATCAGACTTTCAAGGAGAAGCCTCTTTCTTTGGAGCTCAGAGAGAACAGCACAGGACTCCTGACCATGACTTTAGATCTATGAGGCTTTAGAGCAATGGACAAGACTTGGGAACCAGACAATGGAAAGTGGCAGGACTGGTTAGAAAATAAAGGTGCAGGACAGGGAGGGATCACTAGGAACTTCTCAGGTAGGTGAGAGGAAGATACTAGCCCAGACAAGGTATGAAAAGGACTGAGAATGTACTTCGTGGGTAGAGCACTTGCCTAGCATGCAAAATCCCTGAGTTTGATCTCCAGCATGGCACCCGACTGGGCATGGTAATACATATCTGTAATCTCGGCACTCTGGAGGTGGAGGCAGGAGGATTAGGAGTTCCAAGACATCATTGGCTACATAATGAGTTTAAGATCAGTCTAACCTACATGAATTGGTATCTCAAAAATCAGGGAGGGGCAGGAGGATTGAATGGTTTGGGATGTGCGATAGTTGGGAACTCTGTCACCTGGGAAGTTTTCCAGCTGAGGACTATTGGGAGCACTTGAGATTAGGAGGGCCAGCTTTCATCCCATCCCCTAGCTCACTTTTCCTCCCACGACATCCTGCACTCATCCAACCAGGACCCCTTGTACCCCAACCACCTCCTAACATCCCCTGCCCTTCCCTTCTTCCTCTTCCTGCCCCAGACCTCTCCTGATACTTTCTCCCTCCCAGTCCCTGGTCTCATTTAGCAGGTGACAGCCCAGACCCTGATCCCAGGTAACCCTGTCTTGACCCCTCCCCCTCCCCACTACCAGCCTTGTCCTCACAGTACCAGGAACAGGAAGTGGAAGAAAATGCTGGGGACAGAAAGGCTTTGCTCAGACTCCCAAGTGGCAAGCTCAAAGCAGCCGCAAGTCTCTGCCATCTGGTTGGCAGGCGACCCCAACTGCAGCTCGTCCTTGAATCACATCTTGTAAAAAAAAAATCATTTGCACATTTGAGTTCCAAGTCCCCTCAAAACGGTATAAACACCACCGTTCTGAGTACCATAAAAACCACAGCGAACATTTGTGGAGACTCAAACATGTGTATTGACATATGGCGCGAATATCACTCGCTGTGTCTTTTTAGCGTTGGACGGATGCACCAGGCATCTGCGCTCAGAACGTTTGAATGGAAAGCTTTGAAAAAAAAGAGCTGAGTGAAGAACAGGCTGTCCCAGGCTGGGTTGCTTGACTTAGCTGCAGGGAAGCCCCACGATGAGGGCTGATGGCTTCAGCAAAGAGGCACAGCATGAGTTCCCGAGGGCAGGAGTATCTCACACACACACACACACACACACACACACACACACAGCACCTTCCTCCTTCCTCTGTCTTCTCTCTCCTTCCTTCCTTCCTCCCTCAAAGGAGCAGCTTGGTCTTTTGGCTTTAGAGAGATAGGACAGGCCAAAGAAAGTGGGCGTTCTTACCCAGCTCTCAGGCCCCAGAGGCATCATTCACTCCTACAGCCAGCTCCCCATAGCCCATGAGCAAATTATTTAAATTTTATTTTAATTATACTTACTTGTTCCAGGGGTCAGCTTGTGGGTACCATGACCCACATGTGGAGGTCAGAGGACAACTTATGGAAGTTGGTCCTCTCCTTCCACCACATGGGTCCTGGAAAATGAACTCAGGTTTTCAGGCTTGGTGGCAGGAATATTTACCTGCTGAGCCATCTCACTGGCCCTGATCAAACTTCTAATTTTATTTATTTGAGACAAGGTCTCAGTAGCCCAGGACTACCTCAGGCTCACTAAGTAGCTGAGGATGACCTTGAACTCCTGATCCTCCTGCCTCTACCTCCAAAGTGTTGGGATTGCAGGAGCATTCCACCTTACCCAGCTCACTATCCATCTTTGCTAAAGATCCCAGGACACAGTTCTCAGTAGCTTTCGTCTTGTTTGTTTTTCCAGGGTCTCACTAAGTAGCTCAGGCTGGTTTCGAACTGGAGATCCAAGTGCTGGGACTATATGCTTTTTTCTAACAGCTTGTACCAGGAATTGACAGTCAGATGTCCCCGGTGGCTATCCAAGCTTCTGCAAGTGTCTCCTGTGGCCAGATCAGGTTGGGGCACTTCAATATGGGACTGCTAAAAAGACTCATCACTAAGTCTGATGACCTATGGTCAACCCCCCAACCAGCTCCACAAAGTTGTTCTCTGACCTCCATACATGCGCTGCGGCACATGTGTCCCATCCCCCACCCCAGTAATAATAATAAATGAAACTTTAGGGTGAGAAACATGGCTCAGTGGTTAAGAGTCGCTTGAAGAGGACCTGGGTTCAGTTCCCAGGACCTACATGGTGGCTCAGAACTATCCATGGCTCCAGGTGCAGGGGATCTGACACCCCTTTTGGCATTTACATATATACACATATGCAGGTAAAACACTCATACATATACAATAAAAGTAAATGCATAAACAAATATTTTAAAATATTTTTTAAAAGAAGGACCTTGGACTGGCTAGTTTTTATGTCAACCTGATACAAGCTAGAGTTTTCTGGAAGAATTTTTTTTTTTTTTTTTGTTTCTCTGAGACAGGGTTTCTCTGTGTAACTACAATGACTATCCTGAAACTCTCTCTATAGACCAGGCTGGCCTAGAACTCACAGAAATCTGCCTGCCTCTGTCTCCCAAGTTCTGGGAATAAAGGCATGCACCACCACTGGCCGGAAGAAGAAAGAATCTTAACTGAGAAAATGTCTCCATAGGATAAGCCCATGGGCACATTTGTAAAGCACTTTCTTGATTGACAATTAATATAGGAGGGCTCAGATCACTGTGGCAGGTGCCATCCCTGGGCAGGTGGTTCTGGGCTATCTAAGAAAGCAGACTGACCAAGCCACTGGGAGAAAGCCGGTAAGCAGCATCCCTTCATGGCCTCGGCTTCAATCCCTGCTTCCTGGTTGTTGCCTTGAGTTCCTTCCTGCCTTGACTTGACTTCCCTTCGTGGTAGACTGTAACTATGAAGTGAAACACACCCCTTTCCTCCTGGAGTTGCTGCGGTAATGCTTTAGTACTGGAGCAGAAACCCTAAGGCAGCTCCAACACCTATATCTCTTCTTGGTCCCTGAGTATTGCTTATGACAAGGTCTGATATGGTGATCTGGAGCCCTTAGGCCTGGTGGGGGCTCTAGACAGCCACATGGTCTGGAGATTTGGGCAGCAAAGCTCATCACTCCACATGGTTTTGAAAAAAGATAAGTCAACCTTGTAAATCGCTGCTGGCTTAGGACCCCCTGTGGTTTGGATGAAGCAAGAAAGGAGCTTTGAATTACTTTGATACAATATATCTCCGAGAAAGGCACATGGACACAAAATGTCTTTCCAAAGGCTCATGGGTTAAAGTTTTGGTTTTCAGCTGGAGGATTCTATCTCTGAGATGCTGTGGGATGAGAGCTCTAACCCAATCAGTGCATGGATCTATCTAGGCCAGTGGTTCTCAAGCTGTGGGTCATGACCCCAAATGACCCTTTCACAGGGGTCACTTAAAGCTACAGGGAAACACAGATATTTACATCATGATTCATAACAGTAGCAAAATTACAGTTATGAAGTATCGACCAAAAGGATTTTATGGTTGGAGGTCACCACAATATGAGGAACTGTATTAAAGGGTCACAGCATTAGGAAGGTTGAGAACCACTAATCTAGGCAAACACTCTGCCACTGAGCCATGTCCCCAGCCTCTCACTGGATTCTAAGCAGACAGAGGCTCTACCTCCGAGCACCTCAGAGGTACTCAGACCCTCAATGATTCAGGCTTAGAACTATCCTTCCCACATCAGGTTGGGGTCTGCACTAACTTGGGTCCATAGTGGTTAAAAGGAAGGTGAAGAACATCAGCCTTTCATACATGCTAGCTACCTGGAGCTGCTGAATCTGAGCTGGAGCCTAGAATCCCCCAGTGAGGGGCTGGGGTGTGGCTCAGTGGTAGAGCACCTGCCTGGCATGCAGAAGTCCCTGGGTTCCAGACATACAACATAAACAAGAAAAATTTTAAAAGGTACCGGGCGGTGGTGGTACACCCATTTAATCCCAACACTCTGGAAGCAGAAGCAGGTGCATCCCAGTGAGTTCAAGGCCAGCCTGGTCTACAGAGCGAGCTCTAGGACAGCGAAGGCTTCACAAAGAGACACTGTCTGGAAAATCAAAACAAATTAAATGGTCCCTTTCAATAAAGTTGTCTGTGCAGCCTTGTGTTCTTTTGTCCAAGCCTGAGCCTGCCCGTCTCTCTCAGGCCACCAGATCATAGCCTGGGGTATCAGCAAGGGGTAATCAAGCCAATCTAGAGCTGAGAGCATGCATCGATTCTGACCTATGGCAGCATTCCAGCACCACCCAGATGGTTTACTCCATCCTGGTATCCTTTTTTTAGTTGATGGCATCAGATAGGCTGCGGTCTGATAGCCAGACCCCTGGCTGTGCCTTTCAGAGGATGACATAGAGTCCCAGCATCATAGGAATTTAACCTACTGCCCTCCTACTCGTGGGGAGGTGGCTCGGCTGTCGCCTTCCAAAGGATGGTTGGAAAATTGAAGCAAACAGCCTAAGGGTACTGGTGAGTGACAGATCAAGGCCAAACCCAAACTGCCCAAACCTGTGCCCAAACCCCTGGCCCCTGGGCCCCTCTTTTCCTTCATCTCCCTGCCCAGGCGTCTTTCCTTCCCTCCTCTCAGCTTCCTTCTCCTTCCTCTCCTCTTTCTTCCCCCTCCATTCTCCTCTCCTCCCCTTCCCTTCCCTCTTCTCATCCTCTCTCCCTTCTTTCTTTTTTCGAAACTCAGTCTCACATAGCCCAGGCTAGCCTTGAACTTGAAATATAGCCGAGGACAACATTGAGCTCCTCTTGCTTCCATCTGCCACGTGCCCCACCACATCTGGTTTATAGGAAACTGGGCGGAAGTCAGAGCTCTTTATGCAGACTAGACAAACGGCATAACAAATGGCTCTGCATTTTCAAATCCACTCTCCCCCATCCTTCTTTTTTGCTCCAACGGTGTCTCCTTGTGTATCCTAGGTGAGCCTGAAACTGCCAGGTAGCCCAGGCTGCCCTCATGTTCCAGGCCCCTCTCACCCCCAGTACCGGGATTACCGGCTTACACCCCTCCTCAGAAAGTCTTGCCTGTCCTGTTAAAAGACAGGAAAGGATCTCTCCTCTTTTCTTGCCCAGTGGGTGGTATGTGGGTGCTTACTAACCTTACAGGAAAGTGGCCTAGCCTAGTCACCTAATTGCCTGACAGCTCATCTCCTTAACCATTAGGAGTTGACACTGAGATAAGAATGACTGACTTTCTTTGCTTGCTTTGATAATAATCAAAGCCCTAAAGGTGAAATCAAGGATCTAACGGCTTCCCCGCCCGCCCAGCAACCTGTAGTTCAAACCCCAAAGGTTTGGGTGGGGGTCTTCTAGCCAAACTGATCCTTCTAGTTTACTCTTTCTTTTCCATTCCTGTTTAAAACCACACCACACCACACCTGGATTGATGGCTTACCCCATTTCCCAGCACTTGGGAAGCAGAAGGGTTGCAAGTTCAAGTCCTGCCCATTTTCAAAATAAAAAGTGAGAAAGTGAAGCTTAGCTGAGGCTCAGTAGTAGAGCCTCTGCCTAGAATCCCCCAGTGAGGGGCTGGGGTGTGGCTCAGTGGTGGAGTCCCTGCCTAGAATCCCCCAGTGAGGGGATGAGAACTTGGCTTCAGGGCTTGTCTAGCATGTGTGGTTCCTGGGTTCCTTTCCCAGCACTACAAAAAGAAGAAAAAATGCCAAGGAACACAAACACAAAGAAGGCAAGAGGAGCCTCTTTTGTCACCTTCTTGGGGTTCTGTCATCTGGAGGTGGTGGAGCAGTTTGTGTTGGCAAGAGAGTGGGGTAATTGATCTGCCTGTGTCATTTTTCAGAATGTGCTCCTCCCTGTGTTAATTTCAGCCTCAAGGTGTGGACAGGCAAGTTGCTCTAAGCCACATTCACACACACACACACACACACACACACACACACACATACGAAAACAGTTCTTTTCATTAGCCTGCGTAAAGGTACTGGCCTTTCTCACAGAATAGTATTAAGCTCATTCACAACCTGATTTTCTTTCTTCCCTTCCTTGTTTTTTTGTTTTCCTATATAGTGTTTCTCTGTGTAGCCCTGGCTGTCCAAAAACTTGCTCTGTAGATCAGGCTGGCCTTTAAGTCACACAGATCCACTGCCTCTTCCTCCGCTGCTGGGCCTTCAAACCTTTCTTTCTTCTTTCCTGTCCCTCTCTTTCTTGTCCCCATCTTCCTTTCTTTTTCTTTTTCTCTTTTTCCTTTTTTTAACATAGTGAATTCTAGGCCGGCTGTTCAGGCTACAGTGTGAGCTCTTCTCTAAAAGCAAAACCAAAAACAACAGCCACCACCACCACCACCACCACCACAACAACAACAACAAACTCCAAGATGGCTCCATTGGTAAAGTGCTTGCCCTTCCCTGCAGACATTAGGAGCTGAGTTTGATCCCCAGGACTCATGTAAGAAATGCCAAGTGTGAGCCGGGCAGTGGAGATGCATGCCTTTAATTCCAGCACTCCAAAGGCAGAGGCAGACAGATCTCTATGAGTCTGAGCCCAGCCTGGTCTACAGAGTGAGTTCCAGGACAGGCACCAAAGCTACACAGAGAAACACTGTCTCGAAAAATCAAAAGAGAGAGAGACAGAGAGAGAGAGACAGAGACAGAGAGAGAGACAGAGAGACATAGAGACAGAGACAGAGACAGAGAGAGAGACAGAAAGAGACAGAGACAGAGACAGAGAGACAGAGAGACAGAGACAGAGAGAGAGACAGAGAGACAGAGAGACAGAGACAGAGAGAGAGACAGAGAGGGAGAGAGGGAGAGAGGGAGAGAGAGAGAGAGAGAGAGAGGAGAGAGAGAGGCCAAGTGTGAAGGCTTTCACTGCAATCCCAGTGCTCTGAGGCAGGACTGAGGGATCCCTAATGTTTACTGCTAATGTTTACTGACCAGCTAATCTCACTTAGTTGGTTGCAGGCCAGGGAGAGGCCATGTCACAACTTGTCAGAAAACAAGTTAGAGCCTTTAATCCCAGCCCTTAGAAGGCAGAGGCAGACAGATCTTTGAGTTCCAGGTCAGCCAGAGCTATACAGTGAGACCCTGTCTCAGAAGACAAAACAAAATAGACAGATGAAAGAACGACACCCAACTGGCCTTCTGGCCTCCATTTGCATGCACACCTGCATGCATAGGAGCTCCGCATGCACGCGTGCACGCACACACACACACACACACACACACGATACTTCTTTGGGTCTCTGAGTTGTCTCCTATCATGGTAAGAACTGATAACAGACCCTACCCCAGAACTAAGGCCAAGTGATGACTGGCCCACAGGAGACTTGCCATCACAAAGCCCTCTCAGCAAGTAAGGAGAAAGCCCGGGCATGTGCAAGATGGTCTAGACTAGAATGACATCTCTTAGAGAATCCACCGCTTCGTGCGTTCCACCGATATGACCCATTATGCCAAGATGGCTCTGGGTGTGGACAGAAACCATTACGTTCATTATATTCCAAGGAAAATAAAGGAAGGCACGGGCGAGATGGCTCAGTGGGAAAGACGCTTGCTGTCAAGCCTAATGGTCTGCGCTTGATCCCCAGGCCCCACGTGGTAGGAGAGAATTGACTTCTGAAAGCTATTCTCAGAATTCTACATGCACGTCCTGGCATACACATGTACACTCACATGTGTACACATATACACAATAAATGTAATTTAAACTGTTTATGTAAAAAAGTTTTTTGTTTAAAGAGGTCAAAGGCGTGAGCGATGGCTCAGTGAATAGGTCACTTGCCTGGAGAAAGAGAGGCGGTCACCTACACTGGCTGCCAGTCCCAGCCAAGCAGGCAATGACATCTGGTAAACCCATTGTCTACTATTCTGCGGGAAAAGAGAAGTGTGAGACAGGGGAGCCAGAGGCAGTTTGCCTAACGTGTCTGCTCGCTCCCTCTCTGCCTTTGCAGTTCTCGTGAATGCAGCAAAAGAACAGCTGCTCATAATTTCATGCATAAAGAACTATGCAAATCTCCGTGATGAAAATGTGTTGCGTTTCTTGTTTCTTGCAGGGGAAGTGTGCTGGAGACACAGCCCGCTCTGGGTACAGTTGTGACAACCTGCATACAGCCCGGGGTTGATTGAAGCCTGACTTCCAAGGGGGCCGCTCACTGCTCCATTTGGGAATGAGTCTGGGCTAATGGATAACAAGTGGCTTCCAGCTCTATTCCTGCCAGCTAGAGCGGTTTAGAGACCAAGTATCCTGGTTCTTGAAAAGTTTCTCTGCCAATGGATGTAACAATCCAATTCAGATCACATCAGACTGAATTAGAAAAAGCCCAGGTTTAATGGATAGTATTATGCTCCCAGATAATTTTCCAGACCCCCAGAGAGGAGATGGAAAAGATAGACCAAAAAAAAAAAAAAAAAAAAAAAAAAAAAAAAAAAAAAAAAAAAAACCCAAAAAGCAAAAAAATAAAAATAAAAAAATAAAACATGTTTTCTGGGGGAGTTTAAATACTCTGTGGGAGTGGTCTTGAGCATCTCTTGGGAGAGGTCATTCTTTGGCGGGCTTTCTGAGAAGCAGCAGGGTTTGGAGAGAGATAGGGGAGGGGCTTTGGGGTGGAGCTTCCACAAGAACAGTTCTAATCCAAACTCAGTCACTTCTGACTGTCACATTAGTCTTAGTGGTGTGTGAGTGAGTGAAGTGCGTGTGCGTGTGTGTATGCATGTGCATGCATGTGTGTGTGTGTGTGTGTGTGTGCGCGCGCGTGCGTACACTTGGCTGTAGAGGTCAGAGAACAATTTGGGGGAGCTGGTTCTCTACTTCCACCGTGTGAGTTCCAGGGATCAAACCCAGGTCATCATCTGGCTTGGTGGCAAGTGCCTTTGCCCATTGAGCCATTACGCCTGCCCTGACTTTATATTTTGAGACAGGGTCTCTCACTGAACCTACAGCTCACGGACCCAGCTAGGCTGCCTAGCCAGCAAGCCCCAGGGACCATGCCATCTCCATCTCACCCCTGCCAGGCATACATCACCTCTCCTGGTTCATTTACATGGGTGCTGGAATCAAACTCAGGCTCCCATGCTTGTGCAATAGCAGCTCCCCGCCCGCTGTGGGTTCTCTTTTACACAGCTACACGGGAATAAAGACATTGGTCTCACAGAACATCAATCTAACAGTTACATAGCGTGTGTTCACCTCTAACAGCCATTATGCTGGGAGGCGAAGCATGTGGAGCATGTGCACAGTTTTACTCTGTCTGTTTGGTTTGTTTGGGATATTGGTTTCTCCCTCTGTGTAGCCCTGGCTGTCCTGAAACTCGCTTTGTAGACCAGGCTGGCCTCGAACTCACAGAGATCCTCATGTCTCTGCCTCTCAAGTGCTGGGATTAAAGGTGTGCACCACCACCACCTTATATGCCTAGTTTTTTTTTTAAAAAATCTGTTCATTAATGGACAATTTCATAGATGTGTATAATGTCAGTTTAATCTTATGTACCCCCATTATCCTCTCTAGTTTCCTTCCCGTGCTTTTACAGGTGTTTTTGTGTGTGCATGTACACGAGCGAGGTTGTGCACAGAATAAGACACATGTGTGGAGGTCAAAGGACAACCTCAAGCGTTAGTCATTGCCTTCCACCTTGTCTGAGACACCACTGCATAGCCTACGTTAGCTGACCCGTGAACTTCCTGGGATTTTTGTCTCTCCTCCCATCTTGAGTTAGGTGTGCTGGAATTACCCGCACATTCTAACAGGCCTGGATTTACTTGGCTTGTGAGGTTTTGAACTCAGTTCCTTACACAAGTGCTTTGCCCACTGAGCCAAGCCACATCCTGATCCTTGTTTGCAGGTTTTGTCCCTTGCAGGAGGTCATAAAGGGAAGGAGAGGGGAGGAGAGGAGAGGGCAAAGAAGGGGAAGGGAGGGTAGGAACGAGGTAGAAAGGGGGTAATGAAAGAATAGGAAGCCAGAAAGAGATGACTCCAAGTGGCTCTTAATTAGCATCCTGTTATCTGTGGTCTGTCTTTGACACGCAGCCCTGGTCCTCCCTGCTATCAGGTCTGGTATTCCCGGAAGCAACTCTGAGATAGTTTCAAGTGTAGACACCTTTAGTGGGCTTTGCTCCGACAGCAGGATCAACCATCACTTTTACAGAAGAGGAGCAGCCCTGGGCAGCGGAGGAAACAGGTAAAGCGGCAGTGAGTCCATAAGAAAGGCTAGGGAAGTAGTGCAGTGGGTAAAGCGTCCAACTGGAAGTCATTCTCCTGCCTCAGCCTCCCCAGTGCTGGGCTAGCATAGGTGCCCCCACCTGTGTGTGTGTGTACATGAGCCATGGCACGTGTGTAAATGTCAGAGGGCAACTCGTGGGAGTTGCTTCTCTCCTTCCACCATGTGGGTCTTAGGAACTGGACTCCGTCATCTGGCTGCCAGCAGCAAATGTCTTTTCCTCTATGCCAGGCATTCACAACCTTCCTGATGCTGCGACCCTTTAATACAGTTCCTCATGTTGTGGTGATTCCCCCCAACCTCAAAATTATTTTCATTGCTACTTTATTACTGTAATTTTGCTACTGTTATGCATTACTATGTAAATGCTTTTGGGGATAGAGGTTTGTCGATAGGGTGGTGATACACAGGTTGAGAACCACTGCCCTGAGCCGTCTTGCCGGCCCCTTGATCCTTCTTACTTGAAACAGGTTTCCCTGTCCTGTCGCTTGAAGACATTTGAACAAATAGCTCCCCTTGAAGTAGCAGAAACTCGGACACCACAGAAAGATCAGCGATGACGTTAAATAGCTGCATGGCTACTTGTGGGAAGTGAAGTCACTCTATTTAAGGTGATTTGGCATATGACTCTCAGCACATCCTTTATTGACTATGTACATAAGCCACTTTCAGGGAGAGATGTACAATTTTTTTTTAAAGGGCGTAGGTTAATCCTTTGACTATTCCTTCAACAGAAAAGAGGAGAAATAGACTTTAAGGATTGCTGAAACTTAAAAAAAAAGAACATATGCACTGTGTTTCGAGGGCTGAGAACGTAGCTCAGTTGGTATAGTGCTTACCTGCTAAGCAGGAAGTCCTGCGTTCCAGGCCCAGCACTGGTTATACTAAACATGCTGGCACATTTCTGTAACACCAAGCACTTGGGAAGTGGAGGCAGGGGAACCCAATGTTCGGTGTTATCTGGCTATATGGAGAGTTCAAGGCTATCCTGGGCTATAGGAGAGCCTGCCTGAAGAAAAGTAATGAGCTAGAAATATGGTCTAGTGGATAAAGCACTTACAATGTAAAAGGAGGACGTGTGGTTCATCTCCAGAGCCCGCATAAAGCCAACTACAGCAGTTTGCATTTCTGTAACGCAAGTAGTCCTAAAGAGAGGTGAGAGGTGAAGAGAGGAGAGACTCCAGAAGTTCGTGAGTCAACATCTGGCTTACACAGGAACCCTGCCTCAGACAATGTGGGGGGAAGGACTAACTCCCAAAGTTGTCCTCTGGTCTCTGAGTGCTGTGCTGTGGAGCCTGCGCCCACACTCACACGATCACACACAACACCCACCCAAATATCAATCACGCATATATGGGGGGGGGCAAGGAAACAAACAAAAAATAAATCCCAGAAGAGCAACAACCAAAAAGTCATATTCTGGACCAGCCGAGAAGGCTCCACAGCCAGAGGTGATTACCACCATGGGCAAAGATGCAGGTTCGATGCCCACGATCCACACGGCGGAAAGAAAGAAGTGACTCCTGCACGCTGTCCTCTGACCCCAGCATGGCCACCACGGTGCACTCACATACCCCATAAGCACATAAAGAAATAAATGGATTTTTTTTTTTTGGTAAGTGATTGTTCCACCAAGCAAAGCGAACTGAATCATCAAATTGGCTCAGTCACCTGATAAGCCCCAGTGTAACCGCCACCTCCCAATGCCCAGCCTTCCTTATCTCTGATCACATTAAGCAGAAAAACAAGTGGGGAAAAAAATCCTCAAATAATTACAGAGGTGGGCAGAGTTTATTTTGTGATTGAAGTCGTTGATAACGCTTGTATGAGGAGTAAAAAACATCTCCCATAAAAATGTAATCTGAATGTTTTTGTTGTTGGAAAAAAAATCTGTGAATCACGAATTATGAGCAGCAGCAGCAGCAGCAGCAGGGGAGGTGGCGAACAAGTCGCTGCAAGTAGCTCAGGTATGGTATCCGATGAGCTCACGCCTGGGTCCAGCTTGGCTTCAGGACTGTTAGGATTCTCTCAGGTTCACAGCTCTGGGCTGCCTTGATGCTGGCTCCAGGCCTTGCCCAGCTCTTTTCCCACTGCAAGATGCTTGGGAAATATTCTGGAGGTAGTGGAAAACCAAAGCTTGGCTGGTCACTTGAGATCACAATTAGAGGTGGTTGGTATTGCTTTCCAAAATTTTTCTCTCTCTCCCTTGAGACAGCCTCTTGCTATGTAAACCAGGGCGGCCATGATCTTACTCCGTAGCTCAGGCTAACTTTGAACTTGTGATCCTCCGGGCAGGTGCCACTATACCTGCCACATACTGTCCCAATCTTTCTTTTTTCCTTCTTCAGGAAAGGGATTCACTATGTAGCTCTGGATGCCCTGGAGCTCACTCTTTAGACCAGGCTGGTCTCGAACTCAGAGATCTGCCTGCCTCTCATGTACAGTTTGTCTTGGTTGTAAATAAAAAGAAAGAGATCTTAGGTTGGGTAGCTCAGTGATAGAGGACCTGCCTGGCATGCAGGAAGCTCTGGTCCAAGGAGGAGCAAAGGGGTGGGGGGAGAGGAGAAGATTGAGATGATAGAGATGGGGGGGAAGAAGGGAAGTCAGAGAAAAAAGGGAGGGAGGCAGGAAGGGAGAGGGGGAGGAGAAGGAGGAGAGTAGAAGAGAGGGAATAGGGCAATGGAAAACAGCCTGGTCTACAGAGTGAGTTGCAGGGCAGCCAAGGATACACAGAGAAACCCTGTCATAAAAACAACAGCAACAGCAGCAGCAACAAATCCCATTGATGTGGTGACACACACTTTTAATCCCATCACTCAGGAAGCAGAGGCAAGTAGGTCTCTATGAGTTCAAGGCTAGCCCGGTCTACACAGAGAGACTCTGCTTCAAAAGAAATGGAACATTCTGTGAGCAGACTAGGCAGGCCTCAGGAGTCAGGGCAGACCCTGGCCAGTCAAGAGACATGGTTTCTACAAGTATGCGGTACTGGTTTAGGGAGCAGGCAGGAGAGCTGAGGCAGGAGACTGGAGGACAGAGGTGGGAGATTGAAGAGCTGAGATAGAGGAGGGGAGGAAATGCTAAATGGGACGGAGAGCTGAGCTGCATAGGAAATGGGGAATGTCCTAGAGGTTCCCAGGACAGTGGCCTCGGGAACATTTCAGGACCCTGACCCAGGCAGCCCTTCCAAGCATCTTGACCATGATAGCTTGCTCCGTATATCCAGTGATGTTGAGAACACAGGAGCCCAGATTGAAGGAATAAAGGAAAGAGGAAGGCAGAGGGTCTAGACAATAGTCCCCAGTTGCCTTTTCTTTCTGAGGTGCATTCAAGGCCAGCCTACTGATGTCCATTTCCGTGGTGATACCATTATTTATGACTTAAAAGCCACAACGAGCAGAAATGAAAGAAGTCACCTGACTTTAAGTCCATTCTTCTCCCTTCTTTATTTTGGAGTCATTGGGGATTGATCCCAGAATTTTCACATGCTACTCCGGGCTTTTCTGCTGACGTACAGCCCCAGCCCCTCACTTGGGGGTTCTAAGCAGTCATTCTACATAGGTGTTTGTCTGTATGTGTGTAGGTGTTTGTCTGTATGTGTATACATATTTGTCTGTTTGTGTATAGGTGTTTGTTTGTATATAGGTGTTTGTTTGTATATAGGTGTTTGTCTGTGTGTGTAGGTGTTTGTCTGTATGTGTATACATGTTTGTCTGTTTGTGTATAGGTATTTTTCTGTTTGTGTATAGGTGGTTGTATGTGTAGGCGTTTGTCTGTATATGTGTAGGTGTTTGTCTGTGTATAGGTGTTTGTCTGTATGTGTGTAGGTATTTGTCTGTATGTGCATAGGTGTTTGTTTGTCTGTTTGTGTGTCTATGCACCATGTGCATGCCTGGTGTCTGAGGAGGCCAGAAGAGGGTGGTGGAACTGGAAGTTATAGACAATTGTGAACCACCATGTAGGAGCAGGGAACCTAACCCCGGACCTCTGGAAGAGCAGGCTCTTAACTGCTGAGCCATCTCTCCAGCCCCTATTTTTACTTTAAAAAAAAATAATTTCACCGTGCGGTGGTGGTGCACACCTTTAATCCCAGCCACTCGGGAGGCAGAGGCCGGTGCATCTCTGTGAGTTCGAGGCAGTATGAGCCACCTGATATGGGGGCTGTGAACTGAGCTTGAGTCCTCTACAAGTGCTCTTGACCCTGAGCCACCCATCTTGACCCAGTTCTTTGCTTGTTTGTTTCTTCATTTTGAGACAGTTTCACTCTGTGGTCCAGGCTTGCTTGGAGCTGTTGATCCTCCTATCTAGTCTCCTTAGTAGAGCGATCACAGGCCTGTGCTAGTCCACTTTTCAGCAACCTCCCCACCCCCAATAACAGGAAAGTCGAGGAGACTTAGTTCCATGAACCCAGCCCAGGCTGAAGAGTCCAGCACAGTGGAAGGCCACCTCCCAGGAAGAGCCCTGGTGCCTGGCCTCTCTAGAGTCTGTCCAGAGGACTTAGGGTGGCCTTCATACAACCGTGGGAAGCTGCTGATATCCATCCCAAGGCTAGGCCCTAAGTTTCCCCCAAATGAGTATCTGCTAAGTGGGACTCACCCAAACGCTGTGGGCAAAACAGCATTTACTCCCACCACAGATCCGAAGTGAGTACGTCTTTCAAATTTCAAAGTCAGAGGCTACCCTGCAGCACGGACCTAACCCTTTAAACAGGCGCACGGGAGAGCAGTGCATGGCCAGCACTGCATAAACCTGCAGTCCCAGCACTCCGGAGATGCAAGCAGAAAAATCAGGAGTTCAAGGTCATCCTTAGCTACCCAGGGCATTCAAGACCAGTTTGAATTCACCCAATTATAGGAGAAGGGGTAACTGTTGGAAAGATGGCTCTGTGGTTAAGAGTACTTACTGTCCTTGTAGAGAACCCCGGATCATTTTCTAGCATCCTCGTCAGATGGCTCCCAATCACTTTTGTCTTCAACTTCAGGGACTCATTCCAGCCTCCAAGGGCACCTGTACTCACGTACATACAACCTACACACATATACATCCTTAAAAAATAAAATTAAGATAAGCCAGAAATGGTGCTGGCTTTAATCATAGCCCTCAGGAGGCAGTGGCAGGCAGGTCTCTGTGAGTTCAGGACCAGCCTGGTCTACATAGCAAGTTCCGAGCCAGTCAGGAATGCATGGTGTATCCCTATCTAAAAAATTAAGCAGCCGGGTGGTGGTGGCTTGTGCCTTTAATCTCAGCACTCAGGAGGCAGAGGCAGGCCAATCTCTGAGTTTGAGGCCAGCCTGGTCTACAGAAAGAGTTGCAGGACAGCCAGGGCTACACAGAGAAACCCTGTCTCAAAAAACCAAAAGAAACCAAACCAAGCAAACAAAAAAATCAAATAAAAATAGGGACATAAGGGCTGGAGAGATGGCTCAGTGGTTAAGAGCATTGCCTGCTCTTCCAAAGGTCCTGAGTTCAATTCCCGGCAACCACATGGTGGCTCACAACCATCTGTAATGAGGTCTGGTGCCCTCTTCTGGCCTGCAGACATACACACAGACAGAATATTGTATATATAATAAATAAATAAATATTAAAAAAAATAGGGACATAAAAAAATCTTTTAAAATTGTTTTTTTTTTTTTTGTAGAAGAAAAAGGAGTAGCTTCCAATCTATTCTTTTAGGTAGCCAAAGTAAATGACTTACTCCCCAAATAGGAGCAGGAGGCGCCCTGATGGTGGGAGGGGGAGGGACGGGTGATGATGGTGGCTTGGTAGCTCCTTACAATGCTGTCTGTATTGATCAACTGAACTGATGGCTGCCAGCTGTCCCACTCCTTCATGCCATGCGTTCACAGACATACTGTGTGTGCATCTGGGGCCGAGCGAGGGATCGTGGGAATGAGTCATGTTAAAACATAAAACGAGGAAGAAAAGAAAGTGATTGCATCAAGCAAGACGATCTTCTGCCACGGACAGCTGGTGATAGCGGAGCTCTCAATCTTTTATTTTGTCTGGAGGAGAACAGTGAAGTCTGGTGTTTAGCTGTATTTTATATTGATTTTGAAAATGACAAGGAAAATTTCAGAAACTCAAACAAACGCAGAGATACTTGTGAAACAAAGTTCTGAAGCGATGGTCTCCTGCCGCTTGGGCGTTCTTCCTTGCCCATTATGGGGTCTTTTATTATCGGGGATCAGTCAGAAACTTTTGACACTAGCTTAGGAACTTAGCATTAGAAGTGCTTCTATTGGGCTTGGGGAGATGGCTCAGCGGGTAAAGATGCTCGCCATTCAATCTAACAATCTGCGTTGGATCCCCAGGACCCACCTTCGTGGAAAGAGAGCGCCAATTCCCTCAAGTTGTTCCTTGACCGCCACACAAACTCTGTGGCAAGCCCTTGCCAGCTTCCCACACACACACGTTAAATAAATAAATGTTAAAAAGAATATAAGCCTTCCATCAATTTTATTAAAACATAATGAATAACATTACATGAATAATACAAGCGAGTAAGCGCGCACGCGCACAGAAAACGCCAGCTGGAGTGGGGAAACGCAGTTTCCAAACACCCGCAATTATGAAAAATACAATAACCAAGCAGGCAATGCTTCAAATTAAATTCCTAAACGTACATTTCATTTGACTTCATAAAATATCACTTACATTGTAGTCATCCCATTTAATTATTAAAAACTCCCATCCAACCGGATTAATAACTATGGAAGAGATGCTTGTCTCGATGCGAAATTCTCTTTTGCTCAGCACTACCTCATTATGAAGACAATCCCTCATTCTCGAATGTTCTCCTGTCCCTCAAAGACCTGCTGTTAACTCATCTTTAACGCTCTGAATTATTTACATCAGAGGCTAAGAGACGTGCAGCCAGAAGTGATGACACCCACGTGTTGTTTTATGGTGTTCCGCTTTTCTTACACTGCATCGTCTTATGCTCAGGCAAGTTTTAACAATCCCCAGCTGATAAACAGTCAGGTGTGGCGATGCACGCTTGTGATCCCAGTACTCTGGGAGCTGAGGCAGGGGGATCTCCAGTTTGAGGGCAGAACTGGCTACAGAGTGAATTTCAGGTTGGCCCAGGTGATATCCGGCGTGAGCCCTTGCCCTCAAAGAGCAGAGGTGCCTACTCACAAGCCTCACTACCTGGATGTGATCACCGGGGCATACAAGGTGGCAGGAGTCTGCCTATAAGATGTCTTTGACTTCCAAATACCCAGTGTGGCACAAACATGCACGTAACACACACACACACACACACACACACACACCCATTCACGAAATAAATAAATAAAAATGAAAACAACTTAAAAATAATAATTAAGAATAAAAATGAATTCAAAACCAGCTTCAGCTAGTAGTGACATCTATCTCTACACACAAGCACAGCAATAAACAAGCAAAGCCAGATCTATATTTGAATGAAAAAGGTCTTTCCATATATTTTCTTTCTTCCTTCCTTCCTTCTTTCCTTCCTTCCTTCCTTCCTTCCTTCCTTCCTTCCTTCCTTCCTTCCTTCCTCCCTCCCTCTCTTTTCTTCTTTCTTTCTCTTTTTTCGTTGTTTGTTTGTTTTGTTCTTTGAGACAGGTTTTCTCTGTATAACAGTCCTGGCTGCCCTGGCACTCACTCTGTAGACCAGGCTGGCCTTGAACTCACAGAGATCCGCCTGCCTCTGCCTCCCACGTGCTGGGATGAAGGGCAGGAGCCACCACTGCCCTGGAGGTTGTGCATTTTCTTAATTATCCAGTCCAAGTCCATAAGGCAAGTATGATTGATCCCATTTTACAGATGGGGAAAAAAGAGACTTGATAGGTCGGTCTGTCAGAAGCCACATGTTTTACTTTATCAGTTGGATCCGTTCCCACGAATCTTGTTGCTGTGGCAATTTATAATAATCACCTATTATAATTTCTGATATTCTTGCTGACATCAAATTTTACAGACATGATTTGGTCGCTGTTGGATCATTAGCAAGTTTAAGACCTGTTGTGAACCACGGGGGATTCTGGGCAGGTGCTCTACCTCCAGTCCTTTCATATAAGATTCCAGGCAGACCCTCTACTGCTGAGGCACTCCCCAATCACCTCACTGGGGGATTCTCAGTGAAGGTTGTACCGCTGAACCATGTCCCCAATTCCCTTTGAATTTTGTATTTCAATACAAGGAGTCCGTGCAGTTTTCCAAGCTGTCTTTGAATTCACTCTTTAGCCTAGGTTGGCCTTGAGTTTGCTATCCTTCTCTTAGTCTCTTGAGTATCTGAAATGACGTGGGTATCCTGATGCCCTCACCATCAGGACTGGCTTTACTATTGACGGAAAGGATGGCATGCCAGGAAATCTCAACCTCCGACAAGAGCCTGATGGTTAGACAGCTAGACAGGATGAAGCGGGAAGCTGCCAGTCTGAGTTCAAGGTGTTTTTGCAGTTTCTGTGGTGCTATTGAGGCTGGTTGCCTTCTCCTGGACGGTGGTTGCGAACTTGGCCTCAGGACACAAAACAAGGAGATTTGTGTTGCAGTTGCAGTTGCCTCTTGCCTCGTAGGGTGTGCGGTGGGTGGGAAGGCTATTTTATTAGGTTTTGGGGCCTTAGCACTTAGAGCAGCTTTGGTGAATCATTTGACCGCCTTCTCTAGCAAGTTGGGGAGATGAGTCTCCAGGCTTAGGAATCTGCCATTGCCATGGTTCCAGTTTAGCCCAGGACTCCGAAGGGTGAATGTGTGTATGAATGAGGGTGAGTCAGGACAGATAAGTCTCCTGCTCTGTGAATTCACAAACAAGGAAGCAAGAGTGTCCGGGAAGTCCACCTGAAGCAACGTGATTCACTCCCAACTTACAGGACATTAAAGGGACCTTGACTCAGAGCCTCTAGCCAGACTGAAAATTACCTATGACCTGAAAATGCTTTTTCATTAGGTTTGTAGCAGAACTGGTTCACCAGCAAATCCCCCTGAGGATAAAAAGCCTGCAGGCTTGTTTTGGTTTCAACACAGATCATGAAGGCAGGTGTGTATGGTCACTTCAGGGCCACTGATCCTTATTTGTGAGTGAGCTGGGAGAGGTGGGGATGGGCAGGAACACTGCTCTATCCAGCAGGCAACTTTTTCTACTATCTTTGTGTTCTGCAGGATAGAACCTAGGGCCTCACATACATTAAGCAAGCGTTTTCTCCTCTCAGCTACACCCCCCCCCCGGCCCCTCACTGGGGGAGTCTAGGCAGGAGAATGGAGAGTTCTAGACCAGCCTGGGCTACACATCACAAGACCTTGTCTCAAAAACAAAACAAATACATGAACTATGACCATTATAGGACACATCTGGCCTAGCGAGCCAAGTGACCTCATGCTATGAGAAAAATCAGACACAATGAATGAGCATAGGTAATGAAGGACAGGTGTGGTCAAAGATCCCTTCTGGAACAAGGAATGAGAAGAAGCAAAACCAAAACTGACTGAGAGCCAGGAGTGGTGTGGCCCTCGCTTGTAATCTCAGCACTCAGGAGGTGGGGGCAGGAGGATCGGGGTTTCTGACTCTTCCTCAGAGTTCAAAGTCAGCTTTCAGGGTAGTAAGTGTCAATTAATCCTGACCAAGTTTCCAAGGGTCCTTGCGATAACCATAAGGAAGCAGAGGTACAAGGTACTGAGTCTGAGCACTGTGAACAGGACACAGAACAAGGCGATGTAGCCAGGGTTTGAATGAATGAATGAATGAATGAATGAATGCAGTCCTGGCTGGCTTTTTTTTTTTTTCTTTTTTCTTTTTCTAAATTTTTGGCAGGGTATCATGTAGTTCAGGCTGCTCTTAAACTCTCTGTATAAGAGCATGACCTCAAACTCTTTTTTAAATTAATTTTAAAAATCTATGTATACATGCATGTTTGCAAGTGGGTGCACATAAGCGCAGGTGCCTGCGAAGACTGGAAGAGAGTGTGGGATCCCCAGGAGCCAACATATAGGTTACCGTGAGCAGTCTCACAGAGGTATTGGGATCTATACTCAGATCCTCTGCTAGAGAAAAGTGTACTTAACTGCTGAGCCACCTCTTCAGCTCCTGACCCTGAACTCTCCCTCACCCCCACCCCAATCTCCGTTTTTGTCCTGGAACTCGCTCTATAAACCAGTCAGGCCTCAAACTCAGAGATCTGCCTGCCTCTGCCTTCTGTGTGCTGGGATTAAAGGCGTGCACCACCACCACCACAGCTAAACCTGACTGAACTCTTGATTGTCCCCACCTCTGGGTGCTGGGATTGCTGAAATGCTAGGTTTCTGCCACATTGTAGATGGAACCCAAGGTCTCTGTGCTTGCTAGGCAAGCACTCAACCAACTAAGCCACAACCATAGCACCCTCTCCTTTTCTTTCTTACACTCTCCGGGTGTAGTGGCACATATACTTAATGCTAGTGATGGCGAAGCAGAGGCAGGCTGTGAGTTCAAGGCCTACCTGGTCTACATAGCTAGTTCCAGGCCAGCCAGAGAGACCCTTTCTCATAGTGAGAGACCCTTTCTCAAAAGCAAAACAAAATATGTTATATAGTTTTCCTTATGCATATGGGTGTTTTGCCTGCATATATGTTCATTCACCATGTTTGTGTAGTGTCCCTTAAAGGCTAGGACAAGGCATTGGATCCTCCTGGGACTGGAGTTACAGACCCAGACTGTGAGTCACCGATAAGGGCGCTGGGAATTGAAACAGGAACAAGTGCTCTTAACCACTGAGCTGCCTCTCTGTCCCCAGAAGCTGTTCTTAGACCCCTCACCATTCCGTCTCATTCTCCACACCAACACTGCGGGAAGAGCAAGTTTTGCTCGGCCAGGACACAGTGAGTCAGACAGGTTAAGTAACCCATCCAAAGTTGCTCAGTGAATACGCTGCGCAGACTGTATGGTTTACAAATGAGCATGCCTAGCTGTTGTCTGTCCCTCTGACCCTCTCAGGCCTCTGAGACCCAGGCTGGAAGAGTGTAGGACTCCTTCTGCCTCATCTGTGGCAGCGGCAGGCGGGTTCGGTCCAGAGAGCACCGGGTAGGCGGGTTTTGAAGAGAGGCAGTGACAGGAAATTTGGTCTATTGTTTGAAACAAGAGGTGCAAACAAGCCCTGGGCTTTGAAGTGCTGAATAACAGATTCCTCTGGGAGCCGAAAGGCGAGAAGCTACAAGATTCTTGAGCTGGTGTCAAACACACCGCTCTGAGGACTTCACGGGAAGAGGCGACCTTGGGAGAAACTGGGGCAGGATTTGTTTGAAACAAATGAATCTTAAATAAATCAAGCTACAACAGATGACAAGTAGAGGATTTGAGATCACCTCCCCTCTTCTTCTTTTTTTTTTTTTAAATGAGCATACAACTTGGGGGTGGGGGTGGGGAGCTCACTAGTAAAACAGAGCGTTCCAAAAGTAAATAGAATCAAATCTTGCTGCCTGGTCTGACTCGGTTGGTAATAAAACTTGTGATCTGATCAACTGTAGCTTGTGTAAACTGATCCTTCCGCCCACTCACGAGCCGGTATTAAATTTAGGAATGAGAAAAGCTGAGATAACTCGTTTGAAATTAGTTCCAATTGGTTCCCTAAACTACCCGCCTTAGACTCTCAGAGCGACCCCTCCCTTCCCAATGTGGAAGCCAGAGTAGGCTAGTTAATCAGATACTTCCCCCACCCCAGACGGTCCATTAGACCAGACTCCCCTCCAGTGAAGAAGGAAGAAGCCTAGGCAATTACTAAGATTCCCAATGATGACTAGGGAAACACACCCTCTCCCAGCCGCTTAGATTGCCAAACTACCGGCCCTGCTGTACTTAAGGGGGACTTTTGACTCTCCTCATTGTCTCTGCAATCAATGATTCATCCAAGATCAAGGTCAAGTTATTCCTTTTTATGATAGATGCCCTGGACCAGGGTGTCTGGAGCCTCCACCACCACAGAAAGATGTCTGCAGACAAGAACTCCTCTGCCAAGGATTGCTGGCAAGCCAGCTGCTGCAAGGTAAGACCTAAGGTCCTTCCTGGGCCAGCAATACCCCGGGTTACCTGCAGGGGTGGAAGAGAGACTCTCTTTCGGACACCCTTGTAGGTTCTGAACAGCCAGGACAGGGTAGATGAGGTCGGAGTCCTACAGAAATCCCTGCCCCAGCCGGGCGGTGGTGGCGCACGCCTTTAATCCCAGCACTCGGGAGGCAGAGGCAGGCGGATCTCTGTGAGTTCAAGACCAGCCTGGTCTACAAGAGCTAATTCCAGGACAGGCTCCAAAAGCCACAGAGAAACCCTGTCTCGAAAAACCAAAAAAAAAAAAAAAAAAAAAAAAAAAAAAATCCCTGGCCTAGGGGTTGGGGGAGGGGGATGTGTCTCAATGATAGAGCGTTCACTTACTAGACACTAGGCCCTGGGATTCATCTCCAACTCCGCTAAGCCTCCCTGAACTTCAGTCTTCACCCCTGTAAAAGAGGCAAAGACTTCGCCCTTTCTTCCTGCCTAGAAAACCTGCTTGCAATGCCTGGAGACACACTTGCTGAAAAACTCAGTGTCTAATCAAGGCAGGGATTAGGTGTTTTATAGGCAGAGAGAGGACTCTTCCGAACTTGTGACTTCCCATCTCAGGATGTCCCACGTGGCTCTATTCCTAACTCTCTGCTGCGAGAGTTTCATAAATGTTTGTGTGGGGGGGAGGAGGGGTGCTCAGAAGTTCCCAAGGGGAAGGGAGGAGAAGACAGACACCACACACAGCGGGTTCCACTCCTTGAAATCCCGAGTGTGTGTCTGCTAGCCATAAGAACACACCTTTGTAGGGTTGCTCTTTATGGGACTTTTGCCTCTGCCCGGATTATTCTCTTGTGCATGCCACATCACCTCAAACATAGCTGATGTTCCTCCAGGGAAATTAAAAAGCATATTTTCTGTATGTGTGGTGTATGTGTTTGTGTGTCTGTGGAGGCTGGAGGTCTTCCTAGAAACAGAAGCTCTCTAATTCAGCTAGCCTAGCTGGCTGGCAAGCCCTGGGGAGGGATCCTCCTGTGACTGCCTCCTGAGTGCTGGGATCATGGGTGCCCTGCTCCCTCCCGATCTGCTTTCTTACCTGGGTCCTGGGCATTGCACTCAGCTCCTAGTGCTTGTGCGGCAAGCACTTAGCCGGCTGAATCATCTCCCAGGGGAAATTAAAAACATTTTAAAAATTACATTTAGAGAGAGAGTAGAGAGAGAGGAGAGAGAGCAGAGAGAGAAGAGAGAAGAGAGAGAGAGTGTGTGTGTGTGTGTGTACACAACTGGTTGGGCACTGATTCTCTCTTACCAACATGGGTCTTGGGGATTGAACTCAGGTCATCAGGCTTGGCAGTAAGTGCCGTTAGCCCCCCACTGTACTATCTTGCTGCCCCACCCCAAGGATATTTTTAAACTCTTTTTAGCACAGAAGTTATTGTTTCCCAACCACCTTGCTTTACTACCTTCCCAGAAAGCACACACACATGCACACACACACACAACACACACCACACACACACACACACGCACGCATGCACGCATGTATGCATGCACCAACGCTTCAGCCTGATCCAGCTCTCAGCAGTAATCGCAGATACGAGTCTGCTTTATTTCACATCACATTAGAAAGGCAGGAAATTTTGCTTCTCTGTATGTGGTTGTGGTCTTGGCCCTGATTTCCTCAAATAAAAGTCCCAGAGAAACAGGACTTTAAGTTGGATATGAGGCTAGCCCCTTGCCAAAGTCAGACCTACCCAAAAACACATCTCGAACTGGTAATAAGTGGTTATGTTGCCAACAGAGCAAAGGATTACAATGCTCTGTGGCTTGAAGAATGTATGTTGGGAAGTCAAGGCATTTACTAACCAGCAAAGACAAGCCAAAGAACCAGGGTGGGGTAGGAGGTGGGGAAGTCCTTTCTCCCTTTGGAATGTCTTCCCTGAATGCTTAGGACAAGAGAGCTCAGGATCACACAGCTAGTCCTGGCTAGCGCAAGTAGGCCCTCCATAAATACTCGTGGGAGGACTAAATCATAAATAAATACATCAGTTGTTTTGAGAAAAACTACCTTGGGAGAGGGTAGCTGACATAATGTCATTAAAAGACGGTTGGAAAACTGGGCTGGGGAGATGGCTCAATCGGCAAAGCGCTTGCCTGGCAAACATTCGGACTCGAGTCTCACCCCCAGAACCCATGTAAAAAGCCTGAGGGTGTGGTGGCACTGGCTTGGAATCCCTGCCCTGCCCTGGGATGGTGGGGAAAGGTGAATTCTTGGGGCTCCCTGGCCAGCTAGACGAGCCTATTTAGAGAAGTCCAGAGCAATAAGAGAGCCCTAATAAAGAAAAAAGTTGGATGGTGCCTGATGAAAGGCTCGTGAGGTTTTCTATCTCCGTGAATGCACACACCTGTACATGTGCATGTGAACACACATGTGCACCTGAATCCATATGAACACACACACACACACACACACACACACACACACAATCAAGCAGGGCCCTGAGACCCTGGCTGAGAAGTAAAATTCCTTTTTTTTTTTTATGGCAGTATGATGGGTCTCTATTTTCTAGTCTCGACTATGGACTAAATATCAGTGGATGAGAAGAAAGACAAAAATAAGGAAATGTGTGTGGATTGCAGTTATATAAGGTTTAGATAGCTTCTGATGCGATTTGTTTGTGTATTTAATGCGTGTGTGTGCCTGTGCGTGTGTGCCCTCCTGTACACTCACCACGGTGTGCACATGAAGGACAGAGGACCACTTGCTGGTGTCAATTCTCTCCTTCTAACACGTTGGTTCCAGGGACTGAACGTGGGTCATTACGCTTGGTGGCAAGTTTGCAAATATCTTTACTTGTTAGGCCTCTTTGACAATCCCTTGCCTTAGCTGGGCTTTTTGTTTGTTTTGTCTCACTATGTAGCTCTGGCCACCCTGGAACCCCCCTGTCTCTGCCTCCTGAGGGCTGTGACACACAACTAGGCATAAGATCTGCCTGGAGCTGGAGTCACAGGCAGTTGTGGGTATTGGGACTCGAGCCTGGATCCTCTGCAAGATCAGACTGTGTTCTTCCCCACTGAGCCATCTCTCCAGCCCCTTTCCCTGATTTTCCTGCTGGCCCACTGACTGTTGTGAATGATGAGCATTTGACCATGTGTGCTGTTAGCTAGCTGCCTCCAGTGTGCTGACTGGAGAGATGAGGTAAAGGCTCGTGTCAACCTAGGAACGGGCACTTTGGTAGGACCTGCGTGGCTAGCAGCATGGTGGTATCTCGTCCAAATGACGAGCTTCCCCCCAGTTCTCACGAGATGCATCTCTAGCGCGTCCCCGCCTTGCTGACATCTGAAAGATTCCAATCTGCGCCTCACATCCTGGCTCTTAGTCAGCAGCCCCCGCGCTTTCCTCCCCTGTATTAGGGGATTTTAGTTTGTGACACCCGAGCATGCTTTTTCTGATCCCAAATATCCTCCACCTGTCCCCTCGCCCCGCCCTAAATCCTACCCTACTCAAGAACCATCATTTCGAATTCTTTTGCTCATCCAAAGCCAGGAATGAGTTTCAAAGCCTGGGATGTGGCTTAGTGATAGAGACTGCCTACAATTCCCCAGTTAGGGTCTAGGGATGTGGCTCTGTTGTAAAACACCAGCCTAGAATCCCCTGGTGAGGAACTGGGGTGTGTGTTGGTGGTAGAGCACCTGCCTAGGGACCCCTCAGGCTGGGTGTGTGGCTCAGTGGTAGAGCATTTGCCAATATGCATAAGGTCCTGGGTTCAATCCTAGGTGTCCCCAAAACAAACAAGTAAAGAAACAAATGGAAATGTAAAATAATGAATACGGAGACTGGAGAGATGGCTCAGCAGTTAAGAGCACAGACTGTTCTTCCAGAGGTCCCAGGTTCAATTCCCAGCACCCATATGTCAGTTCACAGCTGTCTGTAACTGCAGTTTCAGGGGACCTGACACCCTCATACAGACATGCAGGCAAAAAACTAACACACAAAAATAAATAAATAAATAAATAAATAAATAAATAAATAAAAGCAATGATAGTCTTAGCTTCTTGCTCAGATCAGCACTAACACTAGCCCAGGTGCCCTCGAGCTGGCTGAGCTCAGGATAAGCTTCAAGCCACATCATCAGCCTCTAAACTGTTAAACTCCAGGGTGGAGACCCTCCTCTGCGCCTTGTGAGTCTCTTACAGTGTCTGACACAATGTTCTACTCCACAGGTGGTGCTGAGTGATTAGGGTTGAGTTTTTCCAGAATGATTAGTGTGACCCTGTCTGTTCCTTCCACCTTCCTTCCCCCCCCCCCCCCCCCCGTCCCCAAAAGACTTTCTTTTTTTTTTTTTTTTACAGGGAGACAGGATTTCTCTGTAGCTTTGGAACCTGCCCTGGAACTAGCTCTTGTAGACCAGGCTGGCCTTCAACTCACAGAGATCCGCCTGCCTCTGCCTCCTAGTGCTGGGGTTAAAGGTGTGCGCCACCACTGCCTGGCTTCTAAAAGCCTTTTTTAAAAGAACACGGGAGGGACTGGAGAGATGGCTTGATGGCTGAGAGCACATCTCATAGATAGGACCTGAGGTTGGTTCTCAGAACCCACTTTAAGTAGCTCACAGCTTCCTATAACTCCAGCTCCGGGGGGGGGGGGGAGGGGCGGATCCATGCCCTCTTCTGGAGACTCTTGTGAGCACCTACACATACGTGCATTCACACACACACACACACACACACACACACACACTATAAATCATAAAAATGCTTCAAACTAACAAATCAAACAAACAATAACAAACAAACAAGCAGCCGGGATTCTGCAGAAATTCTGTTCAGCAGTTGCCGCGGCATCTGCTGAAGCTTCCCTGCCCTGACCATGAGCATTCCCCCTTCACCCAGACACTGCTGTATTTCACACTTTACTTCAATTAGTACATAATAGAACCTCACTTGGTGCCTTTGTTGGATCTTTCCTTGGAGGCGCAGGAGAATTTTACAAGAAAGTGTTAATTATTCCCATTTACAGACAGGAAACCCGAGGCCAAGTAAGCCTGTGACTCAGTGGCAAATTAGGACATGATTTTCCCTTGCAGTTTGCAATTGTCTACCGTAATGATGGGATCATGCACTCCTTTGCTGCGTCAGAGATTAAATTACCGTCTAAGAAATGACATGTCAGGGCTAAAGGATTACCTCGGTGGGTAGAATGTTTGCCTGGCATGTAGAGGACCCCTGGATTTGATCCCCAGTACTTCATGAATCCAGGCACAGGGGCACATACCTGTAGCCATGGCATTCTTGGAGGAAGAGGTAGGAGTTTGGGAAGATCAAGTCAAGTTCATCTTGGCTATATAGCAAGTGTCCGTTAGCCTGGGAGATGATATATTATATATATATATGATCTTGTCTCCAGAAACAAATAACAAAACCAACCCAGTTTGACATCTTTTGAGAGTTGGCTGTATTATATCCAGCTACTTAAAGCTCTAACGACATAATACAGACTTTCCAAAAACTGACAGTAGATCAAACGGTTTAATCTGAATAGAGCTTGAGGGAATTAAAAAAAAAAAAGTTTTCAACTCCTTAGGAGGGGAGATCAGCTTTCGCTGTTCTCGGCGGGAGCAAGCCTTTAGAATATCATACAAACCACCTTACTCCAGAGGACAAAAAATAATATACAAAACCCGACAGCCCCATGACAACGGAAATCCAATTACAGTTCACAGAAACAATCATCATTTTGACTCGAACTATAGAACTGTAGGGGTGTGTGGTTAAAGAACATAGGGCTGGGAAGAGGCTGGGGTGTGTGGTAATAAGAATCATGGGGCTGGGAAGATGGCTCGGTGGCTAAGAATGCTTGCTGCTCTCCCAAAGGACCCCGAGTTCCGTTCACAGCACCCATGTTAGGTGCAAACTCGGCTCCAGGGGATTCTGACACTCTCTTCTGGCTTCTGCAGACCCCGGCACACTTGTGCACATGCCTACACATAGAAACATATACAACGTCACAAACATAGTGTGGGGAGTAGAACAATGCTTCACTTGGCTTCAGGAAAAAACAACTTAAAAAAGCATCATGTATATTCACACATATGTGTATGTTTTTGCGTGTGTTGGGTGTGTGTGTTTATATGCCTGTTGCATCTCTGTGCATTCATGTAGATGGCCAAGGATGGCTTCAGGCTTTTTTTTTTTCCTCAATCAGTCACCACCTTGTTCATCAAGACAGTAGTCAGTTTAGCTCTCTAGCTGCTCTGGAGATCCCCTGTCTCTCCCTTCTACATGGGAATTACAGGTAGATTACCCTCTGCCCACTCAGAACTTACATGGGTGGTAGAGATTTGAACTTAGGTCCCCTTACTTGACCAGTTTTACCCTCTCAGTCTCTCCAGCCCCAACAAACACACACATGGGCACATACAGACACAACCACACACCACACACACACACACCACACACACCACACACGAGTGTGTGCGTGCACACGTCCATGCACATACATATATTTTGAGACAGAGTCACATATAGGTCAAGTTGTCCTTGGACTATAAAACCGTGGGTGGACTTGAACTTTGGGTCCTCCCGCTTCCATCTCGTAATGTTGATCACGCGACTCTACCGAGTGTGGTAGCTCACACCTGTAATCTCAGCAGTACCAGTTCTGCGGGGGAGGAGTCTACAGGCCAACCTGGACTATACAGAAGCGACCCTCTCTAAAAATTACAAAACAGAACAAAGCGATATTAATACTGAGATGGAAATGCAGACAGAGCACACACGGCTTCTCCCACTCAGGAGTTAAGGACAGGAATTAACAGCACAGATCCTGCCTTTGTGCAGAAACTTGAACTGGACATCGAAGACGATAATAATAATATTTATCTAGCACTTTACACATTTCAAGTCCCTTTCAGGCTACTGACTAGGTGCACTGTGAGTTTCTGTTGATTCCAGCAATGACATCAGTGGGCGTCCTTGAGGGTGGCAATGTGCAGCATGGCATACGTGGACATCTCACGAAGAGGAAGAGAAGGTTCAAAAAAAAGCTAAAGTGGATTCTAATGCACTCTAAAGACTAAGAAAACTTATATGAGAATATAACACAGGGGCTGGGAAGGTGATCCAGTGGATACAGTGTTCTTCTGCCCAAGCATAGGATCTGAGTTCTGATGCCCAGAAACCATATTAAAAAACAAACAAACAGCTGGGCAGTGGTGGCACACACCTTTAACCCCGGCACTAGGAGGCAGAGGCAGGTGGATCTCTGTGAGTTCAAGGCTAGCCTGGTCTACAAGAGCTAGTTCCAGGACAGGCTCCAAAGCTACAGAGAAACCCTGTCTTGAAAAACCAAAAACCAAACCAAACCAAACAAATAAAAATAAATGTCGGGGGCTGGAGGCAATGACTCAGTTTGCTAAGAGTGCTTGATACTCCTTGCAGGAGGACTTGAGTTCAGTTCCTGGTGCTTACATCCTGCAGTGTGCACAGCCCCTGGTAGCTCCAGGGATCTAATGCTCTCTTCTGGCCTTGAATGGGACCTGGACTCACATTGAGTGCACACATGCATGCACATACACACACACACACACACACACACACACACACACGAAATAAAATAAAAAGGACATTTAAAAATGAAACTAAAATAAATAAAAAAAAGCCAAATTCAGTAGTCGTGTCTGTATTCCACTACGCCTATAGCAAGACTGGAGGTAGGAGACAGGAGAGGCCCCTCGGCTAGCCTGCTGTATACAGCAACAAAGCAGCCAGCGACTTTTCAAACAAGGTGGAAGGCTAGTGACTCACACTGGAACTTGTCCTCTGATTTCTACCCGTGCACCCCTAACTCCCCCAACACACATACAATTACATGTGCAACTGCACATACCATACATGCATACCAAACCTTAAAAACAGAGATAACGTATTTTTGATTACACTGAGCAAGAGCCAGGGAACTTGCAGCTGGTGAGGTAGGGTTGGAAGCGTAAGTGATGATAAGAAATCCAGGTCCTCTCCTGCTTACTTGGACGGCCCAGAGTCCCAAGAGGTCATGTGATGTTAGATGTGTGACAGTTTTCCTCTCCTTTGCTTGCCTTGCTGGGGAACAGAACAAAGGCTTCCTGCAGGTAAGGGGAGAGTTTTATCACTGAGCCACATCCCCAGCCCCCACAGTGCCTATTCTCTATTCTGCGTTCAAAGAGTAGGCTGCTTCCATCAAAAGCTCAAGCTTGCAAACTTTCTTAAGACAAGTGGGAGAGAACAGAGCGGAATCATTAAAGGTGTGGAAAGATCCCTCCTGCAAGTATCATCCTATATCTAGATATTGCCGATCTGAAGGTGCTTGGCTTAAAGGTGGGCCAGAAATGAAGCCTTTGATGGTTTTATAAAGGGTCCCAGACATGAAGACAGGCTCTCCCCTGAGACAGGCAGGGAGGGTGGCGAACATCAGCGGCTCCTAGTTAGACTTAGTTCTTACAAGTCCGACAGGTTTCTTGGTACAATTAATATAACTCCATATACAGTTGGCATGTAGAGATTGAATGAGGCACTGTGCGTGTAATTACATGTAGCAGATGTGTACTTTTATTTGGTGGGTGCTTACATCGTGCTGTGAATAGTGTACTTAGAATAATTAACATAAAGCATTAATTCAAAAACAAAACAATTAAAGTAGTTTGGCTTTTTTGAACTAAAAAAAACAAAAATAGATCTGGAATCTTCTTTCGTTCCTTTAGCATTGGTGCAAATTGTTCTGGAAGGCAGTTACCACACACATACACACACCCTCTGTTGTCATTTTTTTTTTTTTTTTTTTAAAAGGCCCTTTACAAATTTGAAGTGTTTCAAAACTCTCGTTGGTTTTAGATATTTTCAAATGGAAGACATTGATGCTTTTTTTTTTTTCGAGAACAGGGTTTCCCTGTAGTTCTAGAGCCTTTCCTGGAGCTAGCTCTTGTAGACCAGGCTGGCCTCGAACTCAGAGATTCCGCCTGCCTCTGCCTCCCGATTGCTGGGATTAAAGGCATGCGCCCACCACCGCTCCGGCCATTTTTTTGAATGAATACCTTCAGCTAATTTTGAACACACACACACACACACACATATATATCTGTTTATTCTTTTGTTTTTTGAGACAGGGTTTCTCTGGCTGTCCTGAAACTCATTCTGTAGACCAAGCTGGCATCAAATTCAGAGATCTGCCTGCCTCTGCCTCCTGAGTGTTGGGATTAAAGGCGTGCGCCGCCACTGCCCAGCTGAACTTCTATATTTATAAAATTCAGATATTTTTTTCATATGTCTTACTATGAATAGGAATCTTTTTTCTACCTTCTACAGTCATGCTTCCGTAGCTGTGAATACATTATGATGTAGGTTTAATTGAATTTTATTTTTAATTATGTGCATCTGTCTGTCTATGTATGGGTATGTGACTAAGAGTTCAGGTGCCTGTGGAGGTCAGAGGCATGGAATTCCCTGGAGAAGGAATAACTGCTGGTGTGAGCTGCCTGGCAGGGGTGCTAGGAACTGAACTCAGGTCCTCTGCAAGAGGGGCAAGTACTCTTATCCACCAAGCCAGCTCTCCAGCCCCTGTGGTGTCATTTTCAGAGTTTGCATTGTTTATGGTTATGTGAAAATTTTCATTTCTTATTATTAATATGCATGTCTGGTGTGTGTACACAGGTGCTATGGTACCCATGGGGACTGTAAAAGATCATTTTCAGAGGTAGATTGCTCTGTCCACCTGTGAGTTTTGGGGCACGGAGTACAGGTCGTCAGACTTGGAGAGCCAAGTGTCTTACCTACTGAACTATCATCCCCAGTCTCTGAATATTTCTTTACCTACTGAATTATCTTCTAGGCTTGGAATATTCCTTGATGAAAAACTGTTTGACTCCAGTTCTAATTGGGATGTAAAAATATACTAAGAAAGAGAATTAAGGCTTTAGAATGAGTATCTCCATGTTTACCCTTTGAAACATATTGTTTGAAGGTTGGGTTTGGGATTATTCTTTTTTGTTTTGTTTGTTTGTTTTTTTTTTGTTTGTTTTGTTTTTGAGACAGGGTTTCTCTGTATTTTTGGAGCCTGTCTGGAACTAGCTCTTGTAGACCAGGCTGACCTTGAACTCACAGAGCTCTGCTGCCCTCTTAATTCTTATGATTTTAGTTTGGTAAATATTCCAGATTATTCTTGGTGTTTCTTAGGGAGAACATTTCTTGGGATCACCTAGGGAGGATGCGTTTAGTAGGTATTACCTTTTGGATGGTGGTTTCAGAAACAACATTCACCAACATCCACCTAACGGGTTTTTATAAATTAAACACGAGTTGTCAGGAGAAGAGAGAGTCTACAATATGAGGAGAAATAGGGAAGAGTAAATTCCTCGGTATCTTACACTTTTCTCTGACATCCCTAGTGTCTTACTGCAACCCCAGCGGAGTCTTGCTATCACTATTGCTGTTGTTGGTTTTTTGGAGACAGGGTCTCATCAGCAAGGCTGGACCCAAATTCCTTATGTATCATGCTGAATTTCTTGCTCTCCTACCTTTGCCTCCTGCTGGGGTGACAGGTGTGCACCACCATGTTGGCTACCCCTATTTTAATTTATCATTTTGGGTAACAATAAAAACAGCCCCAGAAGAGACAGAGAAATTTCTGGGTTCCTGCAATTACTTACGTAGTTGCCCTCTTTGGTGCGAAGCCAGATTCAAAGGTGCCAGGAATGGATATCATTTTGATCAGTTCTCTCATTTGATGACAGGGGGCTTAATGGGGAAAGCTTGGGGTGGGGATTAGTCATGCACTTGGGAACTGCGAGTCTCTTCCCCTAAAGGGAGAAGCCAAACATTAAAAAAAAAAATGACCAAATGCCTTTGGATTGTTTTTCTTATGCCTCATTCAAAGTCATATCAATTGTATGTCGAGTTTATTTTATTTTATTTTTTGGTCCTGGGTCAGAGCCATCCTTTCTCAAGCTGGGTTCTGGAAAGATCTGATCACTCATTGTGTTATCTTTGTGGGTGGTGATGGAGGCAGAAGTCCTTAAACCCTTCCATTTTTGAAATATTTTAAGCAGTTCATAACTTTGTAAAGCCACTGTATTGAGATGCCAGTGGTTGTTCAGGTTTTACAATACTTCACCTGAACCTCAACCTGAAATGGGAAAAAAAAAACGGTCTTTGAAATACTTATAGTTTGTACTTTATTAAATTTCATTTATTAATTATGAATATGATGAGTTTGTGTGCACACACGCCACAGCTAGGGGGTGGAGGTCAGAGGACACGTGTGTGGATTCTGGGACTGGAACTCAAGTCATCCAGCTTGCACAGCAATTGCCCTGCCCACTGGGACACCCCACCCTCTTGAAGCTCCTCTTTTTTTTTTCTTTTTTCTTTTTTTTTTTTTTTTTTGGTTTTTCGAGACAGGGTTTCTCTGCAGCTTTAGAGCCTGTCCTGGAGCTAGCTCTTGTAGACCAGGCTGGTCTCAAACTCAACAGAGATCCCTGCCTCTGCTCCCAAGTGCTGGGATATAAAGGCGTGCGCCACACACCGGCTAAGCTCCTCTCTTTTCTTTTTAGTCTCCTCTTGTTCCAGACATCTAAATGCACCCTTCAAAATCTTTCCACAAGTCTTTGCATTGTTACTCATTCACCAAGATAATTGTGATTAGTGGTTTAACTTTTGAAATGAGAACATTTTATGCCATCAGGAGAAGTCATCTAATTCCTCCCTCCCCCTTCTTGGCCGAGGGCTATACAAATTTGTATAACTCAAAAAACTATGTTAGGAGAAATTTAGATTTTACTTAAATAAAGTTTAAGTCTGGGTTCACCAAGTAAGCCAGGTGTAACATGCAAAAATATAAACATAACTAGAAACGGAACAGTTGTTTGTATTTAATACCCGTTCAAACTTGTATCAAAATATTGCTAGGATTCAGGACTCTGAATTCTAACCAGATGTATTTCCCGACTATACACAGGTCATATATATTCAGTTTTTAACAGTTCAAACCCAGGGGATCGACAGGATAATTAGATTGAGAACATCTGTGGTACATCCATACCATTTCCCCCGATCGTTCCTCACGAGAGGGCATTGGCTTGTTTTAAGGCTCCCGCACATTTTTGTTTAGCCGCTTTAGGCCAATTTTTGTCGTTCTTGCCGGCCACCGCACAAGCATAGATGGTCTCTAAAGTGCAAGATAGGAGAAAAAAAGGGTAAGGTCTAAGTGGCTCAAGGTGGCCTTGTAGTTTGCTTCCCGCTTGGATCCCGAACAGGGCGTGGCCAAGTACACGGAGCCTCGGTGGGCAAGTGTGATGGGGGGGGCGGACCTGGAACCCGAGTGTCGGGGAGCCGTGCCCTCTACCCGGGCGGCGCGATCGGAATGCAGAGCAGCCGCCCGTCGCGTTCCGGCTCCGGCTAGCCTGCGGCCACCCAGAGTCCGCAGTGTCCCTACTGACGCGCGTCACGCTATCCGGACTGGAGGCTGCTCTGCGCCACCTGCGCCCGCGCGCTCCCACGCACCTGCTTCGTGGCGCTCCTGCGGCTCAGAGGCTGCGACTTGGGGAAGCACCAGTGCAACCGGGTCTCGACCGCTCCGTGACAGAGAGGCTTCGGGCCGCAGTTGCAAGATCTGGGACACTTGCGTTCTTTAATCTCGTGGGGGAGGGAGAACTTTCACTTCCAGCCCCTTTCTCCGAAAAATCGATTCAACCGCAACCGAATAGCGCTAAACCCTCAAACTTGGCCCGGAGAGCAATTATTTTCTACTGCCATGTTTTGTGTTCCATACACACTTTATTTACATATAATTTTAAAGATTAAGAATTTGGGGATTGTCTAAATAATTACACGTTCAACGCTAGACGCAGAAGAGTGAAAACACTGTATCCCTACTGTAAACGCAAAAACTCGCTGGTGTGAATAAACCCATTAAAGATGACGATCCTAAAACGCATACTTTGGGGCCAGAGGAAAACGTAAAGATGAATTTCCTCCCCCGACTCTCGGTTTTAAAGTGAGCATTTCTGTAAACTCGGGAACACGCGCTCGTTTTGACTGCATCGCACGCTTTCAAACTTTCTGCCTGCAAAGACGAGGCGCGGAGCTGAGTGAACCACAGAGGAAGTTTCTTGGATTGTGTCGCAGAAGCGTGGTTGGGGACAGAGCTATGCTCCAAAACTTTCTCAGTCCCGGCCAAAGCTGGAGCGGCTCTGAAGGGTGGGGAGCCTGCTGCCACTTGCTGATGTGTTCCCGTGCAATTTGGGGATCGCACCGAGTGTGGGGCATGAACGCGAGCAGCAGCAACAGCAGGCGCGGGAGGGTCCAGGGCTGGTGGTCAACCCCTCCCTTTACCACTACACAACTGTACTTCCTCGAATATGAAACACTGGTCGTGACCCATGTGGTCTGGAGGTCCCCCAGCTGGAACGCACAGGGGACCGGAGTGAGGTCATCCCCAGCACACGCGCGCGGGACGGGCGGTGGGTCCGGGTCGCGGGCTTTGCAGGTGGTCATGGCACGCTCCGCAGGCACGGGGCCAAAGAGCGCTGCGCCCGCACACGGCCGCGAGCGACGCAGCCCACCGTCACCGCGTGAGAAAGCCGGGGGACTTCACCCCCGGGGCCAGGCCCCCCCCCGCGATCGCGCGTCCTTTTCGGGGGGCCTCCCTTTAGGTGAGCGGCAGGGCCCCCGTGGAGACCCTGCAGCGCCCCCTCGAGGCCGGGCCGCCGCAGGGTCGCCGCGCGGCCGGGGAGGGGGGCTCCCGGCGGGGCGCGCGGGAAAAAGGGTGAGGGGTCGCGAGGGCCCCGGATGCCCGCGCTCGGGCTGTGGGGAGAGAGCGCGGTGCGCGCGCGCCAAGGCCGCCGCCGCCGCCGCCGCCGCCGCGTTACCCTCAGGCAGGACTCGGCGGCGGAGGCGGCGGCGGTGGCGGCGGCGGCGGCGGCGGCGCCGTGAGGAAGGAGTCCGCGTCCGCGGTGGCTGAGGCGGCGGCCGGCTCCAGGCCGGGTTTTGGCGCCCGCCCGCCTGCTGCCTCCTGGCGGCTCCTGAACTCCAGCCCCCTCTCTATCAGCCTCTCACTCCGTCTCAATATGTCTCAAGATGGCGGCCAATGTGGGATCGATGTTTCAATATTGGAAGCGCTTTGATTTACAGCAGCTGCAGGTCAGGCTTCTCGGCGCTCCGGCCTCGCGCCGGGGGGTGAGGGCTGCGGGCGTGTCGCGGCCTCCCTCAGGAAGGAGGTGTGACACTCCGGGCTGCCAGGCCCTGGCGGGGGTGCCTGAGGCGACGGGGGGAAGGCAGGAGGGGGGGTGCCGGGAGAGAGCGGGGCCGAGTCGGCGGCGAGGTCCTCGGGCTCCCGGCTCTCATTGATCACTCGGCTTGATAGAAATTGATCCTCTTTGTTCAATCATCGATCAGCCCAAGATGGCGCCGGAGCCGCCAGCCGCCACCAACATCTTTGCCCCCCGGTGTCTGCACCCTTCAACCCCGGAGGGTGTCTTCCTCCCCACCATCATCGCCATCATCACCGTCGCCGTCGTGGCCGACCCCGCGCGCTGTCGTGGTCGTGGGACCCCGGTGGGAAGGAGGGGGGGAGCGGCGGTCCCCCCCCACGGGGGGCTCAGTGGGAACTCGCGCGCGCTAAAGAGGGGGGACGCGCCACGGGGTGACTCCGGAGGGGTGGCGGGCTGGCCGAGAAGGGGGAAGCTGCGGGACGCTGGTCGCCCTCCCGCCAGTCACGTCCTGCCTTTCCCCCCGGCTCAGCCCCCGGCGTATCCCGGGGAAAGTTTGTGGGGAGTTGCGGCTGGTGGGGGGGAATGAAGCGCCTGTCTCTCTCTTTCCTCTGTCTCCGGAGGAAGAGTCGCGGACCGCCGCCGCCGCCGCCACTGCCCCGCCGGCGCGGCGGAGCTGGAGCGGGTGGCGCTGTGGTGCCGCCGGCTCCGGGGGAGGGTCAGATCGGCCACCGGCGGCTGGCGGCGGCGGCGACGGCCAGGCTGGCGGGTGGCCCCTTGTCGTGGAGACGGCGGGAGGCTTGGAGCTCCGGGCTGCTCCCCGGTCGGTCCCCTTGGGCCGAGCCGCCACCATCCCTCTTTCCACTACTCACGTAAGGGATTGTCAACCGGTGTCGACCGGCCAGGGGACCGGCTTCCCGGTGTGGCGGGTCCCTCCCCCACCCGGTTTGTTTACGTCCCGGGGCCAACCCGCAAGCCCCGCGCTCTTTTGTGTGTCTGCTGCGTGAAAGTGACTGCGGAGCTGAATCTGTCCCCCCCCCCCCCTTTTTTTTTTTTTTGCGCCGGGGGACTTCCCTGGGAAGGGGCTGTGGGGGAAGCTTTGGAAGGGGAAAGCTTGGCTGGCGGGGGGACGCCGGTGGGTCGCGCCGAGTGTGGGGTCGGCCCCGGAGGAGGGGGAAGGTGCGGGAGGAAGGCTGCAACTTTCCTCCGAGTGCAGGCCCCTGTGTGACCCGATCTCGGGCGCTTTTCCTGTCGGATCACTGATCGGTGCAGACAGACTTAGCTGTGCACTCAGGGACTTCCAGGGCTCCCCCGCCTCACTGACCCGTCGCTCGCAACACTCCAGCCCCTCACTCTCTTTCGCGGAGGGGTGTATTCTGTCCTCTCTGCTAAGGGGCCCCAGGAGTTATGGAGCGCGCGGCAGGTCCTCTGCGAGCTGCCTTCTCCAGTCCGGTTCTCGAAAGCAAAGCCCCGGGGCCCCCGCTGGACTGTGTGGAGACTGATTGTGGTTCCCCATCTCCTCGAGGGGATGGTGCCGGGGCTTCCCATTCCTCCGCGGAGCTGCCTGAGTGCCCAGAGGATGGTATCCTGCCTGCCACCCCTCATCTGAACCAGCTTCTCGCCCTCGGGGCCCTCCCAGCTAGTGCTAGCTCCGCGTTCGCGGCTCCTGGACAGCCCCGGGAATCAGCCAGGTGGATGTTTTGCGTAGCCGGAGCCAAGTTGAAGGTGAGCGGCGAATGAGCCCGCAGAGCTTTGATCATTGGGGACCCTGGGGAGTGGGGACAGTTTTGTGGTCCAGAGCGGCATTGTGTGTGTGTATGAGACGTTCCATAACATCTCTAGGGAACCGCCTTTGCTCCCAACTCTGAAGTGTGCTTGAACTTGAACTTGAGTGAACTTTCCTAACCCACCCGTAGCACCCTTAGGAGTCTGAAACAAACGAACTCCTTATGTAGGCCTGCAGGAAACGAAGCTGATTGGATTAAAACATATATAAGTGGAGTGAAACAACTTTAATTGTGCTTGCTTTTTCTACCCTTGCCTACGTGAGGACGATAAGACAGACTCATACTAGTTATGAAATTTCCTCCCATTTCTCTCTTAACTAAGGAAGACTATGTGAAATATGTATTTCTGATAAGATTAAAACTTAAAGAAGTTCGAGTATTTACTGACTAAAATGGATTACTCCATAGTGTCTATTGTGTAAATTAGATTCCTGAATGTAATGTACACAGCCGGATGGCATTTTCTGATTAATTGGTCTACCCTATTTTAGTAAAAATAGCTCCCTTTTACCATAATTTAATTCGTGTGCTTACTGTAAAACCCGTTGTGGAATTTTAAGAAACAAACCTTAATTTTCACCATCACCACCCCCACGTGACATCCCAGTTTAATATTAGTAAAGTTCCTTTATTAAGCATTCCCGAAGAAGACCAGAAAAATGATTTGGTTTCTTGAGAATTAATAGATTTTATGAACTTGGTGTATGTTCTTGCAGCTTCTTCAGCCCCCCAATACATTGATTGGCTTTCTTGGGGGATCTTGAGGATGTTTCACCTCATGACTTCATTGTAAGTTTCCCTTTCGTTAACAGGAATGAACTTTCTGTTGCTCTTAAAACAACAACAACAAACAAAACCCTTTGTTTAAGTGCTGTTGTTGTTAAGGAGCCTATTGGCTTTTGTTAGATAACGATTTGGCCTTAGGTGGTTTCAACTGTGTCACTGGAAGGCAACTTTGGAAGCCTTACTTGAACTTGGAATGCCAAAGATCAAGTGTGACTCTGGACCGCTCCTTTATCTGGGAGCTTAGGTCCAGGGTTTTTGAGTTGGTATCTGGTTGAGGGTCCTCTTTTCTCACTAATGGAGAGTCGGAGATTTTTGGTGAGAATTCTTTAGGTATCACTGAGATCCAACTGACTGAAAGCCGTCGCTGAATCTTAGCTGGATCCAGTTAGGTCTTGGTAAAATGCAGCCGGACCCTGCCCCCCTTCAGCATCTTGGAGGGCTATGTTCTTATGCCCCTTCTTCTTGGGTCTTAAGACCACCTTGGGACTTGGAGTGGATGTCTGCTGCTAAAGAGAGTTTCTGAAAACTGGCCTGTTTCCTTTCTCATCCCAAACCTAGGCTTGTCCTGTGCAAAGTTAGTGTGCTGTAGCGTTGCTAAGACTAGTTGAACAAGTTTTGATCCTGTCCCAGACTTGTAAAAACCAACCTTTTTTTTAATTAAGAAAAACATCATTGTATAAATTTATATTTTAAATACATGTTTGAAAAGAGGTATATTTAACTCTTGTAACTTGTTTTCACATTAGTGGAGCTCTGAATCTTCTCGGGGATGGGGCCTGCCTGTGACTGCGTCAATCTGGGGTGTTTTCTCTGTAGTGTGATCTGTTCCCTTTTGAAAATTCCCTGCAAAAGTGAACTTTAAAACTGTTCTCTCCCCAAATTAAAAAAAAAAAAAAACAGTTTAGTTTTTGCTGAAGTCTATTTTCTGGTTGCTTTTGTTGTTTTCCTCTTATGGCCATGCTTGAATTTGTATGTGTGTGCGCATGTGTTTGTGTGTATGTTTGTGTGTGTGTGTGTTTCCAGCACTCCAACACTGCTCCTTGTAATAAGTATATAATTTCAATTAAAATACCTCCCTTAGTGCCTTTGATAGGATAATGAATGAACAAATGATGCAGGGCACTCCTATTTTTTCTTTTCTTGGTTCTTTTAATATAGGTGTCTTATGAGACTGGGTGTGGGAAAGGTTATTATCAGTTGCTTAAAGCTTTTACCTGGGTGAAACCCCCCCCCCCCTTTTTTTTAAGGCACAAGTCAGTGCAAGGATAAAATAATGCAGTAACTCTGATGCAGTTGGGTGCACTGAAGCCCTTTGGCCCGTCTTCTATCGATACTCAGGTCTAAGTTGGAAAAGGGAACAGACAACTCCGTCTACTCAAGAATTTTTCTCTCCTAATCCATCGAGTGGACCTGCCATCTGCTCAACCCCACTGAGCCCAAGACATTTACTAGTTTTAAAAGTACCTTTTCTGTTGACATTCAAAGAAGAGAAAACTATCAGTGTGTGTGGGAGCTTTCCATTGATGGTCAAGGTTTTCCTGGGATTGTAGGAAAAACAAGGCCAGAGAAAAGTCCAAGTCTCTATCTATTCCATAGTGAAATGAAGGAAAGAGAGATTTGTTAGGGGACAATCTGTATATTACTTTAGGAGAAATATCACCATAAGAAAATCTCTGTTGTTGCCTTTGGTTCCTTTTATAGTTTCCAAAATTTTCACGTATCTTACTGGGGCATAACATGAATGTCAAGTTACTGTAGTAAGTTATTCTGCTATATAGAATTGTAAGTGACTATAAGAATTATTTTAAATTTATTTGAAATTTAATACGTAGCTTTAAAGTATATATGCCCTTCCCAAGAAAGGTCCGATTTTTATTAGTCATTGTCAGTGGCAGAAATGTGTCTACCTCATCTTTTTGTTTTGTCTGAAGCTCTGGGTTATTGCTGCCGCAGAGAGATAGTTTTGGTTTCAATTGAAATTCCCCTGCCTCTGATTGTTTAAACCAGACCCTTAATCTTATTTTAACATATTTTAACCATTCAAAAAACCTGGAACACTTGTTTTGTGTAAGTAGCAAGCAAATGCAGTTTAAACACTCCAGCATTTCTGGTATCTAATTGGAAACAGGTGGGGCTCTTGGACTCTTTCGTGGGAGTCTGACCGTAGCCAAGTGGAGGGACACTTGCTGCTGCTAGTTATTCATTTTGTTGGTGATATTTGAAGCGAGGCCCACAGCCTCTTTTTGCCCCATACTGCTGTTTACCTGAACATCCTAGTCATGTCTCAGAGTAAAAAGATCTCAGAGGCATTAATTGGGTAATAGGTGTTTTTTGTTTTTCAGAGACAAGGTCTCTCTTTCTCTACTTAGTCCTGGCTGTCCTGAACTCAGCAATCCACTTGCCTCAGCTTGCTGAGTGCTGGGATTAAGGGCACCCATCACTACTCTTGGCTCATCCATGATCCAAACATAGATTTACATTTTATGATAACTTGATGGTGATTTGAGTTCAGGGACAAGTTACTTTGCCTAAAAATTCTACATGTAATGAAAGACTTTTTCATTGAAAGCCTTAAAATTTTTACTTGGTCTGGGGTGTATTTCACTAACTAACACATCAGTGCCAGGATCCCCTGAACTTTTTGCCTTTTTCCTATTTCAGGTTTTGAGGGTATACTTCTGAGAGCCACCTGGCGATTTTGACTTTCTGTCTGTTCCAAATTAGGTTTTGCTGTGTGTATGTATACTAGTATTTTCTAAGGAGTGTTTGGAGTTGTTGGTCTTGCTCATGTTTCCTGAGTTGCTTTGAGTCCCACTTTTAAAATTATTTAATTAATTTATTGGTATGATCTCTGTAGCACAAGACAGTTTCAAACTTACAGTAGTCCTCCTGCCTTGACCCATCCCAATACTGAGATTACAGACATGAACCACTGTACTCATCCCTGACAAAATTTTTTTTAAAGATTTATTTATTATGTATACAACATTCTGTCTTGATATATGCACACACGCCAGAGGAGGGCGTCAGATCTCCATACAGATGGTTGTGAGCCACCATGTGGTTGCTGGGAATTGAACTCAGGACCTCTGAAAGAGCAGCCAGTGCTCTTAACCTCTGAGCCATCTCTCTAGCCCCCCTGACAAAATTTTTTATTTTATTTTATTTATTTTATTTTATTTTATTTTGAGACAGGGTTTCTCTGTAGCTTTGGAGCCTGTCCTGGAACTAGCTTTTGTAGACCAGGCTGGCCTCGAACTCACAAAGATCTACCTGCCTCTGCCTCCCGAGTGCTGGGATTAAGCGTGCGCCACCACCGCCCGCCACAAATTCTTTCTTTCTTTCTTTCTTTCTTTCTTTCTTTCTTCCTTCCTTCCTTCCTTCCTTCCTTCCTTCCTTTCTTTTCTTCCTTCCTTCTTTCCTTCCTTCTTCCTTTCCTTCCTTCTTTCTTTCCTTCCTTCCTTCCTTCCTTCCTTTTTCCAAGGTAGGGTTTCTTTGTGAAACCTTGGCTGTCCTGGAACTAGCTCTGTAGACCAGGCTGGCCTAGAACTGACAGATCTGCCTGCCTCTGCTGCCTCCTTAGTGCTAGGATTAATGGGGTGCACCATCACTGCCCTGCAAGCCCTGTCTCTTTTTAAGCTGGTGAGATGAGCATTGTGTGGCAGGGAAGGGAGTGTCCTTATAGGAAGGGACCTAGGGATTGAGAGAACCTGTGTTATTGGTCTCAGTGCAGCTGTACCAAGAATTCTTCAGTTCTAAAAAAAAAAAAAGTGCTATGGTATACATTGTTTGTATTAAATATTACAGTTAAAAAATTCTGAAGTGAACACCTTTCTGAAAGATGTCTAGTTTGTTGTAAACCTCTTCAAGATTTTTAGGGCTATGCCTGGCATGGTAGCATATACCTTTAATCTCAGTACTCAGCAGGTTGAGGCAGGTGTCTCTGAGTTTGTGGCCAGCCTGGTCTACATAGTGAGCTCCAGATCAACCAGGGCTACATGTTAAGTTTGAAAAACAGACAAACAAAAGATTTTAGGGCTGTGGATGTCTGGTAGATCGATTGCCTAGTATGGAAATCAAAAGGTTCCCTCTCTAGCACTGGAAAAAAAGTTACAGTAAATAAAAAAGTGTATCAATTTCTTCATTTTCATCTGTATTTTTTTTTTTTTTACTGTTGGAGGCCACAGGCATTTGGCAGGAGTTTTATGTTTAATAGAGCCCTGGGCCATGGGAAGTGGTGTAAGAGGATGTGGGGTTGAAGGGGGTGTCTTTCTAACGAGAGGAAAGGTAATCAGACAGGAGGCCACCGGCAAGATACACTGCAGAACAAGGAAGCAGTAGCCGTGCTGGAGATTCAAGTCGAGTAAAACTGCTTTCTTCCACTCAAGTGTCCTTGAAGCAGCCGGCTGTGAAAGCAGGCCACACCTTTCTAAGTCACCAGAGTCTACAGCCCCTGCTGCCTTCATTCACCCTTGTTTGAAATCGAGGATGCTCTCAAGTGCTTGATTTATGCAGTTAATGCTGAAGGAAATTACCAGAACTTAAACTCTGAACTCCCAAGTAGGGTGTTTCTTTTTCACATTACCTTGAGTGAGGCTGCAGAGTCATTCTGTTCGGCTGTACTTGCTCAATAAGGAAATGCAGTGTAACATTGTAAAAAAATTGTCTGTGGTTGCTTGCAAGGCATCCCCCAAGTTTGGTTAAGGGAGAAACAAATGGATATAAATTAGCCTTTTCTTAAGTGAATATTGCAAAATGTCAAGCAACGGAATGCCGTTCATACTTCATACTCTCATTAAAATGTATTTGGGTGTTGACAGCTTTTTTTTTTTTTTTTAAGATGGAAGAGACTCTCAGATCCTGTCCACCTGGCATATGAAGAAAATAAAATCAGGGCTGGGGATGTAGTACAGTTGTACAGTGCCTGCTAGCACCAGGTTCTAGGTTCCACACCCAATAAGATGGTGCACATCTGTAAATCCCAGTACCGGGAGGTTGATGAGGGAGGGTCAGAAGTTCAGGGTCATCCTTGAATACATAGAGTTTGAGGGCAGCCTGGACTAAGTGAGACCCTGTCTGAAAAAATAAAAGATTAAACTTAACCCACAGCTCAAGAGCTTCTGTCCACTTGCCCTCCTCCTGTAAGCAAGGGAGTGTTCTTTCAGTTGGGTCTTTCTCTCTAATAACTTGTGCTTTTGTTTTCTAACATAGCTTGATGTTTTAAAGATTCAGAAGCTGTGAACTCACCTTAAGGCCATTATTGGAACATTCTTTGAACCTCTGAGAACTTGGTTTACTGCCATGTTCCCTCCTGCCTGTTTACTCTGTTAAAATGATTTGATGAAAGTTAGTGAAGTGGGGCTGGGGAGATGGGTCAGTGAGAGAGAGCACTTGCTGTGAAGGCAAAGGAAGCCTTAGCAGCTATGGGGCATGCCTGGAAGTGCAGACTATGGGGAGGAGCTGGGCTGATCCCCAGAGCCCCCAGTCAGCCAGCTCAAAAGACGAGTTTCAAGTTCAGTGAGAGACCTGTTCCAATAAATGAGACACCTGTGCTTTCCCTCTCTGGCCTCTGCAGTCAAGTACCTGCATACATAGATGCTCATATACCCCTTACCACACACACACACACACACACACACACACACACACACAGAGAGAGAGAGAGAGAGAGAGAGAGAGAGAGAGAAAACTATTATTTTAAAAATTACATTTATTTATTTGATTTGCGCGTGCGTGTGTGTGTGTGTGTGTGTGTGTGTATGTATTAGTGTAAGAGGTGAGTTTAGAGGACAACTTGGAAGTGAGTTCTTTCTTTCTATCATGTAGCCCCCAGAGTTGGAACAGTAGGCACTCAGGCTTGGTGGTAAGTGCCTTTATTGGCTGAACCATCTCTCTGGGTCTGGAAGGCAAACTTGGTTTCAAGAGCTTGGAGCTGCAAACCTCAGCTAGGCCTGGGGGCTGTTGTGTAAGGAAGGGCCACTGTGGAGCCGCCCTTAGCCTTTGCGAGGCAGCCCGGAGCTCTGTTATCTCTGCCTGTCATTTCTTGCCCTGCTCCTGCCATGCCAGGCCTGTCATCTTCAGTGTTATGACAACTTTTTTTAAAAATAAGTTTTGTGGAACTTCATTTTGAGATTCTTAGAAGATAAGATGTAAATGAAAATTTAAATTATTACTTGAAGGGATTATACATTACAATTTTGTTTTTTTAATTGATGAGGTTTGAAAGGATTTTGTTTTTTTTTCTCCTTGGAGACAGCTACATTCTTTTGCTCTGATTATCATTTTCTTCAATCATTCCATAAAGCATGGCAGATACTGGTGAAATAAATATATTCTTTAATTTTTTTTTTAAATTGTTTATTGTGTGAAGTATGTACCATGGTATGTTTGGGGGTGGGTGGGTAGAGGACAACTTTCTGGTGTCAGTTTTCCCTTTCAGCTGTAGGTTCTGGGGATCAGACTCAGGTCTTTAGGCTTGTCTGGCAAGTGTTTTTGTACCTGCTAAGCCGTCTTGCTGGCCTAATCTATTCTTTATGTTTTGATCATTCTATCTCTGCTTCTTGAGCATTATATTGCCAAACTAGCCATTTTATGTTTTGAGACAGGATTTCAGGCTGACCTGGAATTGGCTCTATAGCCAGGGTTGCCTTTGGACTTATGGTCTTCTTGCTCCTGCCTCCCTAGGGCCATGATTATAGGGCAGTACTTCAACTCCAGGCTGTGCTCTTTCCTTTCTGTTTTTCACCATGCTAGTTAGCCTAGAAACTTGAACCTTTGTGATTCCATACTATATTGCTACGGACTACCTTCACCAAGAGCAGCCTATGCTGCTCAGATCTTTCCAGTGGGGGGAAAAAAACTTCATCATGGTACACAGACCTTAAATTCTGAACTGAGCTATAGTTCCATTCAGTGTCACAACCATTGAGACTTTGGAAAAGAAAATGATTGCCATGGTAGCCTTCGCTGAGACTAGTGTCAGAATGCTCGCTTACTGACTTGGCTATTTCAGCTCTACCTCAATCTCTTGCTTTCGCAACAACTCGTGCTCTCATATCTTCCAGCCAAGTGGGAGACAGGTTCAAGTTGGGATCATGTTTCTGCTCAGTAGGCAAGTGTGGGAATCCTGGAGCCAGACAGGAAGCCTGGCTGCTGTAAGATGCCTCTTCAGGTGATGAGGTCTGCCACAGCCTTTGCACTGAGCACAAGGGGACCCATGGCATGGCTGGATACTTTTTCTAGCTCTACCAGGATATGATACAGTGTCACCTGAAGCTGGCCATCCTAGAAGGAACAAATTGCTTCTCTTTTTTACTCTTGTCCACCATTGTCAGTACAACGTAGGATTGGGAAAGGAAGGATATTACTAGTCATGGTTGAAGGTCATTGTCAGGGGAGTTAGAAGTGCTTTGCAACTGTTTTAAATGGCTTCAGTTTGGTATGTAATTATGCTGTCATCCCACAGTTTGCTGATACTTTATTGAAATCTTTGAGCGGGCGCGCGCACGCGCGCACACACACACACACACACACACACACACACACAGTTCGGGGGTATTTATTGCCAATGAGATCTTGCCTTTTCTTACGCATGCCACCCGAGTTCACAATCCTTGCTTGTTTCAAAATTGTCCATTCAGAGCAGGATGAAATCCATGACAGCCTGGGCTGCCAGATGAGTCTTCTCAAACCATTGATTTCATCATGGTGTGCCTGTCTATAAACAGCCACAGCAGCTTACTCTGGCATGGAATGGAGACCACATTCCCCAAGCTGGCAGACAGAACTTCTGATGGATGTCTGTCTCCGATGCATCTAACCCTTTCTTCATTCCAGCAGAAGCAAACCCAGAATCATGCTTGTCTGTGGACATTGTCCTGTGAAGCTCCCTCTGGCCACTCATCTGAGGGTTCTACCTGATTGCATGCATTCCTTCCCGCCTGGAGGAGTGACAGGCTCTATCTGGGAGGAAACAGACTGAATGGCAAGGAGGAGGTTTTGACAGCGTGTCTGGGGCAGCTGGAAGGTCACAAAATCTAATGGTGAGGAATGGAAAAGGAAGGCCAAGTATGGGGGTTGGGGGCTTCCCAGGAAAGCAGTTACGGGGTGGCTGGGAGTCTCTGGGGCTCCCTTCCAATTGCTGACTTCCTCCTTCAGTGTTTCTAATGATCCACATGGCAGCATCAAACTGTCCTGACTTCTCAGGCACCTGCTGTCCACTATCTGTTCTACATGTACTTTCTGACACACTCTCTCCTAGGCTGTGCACAGCTGGGAAGTGCTGCCTGAGGGATGTGGCCTCTCTCAGGGGCTGGCCTTTTTTTTTTTTTTTTTTTTTTTTTTTTTTTTTTTTTTTTTTTTGGTTTTTCGAGACAGGGTTTCTCTGAAGCTTTTTTAGAGCCTGTCCTGGAACTAGCTCTTGTAGACCAGGCTGGTCTCGAACTCACAGAGATCCGCCTGCCTCTGCCTCCCGAGTGCTGGGATTAAAGGCGTGCGCCGCCACCACCGCCCGGCTTGGGGGCTGGCCTTTCTGTGCTCTGCTGGGGACTCTTAACTGGTTAAATTTAGAATGCAAAGTTGATTAGTTGGTTTTTTTTTTTCTTTTTATTTGATACAGAGGATTGAACCCTGGGCCTTGCCCATGCTAGACAAATACTCTATCTCTGAACTACATTCCAACTGAAATCTGGTTCTTAATATCATGAAAGGTAGGACTGGTCTATTAAAATGGCTAACTTGGAAATCTGCTGAAGGGATATGCTTGATTTGCATTCCCATTTATTAAATTCCTTCTTTGCACATATTGGTTCCAATCCATATAGGGTTTTTTGTTTGTTTTGTCATCTCCCCCCAATCCTGCCATGCTGGGGATAGAACCCATGACCTTATGCATGCTAAGTAAGCACTACCGATTGAGCCATGTCCCTAGCTCCCTAAAAATCCACTTAAAAAATAGATTTGGACAGAATAGTTTTATGTTGGAGATTCGTTGTCAAGTCTACTTGTAGCCTTACAAGGAGGGTACTTGCCACACTGAGTGGTGAAGGCACTTACTGTCTAGTAGTCAGAACCCAGCAAATATCAGAGCAAGCCTGGAGTTAAAAATGCTCAGGTTTGGGTGTCTGGGCCAGAGGAATGTGTTGCACTGGCCCATTCCCCAGAAGGACTCTTATGGACCTGGTACCCAGCCAGTCCTGTTTCAGAGCAGCGGTCTGCATAGTCCACACTTTCTCTATTTTTTCGTTAGTCCAAGAAAGTACTACCTAGGATATTTCTGTGGTGGTGACATCATTGTCTGGCTGTACAAGCAAGCATTTGCATGAACTTGGGGAAGCAAGGGTGGCAGGTGGGATATGAGAGGAGCAGGATGGCCCAGTAGTGGGTATGACCTGCTGCTGTGGGGCAGAGGGGAAGGAATGGGCCAGCAAGGGGAAGAGACTTCATTTCTTTTGGGATTTCGGGAGTTTGGGGGACTCCTGTGTTGAATGTCTGGCCAAAAGGTTGGTGCTGAGTAGGGAGATGGATTGAAGTCTGTGGGAGATCTTTTGGGACTTTGATTAATGCTTGAGAATCCTGTAAAATTTTTGACTAAGGATGTAGTTCATCAGTCCAGCTTTTGCCTAGCATGTAGGAGGCCCAGGGTTCAATCCCCAGTACCAAGGACAGACAGAAAAAGGGAAGGAGGGAGGGAAGGATGGGGAGGAGGGATAGAGAGGAGAGACCTGCCTATCTTTGTTGGAGATGGAGTGGGTAAAGGTTTCTTTACTTGTAGATCTTATTTTTGAAGTGCTAGGGATTGAACCCAAGATTTAGTTTGACTGTGATATGCCTCCTCACTTTAACTTTTCCAGCTCTGGATTTAGGGGTTCCAGTGTCAGGTAAAAGGAATGAGAAAGGAAAGGACAGGCTGCTCACAGGATGGCTTTATAAACTGTCGCCAGCTTATGTCTGCTGGTGATAGGGCAGAGGTATTTATTTTTTCCCCATTGCCAGCCCCTACTTCCTGGGCACTGAACACTAGTAGGTCATGGCCTAGGCCCTTAGTTTATTCCATGGTATCCCTACACAATTCTGTAAAAGCTATATAAATTCAGCTGTGTAGGGAGGTCTTGGGGACTCAGAAAGGCTGCCTAAGAAATTTTCTGGTTGTCTTGTTTACTAAGTAGCTGGAGAGTGAAATGGGGCCTGGTTGGGTTGCCTTGTGGAACCTGGCCTTTCCTTGGCTTGAGACTTAATGTCCCAACCTCAGGTAGACTTACTGTTGCTGGAACCTTCATAGCTTGTGTGCTTTCTGCTCCCTCTTTAGCTGACAGAAAAGCACTGCCTAAAATACTGCACCCTTGCTCTAAACTTCTTCAGCTGTGGGCTGAAAGGAGCCCTCCTTTCTAGCTCCCCTGCCTGTGTTCTCAACAAGTGTATCTGTTCGTAACTTGTACACAGTACAGCTATGATGGATGAGTTTGGGAAACCATGTACTATTGTGCTGTTAGTGAGTGTTTAACCATGTGTTGGCTGGGGCTAGAGCTGCGTGTGGTGTCAGAGCCTCTCAAGTCCTCTGATAGCCTCAGGACAGCACCCGACAAGGGATCTGTTTTGAGCTTGCAGGAGGGGAAGGCGGTGTAGTAGATGTTCAGTGACTGACTTTCTGAGAGCTGTGTGGGTGGCCATCTGTCCTCAGAGAAGCATCCTGGTCACAGTGACACTCTGCACATATTATTTTTCTTAGTGATTTATTATTGGAAACTGATGACTCTGGACTCAGAAAATTATTAATATTATTTTGCATGACTGATGTACATGAAAGTTTTTACACTTGCTTGTTTGTATGTGTATGTGTATAGGAGAACGTTCAGGGCACAACATATGTGTAGGGATAAGAGGATAATTTTTGGAAGTTGGTTCTTTTGTTCTGCTACATGGGTCCCAGGGATTAAAACTGATTGTCATACTGGACAGCAAGCACCTTTACCTGGTGATCCATCTTGTAGACCTTGATGGAGATGGGGGGGGGGGATGACAATGGTTTGTTATGAAATGATAAAATTAAAGAAAAAATACAACATAAAAATAAAGAGAAAAATATGCAAAAATGTGTGGTTTTGGAAATAACATGTTTGAGTGAAATAATTTTTGTTTTGTTTGTGGATCAACTTGTATTTTCCACAGGCTACTTGGGCTGTTCCTGCACTTGTTGGGGTGTGTGTGTGTGTGTGTGTGTGTGAGCACTCGAGTGTTTGCAGGTGTATATGCACATATATGCATGTGGAAACCAAATTATAGCCTTAGCTATCATTTCTTAGATGTCATACACTTTGTTTTATTTATTTGTTTGTTCTGAGACAGAGTTTTCCTGTGTAGCTCTGACTGTCCTGGAACTCCTGTTGACTAGCCTGGCCTCAAATTCAAGAGATCTGCCTGACTCTGCTGCATGAGTACTGAGACTTAAGGCATGGGCCACTATACCTGGCCATACACCTTGTTTTTTGAGACAGGGTCTCTTACTGGTTGGCGTTCATCAAGTAGGCTGGGTTGGCTAGCCTAGTGAGCTTCAGGGACCCTCTTGTCTCCATCTCTTTAGCACCCAGATGATTACAGGTGTGCTTTACTACACCCAGTTTTTTATGTGGTTCTGGGAATCAGACTTGAGCTTTCATGCTTATACAGTAAGTACTTCCCCAGTTGATCCATCTGTCCAGCCCTCCACTCACTTCCTGAACATATTCCATTGCGTCTGACTGCCTCGGATCTTTTTTGACATGAAGTAAGCACCTGTCCTGCTGGTGAGAGATCGCGAGTATCCTTGTGTATCAGGCTGTGAGGGGCGGGTGATTCTGAGAAATGGGTCCTACCTTCTTCAATTGCTTGGTCAGTCAATATTCAGAACATTCTGTCTCTTTGTGCTAGGTTGGACTGTGTTCTAGAACCACAAGGAATTCTTGGCATTCAGGAAACTACATTCCTATAGGTGAGACAGAAAGCAGGTAAAGCAGTGAGTGACACTGTGTTGGTATCTGGGGTCCTGGGAACAAAGGGAACAGGCCATCTAGCACAGTCCTTGGAGGTATTTCTGTTTTCCAAGACCTGGAGGAACAATTGACTGATGATGAATAGTTGAAGGCTTAGATTTGCATTGCAAAATACCTTTCCAGAAGCTCCACATGAAGGGTAGACCACAGCAAGAAAGGACAGGCAATAAGGAATTGAACTGGGAGGGTGTGTGTGGCAGTGCCATAGTCCCCAGAAGATATGGGGAGGGCCAGACCCAGGAAAAAGGCCTATGCTAGTGCCCTTCCCAGATTGAATGTACCCAGGCTTGCCATTTTGGGTGAGGCCGTGACAGAAATGGGACGGATGCATGGCATTTTACTAGGATACCATTTGGTCCTAAAAAGCTGAGGTTGAGGAATGGTAACTATTAGAGAGACCATCGTTCCTTGGAAGGAATGGTCTTCAATGCTACACTGTCACAGAGCATCCAGGAGGCCTGTGTCTCCCAGTGTTTGGGGTGCAGTTATGGGTTCTTTCAGAGGTAGGTCCTTATGCTACCCAACTGGCTGTGTGCCACAGGCTTGTTCGAAACAGGTGTGGTGATGGGCTCTGAGCTCCAGCCTTGGATGTGAGTCAGACATGTGGGGAGTCAGCCTGGAGTTCCTTTTATTCATCCCTATTTGCTTTTTGTTGGTAATCCTATGTAATTCCCTGGTTTCATGATGTAATTTTAATGGAATTAAACTTGAACACTTCAAAAATTATGTAATTAATTGTGTTCAGCTTCAATTACAGTGACTAATTATAATGATACCTGGTGGCAAATCAGGTATGTGCTGGTGGGGGTTTGTGCCTGCCAGGTATCAGGACAGACACTTGCTGGCAGGCATTGCAGCAGAGGCACCAGGGCTGCCTGACTGACTATGGCTGCTTGGGTGCCTCCTTGGGATAACTCCACTGTTGGACATGCAGAGAAAAGCGATGACAGGCCAAGAGAGGAAAGTCTGTTTTAGGATGAGGTTGATATAAAGGATTATAGCTCCAAAGGCAAGTGGCAGGGAACCAGGAAGCCAAGGTGACATTCTGGGATTCTGTTTGCCTGGGAAATAAGGGTGGTGGTATGTGCAAGTATGCTTGAAGATTCCAGAATTGTGAAGGCAGCTAAAGGAGAAGGGAGATGGCATGAAAATTACTTCTGCACGAGGGAAAGAAGACAGAAGTCAAGTGTAAAAAATGTCCCTGTGGTACTGTTTGCAGGACAAGGTGCAGGGATCTAGGAAATAGAACTGTTGGACCCTAAAACACAGCTCTGAATTTGCAGCCTTTAGAAAACCCCTTTTGCCTGGCATTCACAAAGCCCTAGTTTCCATCCCCAGCACTGCATAAACTGGTATGATAGTGCATGCCTATAAACCTAGCTCTAGGGAGATTGAAGCAGGAGGATCAGAAGTTCAAGGTTCTTTGTGACTATTTGATGAACTTGAAGCCAACCTGAGCTACATGAGACCCTATCTTAAAAAATAAAAAAGAAAAGAAATAAGGAAAAAAGAGGAGCGAGAAATATGAGAAAGAGGGGCTCTTTCTTTCTAAGGATCCCTTCATACCAATTGCCCTCTCATGGGAGGTGCTGAACTGTCCCTAAAGGGGCCTGCTGTATTTGTGGAAGACCCCAGCTGCCTGCTTGATGAATGATCTGTCACCACCTTCTTCCAGGAAGTGTCTGGAAGTAGACTGTATGTACAGCACCTAGGTGGCCCTTGCTGCCTAGTTTTTTTTTTTTTTTTTAAGTTTTATTTATTTATGTTTACAATGTTCTGTCTGCAGGCCAGAAGTTGGCACCAGATCTTATTACAGGTGATTGTGAGCCACCATGTGGCTGCTGGGAATTGAACTCAGGACGTCTGGAAGAACAGTCAATTCTCTTAACCACTGAGCCATCTCTCAAGTCGCAGTATTGTGTTTTTGAGAGGGAGTTGCTTTAGGGTATCTTCTCAGAAGACTACTCTAGACAGGCATTCTAATATACCCCAAGTGTCCTGCTGTGGGCCCTTCAACATGAAAGAGCCCTGTCTACTCCAAGCTCTGCCTGAGACAGGAATTTCACTTAGGCCCCATCTAGCAGCCTGGATGCATTACATGGTTTTTGTTATTGAGAGGAAAATGGTTCTTGAACACATACAGGGTGCACAGCTACTTTGAAAAAGCTACATTGGGTTGGGGGAAGTTGCTTGGTGGTAGAACACTGCCATAACATGAAAGAGGCCCTGAGTTTTCATTCCCATCACTGTAAGAGTTAATGCAGAAAATTGAAAAAGCGTCCTGAGAATTTTTAAAAGAAACAAACAAAAAGATATCTTTTGGAAGCATGGCTTGAAGAAATTTTGAAAATTGTCTTTTTTTCTGCATTGTCGACTTGGTATAAAGACTGGCCTTCTCATCTCAAACTCACTGTGTAACCAAGGATCCTTCTACCTCTATCTCAAGTGCTAGGATTATAAATGTGACTAGGCTGCTGGCCAATGAGCCCCGGGGATTCTTTGCTACCTTCCCAGCACTGGGTTTAAGGCTTTGTGTTTCCATGCCTAGCTTTTACTTTGGTGCTTTAAACTCAGGCCCTTACACTTGCACACACTTTATTTACAGCGTTCTCCCTAGCACCTGTGTGCACGTTTTTGTGTGAACGTATGTATTTACGTTTCTTAGGTATATTCTTAGGAGTTGTTGCAGTCTCCTGTGATGTGTTTAACTTGAGTCTGTGACTTTTGGGCCTCTTTTGTGACTCTTTCCATCGTGCATATTTTAACACCTGGCCTGCTCTCTGTTCCCTATCCTGGCCTGATTTTCCTCCTCATAACCCTCTTGGACTTCTGCATCTCCTCCCCAACCCCAGTTGCTCCTGCTCACAAGTTGATTTTGTGGAAACAGCTGGGGAACGATTTGGAATGAGAACATATTCCTCCCCTTCCTGCACATCTTCTCAGCACACCACCAAGGGATCCCCCTACATCCCATATATCCATTATCCTCTAGAACAGTGGTTCTCTCAGCCTTCTTACAGTTCCTCATGTTGTGAGCCCCAACTATAAAGTTATTTTCGTTGCTTCTTCATAATTGTGATTTTGCTATTATGAATCATAATGTAAATATCTATTTTCCAGTGGTCTTAAGTGACCTCCTTTGAAAGGAATGCTTAACCCCCCAAAGGGTCACAACCTACAGACTGAGAATCACTGCTAGAGCCAAGCTTGAGCCTTGCTGGACTGGCTTTTGTGTGGGTACTTTTCTTTGGTTTTGGCTTGATAAACAACCAGGGATTGTGGGGGTCTAGTTGCTCCCTGCCTCTGGATTTGCCTGTATGAAAAAAGGCTGCCCAGATATCTAACACCATCTCAGTTTTGGGGGCTTCAAGCCATAGTGACAGTCACAGAGTAGTACAGTGGAAGGTGCTTGTGTCCTTGGTGGCTCTAAGGTACTGAAAAAACCACCACTGTAGTCACGTGTGGTAGGAGAAAACATTTACTCATCATTCCTGCTGGAGTGTTGATTTCCTACAGCTGGAAAAAGCATTCTTTTTTTTTTTTTTTTTTTTTTTTTTTTGAGATAAGGTCTCACTATGTAACCCTGACTAGCCTAGAACTTGCTACAACGACCAGACTGGACTTGAACTCATGAAAATTCACCTGTTTCTGCCTTCTGAGTACTGGGATTAAGGTTATATGCCACCATGTCAGGTATTATTGTTGAATCTGAAGACCTTGCGGGCAAGTGCTGTACCACTGAAGTAAGTCCCCAAATCCCTGGAAAACATGCTATTTGTTTTTATTTGGTTTTGCTTTGTTTTGAGACAGGTTCTCACTATGTAGTCCTCTGACCTGGAGAACTTGATACTTTCAGTATAACCTTGAGGTTTCAGCATTCCTGCCTCTGCCGTGCTAGTACTGGGGATGTAGGTGTGTACTGCCATATCCAGCTTTTTTGTTTTTGAGATAGGGTCTCATTATGTATATCAGACTGGCTTTGAACTAGCTACAGTCTTGCTTCTGTCTCTAGAGTGCTGCTATTACAGTGTGTGCCACTGTGTCTGGCTGGAAAAAGCACTCTCAAACAAGATGTCATAATTAAAATCCAATTCCTGGGAGGTTTTTCCTGGTGGCCTTGGCTTGGCGTGGACCCAGAGGAGTGCCCTGGAGACATGCTGTCCTCAGGGTGGCAGATGTGAGTATGGGAGAGACGTGTGCCCCCAGCTCTCATTTCTAATGGCAAACAGAATCCCATTTGCCTTGCCAGCTGTCCTTCCATACTTTAGCTCCAGCCAATAAAACATTAAGCAATTAGAACAGTTAATATTCAGTTCAGTATAATTAGATGCTGGTGTAAATTGTGAATGAAATTGGCAGGTTCTGTAAGTTTTAGTGAAATACCAAGGCTGTTTCTAGTTGGGAATGTGTGCATGTGGTTCTCAGTCTTTATCTTAAGCAGGGACAGAAACAAGGGGCCCTTGGCAACTGAGCTCCATGTGATCTGGAAAGTTCAGGATCATTTCGAACTTGGTTTATTATGTTAAAGATCCTTAAGTAAAACGGCAAATATTTTAATGTCCCATTTTTGCATGAGGGCATGAGAAACCAAGTTCCTATTGTTTTGTTTTGGTGTTCTGTGTATGTTGTGTGCATGTGCACTTGTTTTGCCCCACATGAACTGTTAGCCTGGCCTCAGGCCATAATACATCGTGACTTATTTCAATTTTTAAGTTTTTCTTTTGATTTGGTTTTACTGTGTAGCTCAGGCTGGCCTTTGAATTCATAATCCTCCTGCTTCAGCCTTTCAACTGGATTTTAGATGTTTACCACCATGCTTTTTGTTGTTTTTTGTTTGTTTTGGTTTTTCAAGCCTTGGGGGTGAACCATGACATCATTTGTGCTAAGCAAGTACTCTACCAGCAGAGCTACATGCATCTCCTGGAGTGTCCTGGAGTGCTCTCCTGAGTGGCTGGAGCACTTTACTCATGAATGCGAGTGTCTTGTCTCCATTCCTTCTTTGCAGTATTTTGTACAGACATTTGTTTGTTGATTATTCCCTTATTGGCATTCTGATGTTTTTAAAGCAGTTCATTAGTGATTTGTCATTTTCTTCTGATCACCAGGGTGCTTATACTTTTCATAAACCCCAATCTGTACTTGATAGCTATGCAGAGTTCCTTATTGGGGATAAGTTCTGTTCTTTGTTTTTTTAATTTTGAGACAGAGTCTATGTGGTTTCTAGATGGCCAACTTGCTAGGTTGACCAGGCTGACCTGGAACTCCCAGAGATCTATCTACTCTACCTTCCAAGTACTGGGGTTAAAGTGTGTGCACTCACTCAAGACTGTCCACATTTTTGGCGGACAGGAGAGGGAGAAAGGGTGGGGTTCAAGACAGGGTTTCTCTATGTAACAACAGTCTGGAACTTGCTTTGTAGACCAGGCTGTCCTTGAACTCACAGAGATCTGCTTGCCTTTGCATCCTTGCATCTGCCTCTGGAATTTTGGGATAAAATTGCCTCACCACTGTCCAGCAAGCTAGTCTACTTTTTTTTTTTTTTTTTTTTTTTTTTTTGGTTTTTCGAGACAGGGTTTCTCTGTGGCTTTGGAGCCTGTCCTGGAACTAGCTCTTGTAGACCAGGCTGGTCTCGAACTCACAGAGATCCGCCTGCCTCTGCCTCCCGAGTGCTGGGATTAAAGGCGTGCGCCACCATCGCCCGGCTTGTCTACTTTTTAAAAACAATTTTTATGTATATGTATGTGCTTGAATGTATGTATGTTCTCCATATATATGTGTGGGTGCCTACAGAGTTCAGAAGAGGGTGTCAGTTTCCCTGGAACTGAAGTTACAGGCAGGTGTTAGCTACTTGATGTGTGTTCTAGGAATCAAACTCAGATCCTCTGCAAGAGCAGCAAGTGATCAGAACTCTTACGGAGCTCTCTAGGCCCCTGTTCATTTTTCTTTCTTTCTTTTTATTTTAGTGAATTGCTGTCCCCCTGCAGATTTGTGTATTCCACATTTGTTGATTTTCCTTGCTTCGAGCCTAGTCCCCCAGTCTCTCATTTGTTTTGTTGATTTGCCTGTGTAGTGTCTTCTAGGACGTAGGAAAGCATAACTCTGCTGGGGTCAGATCTATCAGTTTCCTGTGCTCCTGATTAGTGGTAGTTCAGTCAAAAATTGTCCAAGAAATGTTTTTAATTCAAGATCACAAAGCAGTTGTTTCTGTAAACATATAAAGTGTGTGTGTGGCCAGCAGACTGACACTGGTTCTATTGCTCTCTAGCTTATGAGACAGGGTCTCTCACTGAACCTGGAGCAGTCAAACTGGCTGGTTACCAAGCTCCTGGGATCCTGTCTTTAACTCCTGACCTAGGGTTACAGACGTGCACTGCCACACCCAGTATTTTTTTCTTTTTGGAGGGAGGTGGTTGACTCAAGGTCTCTATGTAGCCCTGTCTGTCCTAGAATTCTTTGTGTAGACCAGGCTGGCCTCAAATTCAGGGAGATCTGCCTACCTCTTCCTCCTGAGTTTGGGATCAAAGGTGTGTGCCACCACACCTGGCCTTGCCCATTTTTTTTAAAACCTACTAAGCTATCTTCCCAGCCTTGTGTCTATATAGATTTGTCCTTTACAGCTAAACCTGTAATTTAGGTTGACATCGGTTCTGTAATTTAGGTTGACATTAATTTCTTACCTATCTTTTTCTGTTGATTTGGAGCACTGCTTTGTTATCTTCTAAGTCCTTATGAGTGTATATATTAGTCTATTTTTCTGTTACTATCAAGAAATACCAGAGGCTGGATCCTTTATCAAGAATAAAGGTTTATTTAGCTTACAAAATAAAAAAACATAGTAAGTCCAAACAACATGGTGCCAGTTCTGGAAAGGCCTTTCATGGCTGTGTCAATTCCTGATAGATGATATAAAGGTAGGCTGTGTGAGAGACAAGATGACATAGTAAGAAAAGTTGCCAGAGTGGTCAGCGGCTGGGTTTGCCCCCTCCTCTTTTCTGGAACCAATTAATCAGGGTCTAGAGAAGTGCTTAATTCCTTCCCAGGAAAAGGACCCCAGTTCCTAATGACTTCCCACTAGGGTCCACCTTTTAAAGGTTCCACAACCTTACACACTGGCCCACTAGGAATCAAACTAAATTAACTGTTGGTTCTTTACAGTTTTTGTAGTTATTGTGATTCTCCTCGCCTCAATTTTCAAAGTGATTATTACAGTGTCAAGGGAAACCGTTGGTTTTGCTCATTGATTCTGAGTAAGACAAGATGGCTTTTACTAATGTCACTAGATAGCTTGTTGCCTTTTTCAGGGGGATAATAGCATATGCAGAATTTGGCAATTATTTATGTTCCTTGCTCCCAGTCCTAATGTTCAAGTACCTTGTTCTGTTGGCCTGAACCTCAGTGACCCAGTTGCACAAAAACTTGCCTTAAAAGAAATGTGTTATCTTTTTAAAAAGTTTTAACCTTGCAAAGGAACAGCCCTTACCCCCTTTCTCCCAGTTTCAGAGAGTTATTAGCATAAATGAATGTTGACCCTTGGCAAATTTTTCCTGTCAATTGGATTTTTTTCCCTTAGTCCATGAATATGTTAAATGATATTATTTGGTTTCACTTCCTAGGATAGACTCTTTTTCCTTTTTAAAGCTACTGTTGGATTTGAGTGACAGTTTTGAAAGTTTAAGTTGACTAATATCTTCCTATCCCAGCCCAGTTAGATGTGAGATTTCCCAACCCAGTTAGATGTTAGATTATAGTGGTTTCATTAAATGGCTTCAACTGCTTTGGGAGGGTTTGTGTGTAGAGAGTACTAGTACTATGCATTCTTAGATTGGGTAGAGTTTACTGGCAGCACCATCAGTGATGACCCAGAGGTGTGATAACTCTTTCCTAATCAAGTTTCTTGTTTCAGTTTCAACACTTTATATAATTTTTAGAAATTAATCTAGCTCATCAAGGCCTTAGAATTTAATGTATTTCTTCATAGTATTGCCTTTATTTTGTAACTGTCTTTTTAGCTGTAACTATTTCCTATTTACTTTCTATATTGTCTTTTGGAATTTTCTCATAGTCTTATTTTCCTTATGCATAGAGCTTTGCTTATTCTATCTGTTTATTTATGGTGTGTAGTATATGTGCATGTCTCTGTGTGTGTTGTGTGCATGAGTGCATGCAGGTGTGAGTGCATGTACTGGTGGAGGCCAAAGGTGGACATCAGATGTCTTTCTTAGCTGCTTTTCCATCTTGCTTTGTGTGTGTTTACATGTGTGTTGTAGTATGAGTATGTACATGTTTGCAAAGATGTGCTCACTCGTGTTGACACATATAGAGAGGCCAGAGGTTGCTATCAGTTGTCTTCCTCAATTGCTTTCCACCTTCTTTTTAGGCAGGGTCTCTCACTGAACCTAGAGCTCTCTGTTTTTGCTAGAGTGACTGTCTAGGGAATCTCTGGGATCTGCCTGTCTTCACCTCCCCACTCCCAAGTGCTGCGATTCATATTCTCTTCTGAGCCCAGCTGTGAACATGGGTATTGGGTGACCTGAATTCATGCTTGTACGGCAAGGACTTTACCATCTCAGCCATCTCTCCAGTTTCCCGCTTCTCTTACTAATCTTGAACAATTAGCTTTTGATCTTGTTAGTCATCTATTTTGTGTTTGTGTAGGCAAGTTTTCACCTTTATTTTGCTCTTGTCTCTTAATTCATTTTCTTTTTATTACATTCTTTTGAGGGCTCAACTTTTAAAGTTTGAATTCTTATTTTCAGATAAATTTGTTCAAAGTCATAACATTCCCTCTAATGTTACTTTAGCTTTGCTCATAAATTTTGACATGTAGCACTTTCATTTTTAAATTTAATATTTGTTTTGTGATTTCTCTATTATTTCTTTTTTGACATATGGGTTATTTAGTAACATATATAATCTAGTTTCTTTACATTTTTCCTTAATGGCTTCTCTTATGTTCTTTATGTATTTTTATTATATATGGTCAGAGAATGTAGTCCCTGGGCTGTCTGAGACTGCTTTGATACATGGATCTTTATGATTATTTTTTAGTATATATACTCAAAAAGGTATGATTTTGGTTGGAACAGACAAAACTTTGTATATACACTCATGTGAAATCACACTTTCATGATACATGGAGTTTATTCAGTAGATTTGTGTTCATCACTTGAAAAATTTTGTTCATAGAGATTTGTCATTTGATTATTTATGTTACATATACATATATTTCTATATTATAATGTACATATTTTAATATTCAAATGTTTATGTAATATACACATAGATACATAGTTTAAACTTTACTGTGTATGTGTGTGCGGGTGTGTGCACACACTGTGTCATACTTTGAGTGACATGCATATATGTGTAGGTTAGAGAACAATTTATGGTAGTCAGTTCTTTCCGTTTTTGTTTTTTGCTTTTCAAGACAGAGCTTCTCTATGTAACAGCCCTGGCTGTCCTGGAACTGACATTGTAGAACAGGCTGGCCTTAAACTCACAGAGATTCTCCTGCTTCTGCCTCTGCAGTGCTGGGATTAAAGGCGTGCACCACTTCCTGGCCAGTTCTCTCTTTTCTACTGTGAGTTTTGGGCATCAAACTCAGGTCATCAAGCTTTGCATTAACACTTTTATCTACTGAGCTGTCTCACTAGCCCCATAATATTATGTTATGATAGTACTTAGGATTGGAAGCCTTTTTGTATTACTTATTGTTTCTGTTTCTGGTGTGAGTGACTCCATCTTTGATGATGAAATTTCACTGTCAATTCTATTTGGTTTAATGTTAGAATTACCCTCTTTTTTTTCTCTTTCGATCTTTTCTCTTCCATGCTTTCAGTCCTTCAGTGTGCTTTGACTTTGAATGTTCCTGTTGCAGATAAAAAGTTCCCAGTTTTAGTCACACCTAGCTTAAGGCTCTTTGCTTAGTGCATTTAAACTGGTACACATTTGTGTCACTGCAGTTATGTTAGGACCGCTGATCTTTTATTCTGCGACTCCTGTTTACCATTCCTTTTTGGTCTTTTCTTGTAAGGATATTAGAGTTGAATTTTCCCATCTTGGATTTTAGCAGTACACAGCCTGTTTTATTCTGAAATTCAGAATTTAGATTATTTTTGACATTATTAAGATTGATTCATTCTACTACTGATGTATATACTTCCTCCCTTTCCCTGGTAGAATAGACCTGATTTTTATTCTTTTATTTGTTCCTGTTGCCTGGGTTTCCTATCAGGTCCTAAAACTTACTAGGATCTCTTTTTGCTAGACAATTAAATATTTATATTAAATAAATTGAAGGATATTAATAAATAGCCTTTATATTTACCCCTTATATAAATATATTAAATTATATAAATTATATTATTTAATTTAATATACATACATATTAAATTAAATAACGATATTAAAGTATATCTATATATATATGTATATATCCAGTTGCCTTTTCTAGAATAGTGATACCACTCAGAAAGGCAGTCCATGGCAAGCAGTGCCACAATTTCCTGGTACCAGAAACTCCAAGTAAGAGTGGGACCAATAATCTCTCTTGTGTGTTTATGTTTAAATTTTCTTTTTTTCCTTTCTTTTTGAGACAGTCTCATGTGGCCTATCTAGCCTAGATGTGAGTATCATCCTGGTTTATGTAGTACTTGGGATGGAACCTAGAACTTGATGCCAGCTAGGTAAGTGCTCTACCAACTGAGCTACATCCCTAGCCCATGATCTGTTCTTATCCAAAGGTGATACTAAGTACAGCCAGAATTCCCTCTTGGCTGAGACCTGCTCCCTCTGACTCATGGCCTGGTGGTCAAAGTGGAGAGGGAATAGACGTGGGTAACTAGATTGACCTTCAGGCTGGCTGCCAGAACATTGAAGATGACATCTCTGGCCATATTGTGTTTCTCTTAAGTTTTTAAGATTTCCTTATTTTTGAATTATGTGCGTGTGTACTTGTCTGTATGTGCACGTAAGTGCAGGTGCCTGTGAAGACCAAAGGCATTAGATTCTCTGGAGCTGTAGTCACAGGCAGTTGTAAGCAGCCTAATGTATGTGCTAGGAAGAGCAGTATGTGCTCCTAACCAGTGAGCCATCTCTTTAGCTCCCAACTATGTTGCAATTCTTTGGAAGGCACTGTCCTAATCTAGACTTCTGCTACCAGAGTAGTCTGTAAACCAGCAATATGAGTTGGGAGATTGTTAAAAATTCAGGCTCTGGAGCTCCACCCGACCCACTGAGTCACATTTTACTTTTTTTTAAAAAAATGAGATTAGCAGATGATTCATGTATACACTAGAGTTTGATAAGCCCTGGACTAGATCCTTTACCAGGGATGGTTGGCAGTATTCTGTGGAGTGGCTCCTCCCTTATCTTGTAAGTTGATCCAGAGTGGAAGGTTGAGCTATAGGGAGTGGCCTGAGTGCCTCTAAGGAGGTTCCCAAGCTGTCTCCCAAGCCTGTTTAAACCAGCTCTTTTACTCTACGTGCAGTTCTTGTAGGATTCAGGCTCTGCTTCCCAAGGCACTAATATATGGCAACAGCGAACTGGAAGCATGGCAGGGAGGTGTTAGGGCAGCCCCAGGTTAGTAGCCGTTAGGATCAAATCATCTACTTGGCTGCAGGAAGACAAGACAGCTCCAAAGTATGCCAGGCCAGACTTGGCTGCACTGCAGGCAGCTCCTCCACATGCAGGCTGTTGGTTGTAGGAGGCCAGTGAAGTTTTGTATCCTGTGTGTTAGTGTTTCTTGGTTAGTGCTAGGTGTCTTGTGGTTCTACTCTTGGCCTCACTAGGGCTGAAGTAAGGTCAAGGCCAGGCCAACACCAAAGACAAATACTTGTTTGGAAAGTGATTTCAGAGGAATTCCTCCTCCTATGATTGTCTGAATAGTGATAAGTTGTCACTTGGAACTGTTCGTTTACTGTGCTAGTGATTGGGAACATGTAGTTTTCAAAAGGGCTTGCCCTTAGACCTGCCCAGGGCCCATCAGCCGTTCTGCTTCTAGCCTGGCTGATGGTATATGGAGTTCCTGCTATGGAGGAATCTTTTCCTCCCTCCCTCCCTTCTTCCCTCCTCCCTCCCTCCCTCCCTCCCTCCCTCCCTCCCTCCCTCCCTCCCTCCCTCCCTCTCCTCCACAGGGTTCTCTGTTTAGCCTGGACTATTCTGGAACTCACTCTGTTGACCAGGCTGACCTCGAACTCAGAGATGTACCTGTCTTTGCCTCCTGAGTGCTGCTGGTATTAAAGGCATGCATCGCCGCCACCTGGCCGTTGTTTGTTTTTTTTTTTTTTTTAAAGCCGGTTCTTATGTATCGCAGGCTGATCTCAAGTTCAGTATGTAGCTGAAGATGATCTTGAACTCTTGATCCTTCTGCTTCTGCCTTCTGAGTACTAGAATTATGCTATTATGTCCAGTTTATATGGTGATGGGGATCGAACCCAGGGCTTCCTGTATGGTAGTCAAACACTCTACCAAACTGAATCACATGTGCAAACCTAGGATTAGAATCTTTGTTCCTCATCTGTGAGCCCACTGAGTTACCTGCCCCTTCTAAAACAGTGGTGTTCAAACTACTGACTTTGAGGATTCAGCAAGACTCAGGGCAGTGCCTGAAGTTCCCATCTCAATGAAAAAATGCTGTGGCATTGCAGCTTGCTAGGAGAGGGATCTTATGCTAAGAAAGAATAGTGTCAGTGGTTTGGGGCAGTGACACAGGCTTGTATTACCAGCACTCAGGCTAAGGCAGGAAGATGGTAAATTTGAAGCTAGTGTAAGGCAGACCTCGGTAAGGCTTTATCTCAACAAAACAATAACCTTAGCAAGAATAGAAGAGGTGTGGTGACACAACCTGAGGTGCTTTCTGGGTCCCAAGCTTTACTCTACTAATTGAGCTTCCAGCCTGCCAGAATGTACCTGAAAGGTCTAAGCCAGCTTCCTGAGTGTGAGCTGCTTCCACCTCCATGGCTCAGTGAGCAAGTCAGTGTGAGTCACCCGTGGCTTTAAATATTTGGAGGCGAGCTCTTCCTTCCCCGAAGAGGGATTTTCAAAGAGGATATGCTGTTGGATTTGAATGGTGAAAGATGTCCTTAGACAGGAATCTTGGTTCTTACTGTGGCTTCGGACTTGTAATCATTCTTATTTTCTTGATCTAGACCTTTGTGAATACTGGATTTAGCTTGGAGTTTGTCCCTTTTGTGTGGAGCAAGACTTCCATTTATGGAAGTGTTTCAATGGAGAGATAAGATCAATTGTCAGTAGTTTTGCTCAAGCGAGGAGTTGACCAAGGAGTGTGTAGGCTACCATGGTACCTGCAGGGTACTTTCCCTAACTGTCTTAATGAGCTCAAGGTTGACTTTCTCCTGGTGTCTGACAGCCAGGGTCACAGAACTGCTCTAGGGACGTGTGATTTCCTTATTCTACTCTGAGTGTTGTTTTCCAAATAGATGTTTTTTATTTGGTAGAAAGTTTGGGCTGTTCTGTAGTTAACTAATCCTTTCTAGTCCTTTTCCCAGAGGCTCTAGGAGAGGGGACAGGTTTTCCTCCTGTGTCATGGTTTATGTGTATGTGTGTGCCTGTGTGTGGCAGCCAGAGGTCAACAAGGGTGTTTTCCTCAATCACCATCCCCCCCTCTTTTTTTTTTTTTTGTGTGTGTGTGTGTGTGTAGGCCAGAGGTCAGTGTTGGGTGTCTTCCTCTGTCTCCACCTTATTTTTTGAGACAGGATCTCTCACTGAGCCTGGAGCTCACCAATTAAGGTAGACTGGCCGGCCAGCAAACCCTAGGTATTTTCTATTCTCCCTCTCCCCATCATTGGGATTACAGGCATGTTCTATTGTGCCCACCTTCTCTTGACATGGGTCCTGAGCTTTGAACCCAGGTCCTTTGGCTTTTTCAGCAGGCACTTTTCCAACTGATCTATCTCCCCAGCCTTAGCGCCATGTAATTTTAAACAGAATGGTGTCCTGGCTGATTGCAGCACAGAGAATTCATCTGAAACACATGTTGATCAGGAAACTGGAGGAAATGGCAAATACTTGTACAGACTTTGGATCAGGGAGAATTTCAGAAGCTAAATGAGAAAGTTCAGTGTGCTGCTTTCAGGGGGAAAGAACTCAGTTCTTCCCCAGAATGGGCTCAGCAGTTCCCTATAGTACAAGTTTGGGTGCTAGAGTGTACCTGGGCTTTCTGACTGGACTTTTGGCCCAGCAATCCCAGGCAGTTTCACTGGAGGTCTGTGGCCTGAGCCTGTCTTTGTAGCCCAAGTGAAGTTCACCCAGGTATAGATGAGAGAAAGTTGGTTCCAGATGAGAGGGACCTTAAAGCCAAACAGAAGGCAGAATTAATACTTTCCCATGTGGTCCCTATAGTCATCACAGCTGGAATTGCTCAAGGAACAGAAACTTCCCACCAGTCTCTTTCCCAGCTTCAATATCCAACTTTTTGTATTTCATTTTAAAGTAAAAGTTATCTATAAATATTTAAATGTATTTCATTTTAAAATAAAAGTTATCTATAAATATTTCCTTTGTGTATGTTTTCCAACTTAGCCTTAAACCCTCTTCTAGTAGCAAGAATTTTAAAAATATATTTTAAGGTTTATTATTATTAGTGTGTGTGTGTGTGTGTGTGTGTGTGTGTGTGTGCATGCCTGTGGGAGCTAAAGACATTAGATTTCCCTGGAGCTAGAGTTACAGGTAGTTGTGAGCTGCCTGATGTGGGTGCTAAGATTTGAACTTAGATCTCTGCAAGAGTGGTATGTGCTCTTAACTGCTGAGCCATCTCCAGTTTCAATCCCTGGGTGGCTTTGAACTCTGTGTTTGTTATAGTTCAGGACAACAACTTAGAACTTCACATTCCCCTGCTTCCACTTCCCACGTGATGGGACTTCCATGTCCAGTTTGTTTGGTACAAGAGATTGGACCCAGAGCTTTATGTATGCTACATAAGTATGCCACCAACAGAACTGTATCTACAATTCTCATGTTTCTAGTGTGAACTCAGGGCTTGAAATATTCTGTCCCGAAGTCTGGTGGGTGTAAAAAGTGAGGTAGTTTTCCTAGGACAATGACCAGAGAAAGAATTTTATTTCTATAGCAGAGAGACTTTCAGGGTATAGACTCCCAGTGAGGACAGGCAGCAGCCAATCTGTTTCCTTCAGCCCAGGAGGAAGGGCTTCCTCCCCAGGGTAATGACTTTCAATACATTACTTTAGGCTAAGATTATCTGGACCTCTGATTCTGGTGCTCACAGTGATGGCTTGTGCCATTGTACCACCACCTTATACATACTGAGGCTACCTGCAGACTCCCACAGGTGCTTCAGACTTTGCTTTTCACTCAGGGTCTCTGAGCATCCTTAAGCAGAAGCTGCCTTCTTGATGTTCAAGTTCTGCTGTACTTCCTTCAGCCTCAGCCTTTCTGATCCCTTCAAGTTCATCTGCTGTTCTATTGCTTGCTGCCACCTCCACACTTCGCCACATGCAGGTCTTACAGAGTCTCCTAGATATGACCTCAACTTCTCTGTCCTTACTCCAGAGCACCCTTACTCCCATCATTTTTCAGTCTCTGAAGCCCTGCTCAGCTGAGAGTCTGTTTCTGTTTGGATGAAGTGTTTTGGATCATACAGTTGATGGATTCAGGTCTCTGAGCCCCTGCCTGGAGTGTGTGCATGCATACATGTATGTAAGTACATGCACATGAAGATCAGAGGCTGATATTGGATGTCTTTCTTGATTACTTCTCCACATTATTATTATTGTTATTGATTATATTTTTTTCTGAGACATCGAGCTCATCAATTTGTCCAGATTGGCTGGCCAGCAAGCCACTGTTTCATTCCCCACACCTTCGTGCTGATGTTACAGGTGCTGCTGGCTTTTTATGTGGGTTCAAAGGATGGTACTCAGGTTTTTATGCTTGCACAGCAAACACTGTACAAACTGAGCTGTCCCTGCCAGCCCTGTGCTCAGGTTTTGTCTTCTGTAATGATTTTTTTGTAGTAATCCTGCCCTGTATGTTTCAACCTAGAATTCACTCACCTAGACCCTGGTTTTCTACCTCTGTCAGGTGACTGCTTTATCTGAATGTGGGTTGTGCCTAACTGGAGCCCATTTACCCCATGGACTGACTGATTTTGTGTTAGTTTGACACAATCTAGAGTCATCAGAGGAAGGAACCTCAGTTGAGGAAATGACTCAATGAGATCCAGCTGTAAGGCGTTTTCTCATTTAGTGATCCACAGGGGAGGGCCCAGCCTCTGGTGGGCGATGCCATCCCTGGGCTGTTGGTCCTCGGTTCTATAAGAACGTGGATTGAGCAAGCTACGGGAAACAAACCAGTAAGCAGCACTCTTCCATGGCCGTTGCATTAGCTCCTGCCTCCAGGTTCCTGCCCTGTTTGAGTTACTGTCCTGACTTCCTTCAGGGATGAACAGCAATGCTGAAGTGTGAGCCTAATAAGCCCTTTTCTCCCCCCTTGCTTTTTGGTCATGGTGTTTTGTTGCAGCAATAGAAACCCCAACTAAGACACTTCACAAGGCCTTGCTTCTTTTAGAGACAGTATTCTATAAAATGGCCGTCTTTTTGGAGTTCTATAGAAGTAAAAGGGGAATCACTTTTATTTTTGTCTTCAGAAACTAATGCATGCTTTCATGGATTTTTCAACCTCAAATAGATGTTTCCACACAGAAAGACTTTTCATTGCTCTTCCATAATGGGGAATGATAGGGGCTGGCATGAAAAATGAGGGTGGCTTGCCTCTGACATCAGCACAGGGAGGTTTGGATCAGGCAGAGCCAGAGGATGGAGTTTAACCTTTGAGACTGGAATCCCCAGTTGGGGGACTGAGGATTCTAGGATACATAGTGAGACCCTGTCCCAACTGTACTCCAGACAACAACTTGGATTAATTATCTTTCCATAAATTAGGCATAGAGGGAAGGACAGAATTTGTCTGACGGGTGAGGTTGTCACTTCCAAATGAGTGGATTTAGCTGACTGACTTAGTCTTATTGCTTTGCATAAATGCGAAGAGGGTCCTTCCTTTTCTTATGGCTTCCTCCTGGTGGTTTGTGGAAATCAACTTTACTTATTTCGTTTAAAGTACTTATTTCTTTTTTGTTTTTGTTCTTTTTGTGTGTGATGATGGGAATGAAACCCAGAGCTTGTGAATGCTAGGCAAAAACTCTACCACTGAGCCACATTTCTGTCTCCTCACTGGGGGGTTCTAGGCAGGTGCTCAGCCACTTAGTGACACCTCCAGGCCCTCACTGGGGCATTCTAAGTAGGTGCTCTACACTGAACCATGCCTCCAGTTTATCATTCTTACTTAAAAGGACACTGAGGCTGGGGAACATGCTGTCTGATTGTCAGAGCTGGTGCTGCCTCTGCTCAAAACATTAGCAAACCAGTCTACTGACTGTGCATTCCTGTTCCACTTACTGGCTCCATTACATCTTATGTGATTTGGGTGCCCTGCCTCTTGCACTCACAATTGTGTACAGACAGTAGCTCAGCTAGTAAGATGAGAACAGATTAATGCAAACCAACAGGAAGTAAATTCACTAAGTTCTTGCAAGATTCACTGTGGACCTCTTTCTCTGAGGGTGGCTCAATTTTGGCACTCAAGGTAGCAGTTGTGACTTTCCTGGGCCTGTTAATAAAGTACCAATCTCTAGCAGGGACTGGGAACCACACAGGGCCTTCCTTACTTTTTACCAGGTCAATAAAGGGACTGAAATGCAGTTGAATTTGTTGGTTCCTGTTGTTTTCTTTGGAGAACATGACCCCTTCATACCCAGTTGTCTTTCATAGGCAGGTGGCCACTGTGTGCCAGCAGTTTTTGAAGGAACTAAAAGCTCACATTAGAGCCACCAAGGGGTGCCTTCTGGATGGCCCTGAGCAATTGCACTGTGTGAGTCTAAGACCAAATCACAGCATGCATCGAAGACCTTAGATGGACAACAGGTGATGCCCCTGCATTTGCTCATGGAAGAGACCACTATTTCAGCTGTTACTGAGGAGGGGCAATCACAAATCACAGAGAACCTGCCTGAGAAATGCAGTGCCTGTGTTTCTTGAGGAGTAAAGCTGGTGCAGGCAACCACAAGCAAGTGGCCACAGGCATTTTGTTTTCTGCTTTCCAGGGCAGTGGTGGTACTCTAAGTGAGACGGTAACGTCTGTGTGTGCTGGTCGTCTTTTCTTTTCTCAGGTCTCCACTTATAGATCTGCTCTTTTAAGATCTGCACCCCTGGCTACACCCTTTCAGGCTCCTTTAATTCTCTTCTTTAATATCTTATCACATGTCCTAGCATTTATGAAACCTTCCTCTTTTCCCGTCCCTCCCTTAACACATGGCACCTTCTAGCCCCTCATCCCCACTTTACCCCTCAAATCAGGACTTTGTTCTCAGCACCAAGGTAAGTAGGTGCTGGGTACATGGTATAAACAGCATAGCCTTGGCAAGGATACACTTTGGTTTTTAGAATGAGAGTGACATTTTTGTTTGCTTGTTGTATATGTGTGCTGTATGTCTGCATACCTGTGCATGCATGTTTACACGCATGTGTGTGGCAGCCTCAGGATCCAGTATCTTTCTTGATCACTTCCTTATTTTTTTCAAACGGGGTCTCTTTCTGAACTTGGTACTTTCTGATTAGTGGCTAGTATCATAGCTCCACTTGTCTCTGTCCCTTGAGCTCTGGAATTATAGGCATGTGCTGCCTTGCCCAATTTTATGTGAGAGCTAGGGATCTGTAAGCGAACACAAATAAAATAGTTCCACACTGGCTCAGAATTGAGTATAATAAAGGGGTTCTTTATTTTAGGGGGGACACAGTCCTGTACAAACAGGGAACAGGAACTGAATCCATCATCGAGGTGAGAGAGACAGAGACAGAGAGACAGAATGGGTGTGCTAACATGCACCTTTTTGGTTCCTAAGGCCATGCCATACCTGGTCCAACCTCTCAAAGGCCATTGGTTGAAGGAGGTTCCCCATCACCTCCCTCTTTTGTCTGAATAAGAGAGTTCCAAGCCCAATACAAAACTATATACAATAAGAACAGATATCAAGTATAAAAATTAGAATTACAACCAGCATAAACAATATTAAGCAAGAAACATATGCTAAGTGTTTTAATAATTATTTTATCTTAAGGAGTCTAAGTCTTGTTTTAGAAATGGTTTGTAAGAGGAAAGTAACTATGACTCTCTAGTCTTTAACCCCATCGAAGACCTGAGAAGGGAGATAATATATCTAGCATCCAGGTGAGAGAGAGAGAGGCGGGGAGGGAGAGCGCATGCGAGTGGCTGCTCACGTTTTTTGGTACTCAAGGCCACGTCAACCCGGTCCAACCTCTCGAAGGTCATTGGCTGAAGGAGGCTCCCTATCAGGGATTTGATCTCAGGTCCTCATGCTTGCAAAACTAGCCATTTTTCTCAGCTCTCTGTCTGCTTTCATTTATTTATTTCCATTTTTATTATTTATTTATTTATTTATTTTTGGTTAAGGTCTCACAATGTAGATTTGGAGCCGACCTGGAGCTCACTATGTAGACCAGGCTAGTCCACTTGCCTTTCCTTCCCAAGACCAGGAACTAGTGGTGTGTGCCATCGTGCTCATCTCATGGATAGGTATTTTATCTGCACATATGTCTGCGCACTACATGTGTGCCTAGTGCCATAGAAGTCAGAGGGCATTGGACCTTCTGGAACTGAAGCTACAGACTGTTGTGAACAGTTGTGTACTTTCTGTGAATTGATTTAGGTCCTGGAAGACCAGCTAGTGCTCTTAATCTCTCATACCCTTCCACCCACCCCTAAAAAAAAAGACAGGCTCTTACTATGTAGCCCAGGCTGGGTTCAAACTCAGTCTTGCCTCTGCCTCTTGCTGGGATTGTAGGCATGTCCCACCACACCAGGCCTGGGAATGGCTTTTTAATCAGGAGAATGATCTCCAGCCCACATATCCTGATTATCCTATCACTGAACTTGGACTTTGTGCAAGTGAGATTCAGCATTTCTGAGCCTTTCTAACCAGGTTAGATAGATGACTGATGATTGAAGTAGAGTGGACTCCCACTGTGGGCTGTGTTTTCCTTTAACTCTTGCTCCCTGGAGAGCCAGAACTGCAAGCGGCCTTTCCTTCACCCACCTCACCACCTGAGATGGCAGGAAGACAGGTTTATGATTAACTGCACCATGTCTTAAATGCCATTTCTGGAGGCTGTAAACATTAACTTAAAAAAATAAGATTTAAAATTACCAATTGGCCATATCCGGGGCCAAACCTGAATGATTCAGCTCCTTTTAAAAATATCTTTTCTCAACAAATTGCTTCCTTAACATTTTAATTTGTTGATCATAAGGGAAGCTTGCCAAATATTAGCTGTTCTTTTCCATTTCCTCCTGCTTGCAGCTCGCCTTATTTGGCATATTTCAGTGGACTGGAAGGTCACTCCTTGTTTTTTTTTTCCCCAAATAACTGTATTTATTACTGTCAGATATTGGCGGGTTTGATCCAGCTGTCATCAGAATGTTTGGAAATCGCAGTTTCTGCCAGAAGGCTGATTTAATGGTCTCATACTGACATGGCTTGTTTTCTCTGCTCACTTGATAACTTGTTGAATGAACTCTTTGTACTGAGCCTCAGATATGTCTTTCTTTGTCCTTTTCCCAGTCCTAGGTTTTATGGACAGTGTCTAACACAGAAGCAAGAGGTTGTTCTTTCCTCTCTTTCCTTCCCTGTCTTCTTTTTTCCTTTTTACTTATTTATATGTATTTATTTTGGTCTTTTGACAGGGTCTCACTGTGTAGCCCTTGCTGGTCTGGAACTCAATATCTAGGTCAAGGTGGCTCTGAACTTGGGGAGATATTCCTGCCTCTGCCTCCCCAGTGCTTAGATTACAGGCATGTGTTACCAAACCCCTCTCCACCTTTTTGTGAAGGTCTAGACTAAACTAATATGAAAGACTCTCCTGAAGGCAGACAGCATTGCCATCAGTATTTTAGAAGATAATTTAGAAAAAAATTTCCTTGGAAAAAATTTTAAACATGCAAGATTAGAACAATGAATTCCAGTGCTGTTCCTCCAATTTTATCAGCTCATGCCAGTCTAGCCACATTTATATCTCCAACCCTGGATTTTGAAAATGGCCTCACAGTATCCATAAATATTTAAATGTCTTCTTGTTGCTGTTGTGATGGGGATGGAATAAGTTTCTTGTACACAGTAGATACTACTCTACCACTGAGCCATACTGCTAACCCTCAGTATGTATCATTAGGTAATGTCTCTCTGAAAACAGCATTGTTAGGCCAGGTGTTGTGGCACAGGCCTTTACACTCCCAGTAAGTAAGCTGTAGAGACAAGCAGATCTCTGTAAATCTGAGGCCATTCTGTTATACATACTGAGTTATAGGACAGCAAGGGCTATGCAAAGAGACCCTGTCAGAGAGAGAGAGAGAGAGAGAGAGAGAGAGAGAGAGAGAGAGAGAGAGAGAGAGAGAGAGAGAGAGAGAGAGAGAGAGAGAGAGAGAGAGAGAGGACGCAGTTCTCAGTTTCATTCTCTGATAGCCTGGGGAATTGCAAGGACTCTTGATCCTGGGTATCTTGTGTCTTAGACTGAATGAGGTTCTGACTGATGGTATCTGGACATAGTCACCTGGCCTCATGCATAGAGTAGGCATGTGATGGTGTCTGCATCCCTGCTGGGTGAGACTTGGTCTGTTTTTCTTTGAAAGTGGCCACCTTGCTTATTTGTTTTAGGGACAGGGTCTCATGTAGCCCAGGTTGTCTAAAGATACTCTCCAGCTTCTGATCTTTCTGCCTCCACCTCCCAAGTGCTGGAACTACAAGCATGTACTCTCATACCCAGTTTATGAGGTGCTGGAGATAGAATCCAGGGCTTTGTATCAGTTAGCGAAGCATTTTGCTAACTGAGCCACACCCCTAGTTTGCCACCTTGGTTATTAAACATACGCTCCTGGTTTCTTTGGCCCCACTGTGGTATCTTTGTGGCTCATGCTGATCATCTGAAACAATACTGTATAAAAGTCGCTTCTGAGGAACAGAATCTATGAGGGGAAGACCTCTTTCCACATTTAGCAGCCTCGCTGTGAAGAGCCAATAATGGGTGTTATATTTGCAACCCATTCCCACCCCAAACTTCTAGAACTGTTCTGTAGGCATACTCTCAGCTCGTTCTTGGTGGTAGCTGTGTCTCCAAGGTCTCCTACCTGGCAGGGTAGAACATTGTTGCCCGTGGCCTTGACTTCCACCTGGCTAGGGTAAGTAGAAGGCTGGGGGCTCTTGTTGTAGAAGCAGAGGTGAAGTGGGACGGGGTGAAAAGCAAGTCCACACCAGTCCTACTTTGCTGGCAGTTGTCCTGCTAGGTCTTAAAGCATGAGAGAGTTTTTCACATGCCTGGACTGGCTGGTGGCTTGTGTCAATCACCAGAGCAGTAATCACTGTTACCAGTGTGATTCATTTCCTTGGGACATTTCCTCTAACTCTGGATTCATACTAGCTGTTCATATAATCAGGAATTTCTAAGACATCTGTGGCGCTCTTGACCACATGCTAGCCAACTTTCTTGGGTTTGGGGTATATGATGGGAATAATCAGGATAACCCTTGCTTTCACTGCTTAAATTCTGTGCATGCGTGAGTGTGTGAGTGTGTGCATGTGGATATTCCCATGTGTTGGAGGCCATATGTCAATCTTAGGTATCTTCCATAGTTACTCTCTATACTTTGTTTTTTTGTAGACAGGGTCCCCCCCCTTTTTTTTGAGACAGACTCTCACTGTGTAGCTTTGACTAGCCTGGAATTTACTATGCAGAGATTGCCTGCCATTGCCTCTTGAATGCTGGGATTAAAGGCATGCTTTTCCACATCTGGCTACTTTTCATGGAACACATTGATTCAGTGATACTGGCTGGCCAGTGAGCCCCCACGATCCTTCTGTCTCTGTCTTACTAGTTCTGAGATTACAAACACGTGCTACCTTTTTTCTCCCTTTAACGTGGGTTCTGGGCAATCAGACTTAGGTCCTCAAGTTCACACTGAGCTGTCTCCCCAGCCCCAGTTTCTAGAAGGGTTACATATAAATCAAGCCCTGCTATGGATGAAGTATGTGTTCTGTTAAGTTCTCTGTGCTCTTGAGTCCAGGCTGTGGGTGGAATCACCTGCCTGCCCTTTCAGCTACCAATTGCCCTTCAGCTGGGCATCCTGCCCAAGCAGTGCTATCCACTCAGGTCCAGGACTGACACAAGTCCAGAAGGTGCTGGAGAAGGCAGAACACAGCCTCCTAACCTCAAAACAACTCCTTCGAATGGTTGGGCTTTCCTCTGCTTGAGTACTTGAGTGACCTGAGATACACGGGAGACCGGGTGTAATCCTGGTGTGATACACCACTTGCAAATTGCTTGAAGCCAGTCCGTCACCAGGTTGAAGGCAGGGACACCATGTAGATTTCCCTACAATTGTAAGCCCTCCATGTGTGTCTAGAGGTTTCACACCCGAAGTTTAGCGCGCCAAAGGACTAAAAGCATGTTACGTTTGGACAGCATGGATCCAGATCTTTCTCTCTCTGGTTTATTTTCTCACAACAGTAATTTTGCTTTATTTCTAATTCTTTTATGAGTTGGGGATGAAAGATTTGCACATGCTAGGCAAGGGCTTTACCACAGAGCTATACCCTAGCACCTTGTATCAGGCGCAGGCTGCGTCCCACCACCCGGCTAGCTTAACCTCTGAAATAACCACACAGAAATTGTATTAATTAAATTACTGCCTGGCCCATTATTTCTAGCCTCTTATTGGCTAACTCTCCCATATTAGTTTAACCCATTTCTATTAAATCTGTGTATCACCACGTGACTGTAGCTTACCGGGGCAGATTCTAGCCTACATCTGTCTCAGGCCGGAGATTCATGGCGTCTTGACTCTGCCCTTCTTCCAGCATTCTGTTCCGTCTCCCTGCCTACCTAAGCTGCTGCCCTATCAAAAGACCAAGGCAGTTTCTTTATTCAACCAATAAAAGCAACACAAATACAGAAGGGCCTCCTACACCAGCACCTTGTCTTATATTTCTAATTATGAGAGTTTTTTAAATACACACCTGAGCAGCAGAGTGTAATAAGTTCTTATGTGCTCATTACCAACTTCATTATTTATTCACCCATGGATAATCACCTTATTCTAGTCAAACTTTATCCTCAAGTTGGCTTAATTAATCCTGCTATCCTTAGATCTTATTTGGTTGTATATGTTCATTGTATATTTCCAAAACAGGATGTTAAAAATAATGAAAACAACCATACTATCATCACCCCTAAATTTCCATCAGTATTCAAACACCATTGTCCTGTAAACTTGATATTTCCATCAATCCTATCTTCCTTTTCCTCTTACTCCTGTTTTTCCTCCTCCTCCAGACAAGACCTTACTCTTTAGCCCAGGTTGGCCTTGAGTTCACAACAGTAGCCCTCCTGCCTCAGTCTCCAAGTGTCAGTGGTGATAGTTGTTTTGTTTTGAAACAGACTTTCATGTAGCTAAGGTTGACAATGGTGGCTATTATTTATTTATTAAGATTTACTTTTGGATGTTTGAATATTTGCCTGCATATGTGTAAGTGTACTGTGTATGTGCCTGGTACCCTCAGAGGTCCAAAGCCAGCACTGAATTAATTCCCTGGAATTGGTGTTACAGGTGATTGTGAGCTGCTGTGTAGGTGCTAGGAACTGATCTCTGGTCTGCAAGAGCAGTAAATTCTCTTAACCTATAAACCATCTCTATGTTAAAAAAAATTATGGGGGCTGGAGAGATGGCTCAGTGGTTGAGAGTGTTGGCTGCTCAGACTCGGGTCCAGTTCCCAACACTCGCATGGCAGCTCACACACAACTGTCTGTAATTCCAGTTCCAGGACTTTTAACACCCTCACACAGATGTACCTGCAGGCAAAACACCAGTGCACATAAAATAAAAATAAATTATTTAAAAAATATTTAAAAATAAATTATAATTTATTTTTGAAATTATAATATGTCATCATTTTCCCCTTTCCAGTTTTTCCCTCTAACCTCTCCCATTCACGCGCCCTTGCTGTCTCTAACTCAAAACTTATAATACTTATTTAGACATTATGTTTCAATAGAGTACTTCTAGGTAAGGGATGTATTTTGTGAGCTACCTTAATCCTTCTTTCTTTTTTTCTTCCTCCATCATGACCCTCTTCCCCTTCTCTTTTCCTCCCCCTTCTTCCTTTCTTCCCTTCCTTAGAACTCCAGGCCATGAACAGGCTAGGCAAGCAATCTACTCCTGACCTCTACCCAGTTCTACACCTTAATTAATGCTTAAAAAAGCAAGGCAAAACAAAACAAACCAAGAATGATAGGAGTTCCTACACTGTACTGTAGATGTGAATTTTCAATTTTTTTTTTTTTTTTTTTTTGTGGAATTAGCAAACTTGGACCAATCCTCTTAGCTTATTAGGAAGCAACCAAAACCCCCAGAGGCTTTGCCTGTGGCCTTTACTGTGTAAGATGCAAGAGGTGTCTGGGGCCTAGATCTTTTTGATTGGCTGACCTCACCCCTCCAGAGTCCTCAGTGAGAGGCCAGGTGTACAGAGGCTACTGTGTTGACTGCAGATGCCCATGGCAGTTGCTCTTGCCATACAGTGGGGATTCTATTTGTCTGAGAGCCCAGAACAACTGTTTTCATTCTCTACAGAGCGTGTTTATACACATGACCTTTACAGAGCACTTTTTTGGCCCCCATGGAGGTCCTGATACTCATGCAGATTAGCCAAGTTGATGCTTCATTTTTCACCCTGGAATGGCTTGGCTGTCCCATTAACAATTTTACTTTGCAGAACTAATTGTTTCTTTGGTCCTGTTAAATGTGCATTGGTAATCTTCTGTAGGTTAGTGTATTATTTGCAGATGATAAAAGAGAGGCCCTTGGTGCATAGTAGTCAAATCGTGTGCCTGGCAGCAAGGGTCAGCCAGCTCCCACTAACGGGTGTGCTTGTAGTCTCTTCATATGATGTTCATGCATGCAGAAACATGTGCACATGAGAGATGTGCTGTTCCAATAGCCCTGATGAGTGGCTCATTTTTCTATTCATGAAGTTAATACATATGTATGTGTGTGCTGTGTGACTGTATACAAGTGCACAACATGCTATGTGTATGGATACACGTAGAGGCCAGAGATCAACCTTAAATGTCATTCCTCCAGTGCTGTCTACCTTATTTTTTTTAAGACAGGGCCTCACTGGTCTAGAACTCACCAAGTAGGGTGTGCTGCCAAAGCAGCAATCCTCAGGGATCTGCCGTCTCCACTTTCCTATTATTGGGATCAAAAGTAGACATCACACCAGCAAGCCTGCCTGGCATTTTGTGTTGCATATGTGATAAATGTACATGTTCATGTTGGTGTCTGCATATATGTGTTTAGGTTTCTATGCATGTGTGTGTACTTTTGTGTAGAGGCCAAAAGTCAGTGTGTTTCCTCAGTTCATCTCCTCATTTTTTGAGATAAGAGTCTTTCACTGCCTAGAGCTTACAAATTCAGCTAAACAGGCTGGCCAGCAAATCTTAGGGGTGCTGCTGTCTCTGCCTTCCCAGTTCTGGGTTATAACATACATATGCTATTGTACTTGTCTTCATGTGTGTGCTAGGGATCTGAACTTGGGTCCTCATACTTACATGACTTTACCAACTGAGCTAGTATTGCAGCCCCTGAAACTAATATCTATTTGTTTAGTAAGAGCCTGGAGCCACGTTTGTTACTGGGATGAGTGCTGAAAAATGCACTTACCCTCAGAGGGCCTGCATTTTAGGTGATTCAAGGGAGGCAGACTTGCTCTTGAGAGATCTTGGCAGGCCAGGCAGGCAGGCAGGTAGGTGACCTTGACTATCAAGGAAAAGATCCATTTGTAGAAAGTTTGTAAAACAGTCTCTAGACAAAAAGAGTCCCAATTAGTTCTTTATTGCAGGCATGAACATTTACAAGGACTCAAATAAACCAGAGTAGATAAATGAACAGGCAGTGTTGTTTGCTGATCGCTCATGGCTGATGGAACGAACAAGTCATTAAATTGTTGATAACAAATGAAATTAGGAGAACTTCCTACCTGGGCAGTCTGAGATACATAGTCATGAAACATGGTGCTGAAGATGATTCTACTTTGCCCTCTGAGCTTTGGATTGACTTTAGAGCTGGTAAGAAAGGCATGGAAGAGACTTTGGTATAGATGGCCGTGCCACCTGCACAGAAAGGTTTGAAAACTAGTGACAGTTTATATTCTCCTGGTGACTTGGGTCTTTCATGCTGATAATTACTGTGCTCTCTCATTATAGAATGCTACTAACATACAGTTAATTTTGCAAAGAGGAGGAGCATCAGCATCAAGGGAGGGAGTGTTTATGGCTCTTTACTTGAGTGTCTTCTAATATGGTTGCAGCCACCTGTGTTTTCAGAGGATTCTTTGTGTGATGATTTGTGTGTACATGTATGGGTGGTATGTATTTACAAGTATGGATATACATACACTTAGAATCCAGAGGTTTATGTTGAGAGTCTTCTCCACCATATCCTTTTGTGTTTTTTTTTTTTTTTTGTTTGTTTGTTTGTATAGTGTCTAACTTTGTAGGAATCAGGCTGGCTTTGAACTCATAGAGATCTTCCTGTGTGACAGTTGGACTTTTTCTGTCCTGCCTGCAAAGTCCCAAATAACTACATGGAGATGTCTTATTAATTCTGAGAGCTTGACTGATAGCTTAGGCTTGTTCCTAACGAGCTCTTATAACACAAATTAACCCTTTTTTTTATTCATCTACATTCTACCACATGGCTTTTACCTCTATGCCATTTTGTATGTCTGACTCATTCCATGTCTCTCATTTCTCCTTATCAGTGTCCTCTCTGCCCCCCAAATCCTGCCTAGCTATTGACCATTCAGCTTTTTATTAAAGCAATTCGAGTGACAAGTCTTCCTAGTGTACAAAAAGATTATTCTACAACATTCCTGTTATCTGCCTCCCAAGAAAAAAAAGCCATGGCCAGTGCTTCTCAATGTCAGTTTTATAAATGATTCCAGAAGCTGAACTCACCTGTGTGCCTGGTAACTGGTGAGTTGTTAGGGCCACAGTGGCAGATGTTAAAGTTAGTATCATTAAGAGCCGGAGTGTCACCCTTGATCTCTTAGTCCCCACCATCCCTCTTCGGTACATCTTGGAGTGATTTCTGTTTGGAGGACCACAGTTAACAAAATCCACAGATGTCCAGTCTCCCAAGTGAGATGGGTGGTGATTGCCTAGAGCCTACATAACCCTCTGTGTATTCTGTAAGTGTGCAAGCATGTGTGTGTGTGTGCATGTTTGTATGTATGTGGGTGAATGTACTTGTGTTTTTGTGTGCACTTGCTTGTGAAGAATAAAGGTTGACCTTGACAGTTGTTTCTCATGCACCATCACCTAATTTTTTGAGACTGAACCTGGAGACAGTGAGCCCTAGGGACCCATCTGTTTTCTACCTCCCCAGAGTTGGGGTTACAAGCATGGACCTGGCTTTTTACATGGGTGCTGTAGATCCAATTCATGTCTTCATAGCTTTCAAGGAAGGCTTTACCCACCAAGCCATCTTCTTTACCTGCCTGAAACTCTGTGTAGGGAGGATGACCTTGAACTCCCGATCCTCTTCTAAGTCTTGAACAGGGACTACGAGGGTGACTAGTGTTTGGTGGAGCCCTCATAGACAAGTACACCCCTGTACACAGCCTGGTAACACAGCAACTGGAGGGCATAGGCAGTAGGTTCTTTAACACTGAGAGAAATATGCAAATCAATGTTATGTTCCTAGTAGAGCCACAGAAATCTATTTAATATAAGATTTTGGGGATGAAACATAAATACCAAATTCTAAAAAGTTTATTTTAGAGGAAGAAGGGAGAAATAAACCAATAGAGGTTTAATGGGGAGGAGGGGGCCTTAATTATAATTGTTTTATCCCTTTAAAAATAGAAAATGGGTTCTCTTGTGGTGACACATACCTATAATCCCAACATTTGGGAGGTAGAAGCAGGAGGATCAGGAGTCCAAGGCAGTCCCTGGCTGCATAGCCAATTCAAGGCCAGCCGGGGCTACAGGAGACCCTGTCAAAACAAACAGAAGTAAATCTGGCAAAATGTTCAATTTTGTTTAGATTGGGTGGTGGCTCTGAAAGGATTTGCTTTCCATGTGGCTTGAGATACTTTGTTATATAAGATGAAGCGCAGGTACCAGATGCACACAGGTGCAGTGTGTATTGATATAGTGAACAGGCTTAGCCTGGTGTTCATATCCACCTTTGCTTTCAAGATGTTTCACCCCTGCTTCCTTCTATGGTGACTTTATTTGTGTGTGTGTGTGTGTGTGTGTGTGTGTGTGTGTGTGTGTGTGTATTACTTACTAGGAATTAAATCTAGGCCTTCACATATGCTCTGCCACTGAGCTGTATCCTATTCTGTTTTTTAAAAAAAACATTTATCTTTGTGTGTATGTGTATGCATGCATGTGTATGACCATTGAACATATTCGATGGTCAGAGGACAATCTGTAGGAGTCAGTTCCTTGTAAGTTCTTGATCAAACTCAGGTCATGTGACTCTATGCTGAGTCATCTCAAAGGCCCCTTGCCTCTGCTGTTTTTTGTTTTGTTTTTTAAGAACTTTGGCATTCTCTTATTTTTAAATATATCAGAAGTTAGGTAAAATACTTTGTCTACATTTTAAAAAGACACTCTGGGTGTGGTAGCACAGGCTTGTGGTCCTAGCACTCCAGAAGGTCAGGCTGGAGGATCCTAATTTTGAGCTATGTAATGAGACCTTCATCTCAAAAACAAAACATTACCTGAGTTGTGGTGAAACAATAGTTCCAGCACTTGGGAGGGCGGATCTCTGTGAGTTCAAGGCCAACTTGGTCTACAGAGCTTCCAGGACAGCCAGGGCTGCACAGAGAAACCTTGCCTCCAAAAACAACAACAGCAACCAAACAAAAAATGACAGAAACACCAACACAACAACAAAAAGAAGGTAGCTTTAAGGTGTATTTTCTCTTCTGGCTAATGCCTTCTGATGGAAGGGAAGCTCCTGTCTCTGTTTCAGTGAAGTGTCAGAGAATTCTCTACAGAGAAATCACCCCCCACCCCGCCCCCAGCATTGAGGAGATCCACGAAATCTGTACTTTTTCTTCCTCTGGAGACCATACACTTTCTGTGAGCCTAGTTCTGGTCCCCACTGTCCTGCAGGAAAAGGCTGCTTTAGGAAAGAGCTTAATTGAACTGGGATTATTGCAGACAGGGTGGGAGTGCCCACACATTCCTTTCATGCCAGTGGTGGGGGATGATCTCTAAGCAGGCGGGTGATGGAGTAATATCCCCTGCTTACTGGCTGTCTCTCCAAGGAAATCAGAGCTTATTATTATTCCCTTTCGATTAATCCTCACAACATCCCGATCCGAGCTTTGTTTTTTTGAAAAGGAGGCCTGGACACATACATGGCTCCAAGTAAGAACCCTGGAGGCCCAAGAGCTTTTCTCCAAACTCTCCCCTTGTAGCTGAGTGGCAAGCTGTTGGTGGCAAAGAGGAAGGAAAGATTTATGGGGTCAGTGCCAGGCACGGCTGGGAACTCCTAGGAATCTCTAAATTTTTGGAACAGTTGTGGTGGGGTGGTGTTGGTGGTAGCATGGGGTTTCATGTAGGCATCATGTCACTGGCCCAAGCAGGTCAGGGTCAGGGGCCTGTTTCATTCCCCTACTGATCCTAAGGCTCTGCTCTGCCTCTTGATCAGCCTGTGCTTCCAGCTAGGGAACATGCAGACAGGGGCTGTTGCAACTGAAGCAAAATCACAGTTCCTTGTGATGGACAGCATGTGACTGATACTACTAGAAACAGTTTCTACCTAAAATGACACAGTTTGATAACATTGAGTCCAGGAGCATTTGAACTCCCACTCAGGGGCAGGGCCCACGGCCCCAGTGTTTCAAGGACAAATTCTCTCTCATTTCAGTATTGAGATGGGGCCTACTTTTATTTGTCATATTTTGGTTGATGACAGGGAAGCGACAAAAAGAGGCCAAGAACTCATTCAACTGGGGCCCTTTCCCTTTCTCTTTTGTGATCCTGCAGATCAAACCTGGGGCTTCATGTGTACTAGACAAAATGCTTTACCATTGAGCCATCTCCTATCCCCAGGTCCATTTTTTTAAGGAGGAACTGAGAGAGGGAGAATTTATACCTAAAGCCTGCTGATCACAGTGCAGTCTTTCTCGTATTATTTTTCTTTTTGTGATGATTGTTTGAAAACTATTGTCAATCACTGGTGAGTAGTAGGGACACAGGCTTGGCCTCAGCTTCTTTGTGTTAGATAGTGACCTTTCTTATCTCAAGCTGAGCTCTTTATTAACTGAAAACACTTGGCTGTTAGACTCGGTGTTTGATTGCTGCTAGAATATATTTTTGTCACACTGCCTTGTAATAAACCAGAGAAATGTTTGTGCCAAACATAGAAGGGATGGGAAGGGATAATGAAAGCCTCACCATTCCCACCCTGCTCACCTTGGCGGTTCAGCTTGCTATTTTGGGTCTGGGTTTTGTTTACCATGTCTGCCTATTAGAGGAAGGACACCTGGTTACTGGCTGTGGAGGCCATTGGAGAATGGAAGATTTTCCAACATGCCATGTACATGTATGTAACTCTATGCTTCAGGGTAAGAGTTCTACCACTGAGCCACATCTCCAGCCTCTCAACCATAGTCTTGCCCTTCATTGGGGACTTCTAGGTTGATGCTGTACCACTGAGCCATGCTCCTGTTTGTGCTCCTGGTTTTCTGACTGATAGGTTTATCTTACTGCTGTGTAGACTTTACATTCTTAGAGAGAGAAGAGCACCATTTGCTTACCTCTTTCCCTTCTCCAAAGTAGAAACAGTTTGTCTCTGACTTTATTTACTTACTGTTTTTAAGGCAATAGAAATAGAGGCAGTCTATGAAAAAAGACAAAGGAACTCATAAGAATGTGAGTGAACTATTAAGCTGAGAAAAGGTATATGTTTAAAATGCCTTATTTTTATTTATTTTGAGATAGTGTCGTATTGTGTAGCATGGGATGGACTCAAATTAATGGCAGTTCTAACTCAGACTCCTGACTGCTAAGATCACAAGCATGAGCCACCATGTCAAGCTTACTTCTAGTTAAAAAATGTATTATTATTGTGTGGGGGACAGGGGATGGGGCAGGCATGCCAGTGTGTGTATGTGGAGGTCTGAGGACAACTTTCTAGAGTTGATTCTTTCCTTTCTCCTTTATGCAGATTCTGATGTATTCTGGTCTCCAGACTTGTAGGCTAAGAGCCTTTCCCAGCTGAGCTATTCTCTGGCTTCCTCTGATTCTTTTTTAAAGTAAAAAATTAAGAAGGTACTCAAAATGCACAGGGAAAGAAATAAAAATTACCACCAATCCTGTGGCTGTGGCAGTTTCAGTCTTAGCAATCTACAGATACTCTCTTTCCTCAGTGACGGTGTCAACATCAGACACCTCAAGTGCCTAGCCAGGCTTGTTCTGTAGCCATTTGTCTCCTACGCCAGAGTTTACCAAGCTATTAAAGATATTTTCTGCGATAGATATGGAGTGCCGTTACTAGAGCTCTTGCCTAGCCTACTGGGAGGCCCTGGCTTCCATTCTCAGCACTACATAAACGGGACATGGAAACTCATGCCCATAATCCCAGCACTTGGGAAGCAGATGCAGGAGTATCAGCAGGTCAAGCATGTCCTCAGCTACACAGCAAGTTGGACACTAGCTTGGGCTATATGAAAGAAAAAGGCCTTCTCAAGGAAAAATTTTTTCCAAAGTTCACGGAAAAATAAATATGCACATGCCTTTAATCCCAGCACCCGGAAGGCAGAGGCAGGCAGATCTTCAAGTTCAATGCCAGCCTGGTCTACAGAATGAGTTCCAGGAAAGTCAGGGAACACAGAGAAACCCTGTCTCAAAAACACTCCCCATCATCACCCCCAAATATAAATAAATACAAACTGTATTGAGATGCTGTGTTCCATGAGATTCTACTGTATGATTTTTTTGGAAATATTTTTATAAATTTTATTTATTATTGTTGTGTGGATATGTGTATGGGTTTATACTGGTACCTCAGTGTTCATATGGTTTTAGAACAATTTTCAGGAGTCAGTCCTGAAGTGTTCTTGTATGTTCAGGCATCTATTCACGACTGTTTTAAATGTCTGTTTCCTTTGGCTAAATTTCCGAATATAGATATATGTACTAAAGGTGAACATTTTCAAGATTTTTGGGTACATGTGATGACATCACCTTCTAGAAAAGCTGGGGTAGTTCAGCAACTATCCTAATTTATTGTATTACTTATTTCTGAGAAAATATAATTTCACAGATCAAAAAGAATTAGAAAAGTTTTCTGTCTGCCTGAGTTCTCTTTGATCTGGAGTTCCAGTTTCTTTGTAGATTAAGACTACATCTGAGAATTATCTCCCCTTATCTGCCATTACAGTCTGCTGTGCACACTCTTCTGGACCTTACCTCTACATTTTTCAAAATTAACTGCGTATTTTAGTTTGTGTGTGTATGTGTGTGTGTATGTGTGTGCGCGCGCGCAAGTGCATGCACTTGCTCACACATATCTTATGTCTGCTGGTGTAGCTAGCTGTGAGCATGCCTGTGGAGTTCAGAAGACAACCCTAGGTTTTGTTCTACTGGACCTCCCTACCATGTTTTTTTTTTTTTTTAATGAGATTGTCTTTCATTTCCTGGGAGCTCTTATTGTAAGTAGTCTAGGCTGACTGGGCAGCAAGTATTCCAAGCCATCACATACACCTAGCCAGCCATCCTTCCTGCCTGCCTGCTCTGCCTGCCTGCCTGCTCTGCCTGCCTGCTCTGCCTGCCTGCCTGCCTGCCTGCCTGCTTCCCTCCCTCCCTCCCTCCCTCCCTCCCTCCCTCCCTCCCTCCCTTCCTCCCTCCCTCCCTTCCTCCCTCCCTCTGTAATGTGTAAGGGTGTTTCAGTTGCTTGTATGTCTATGCACCACTTGTATGCCTAGTGCCTATAATACTAGAAGGGGGTACTAGATCCCTTGGAACTAGAGTTACAAGTGATTGGTTGTGAGCCACCATCACATAAGTGCACAGCACACATGTGTGGGTACTGGAAATTGAACCTGAGTCCTCTGAAAGAGCAGCCAGTACTGTTAGCTGCTGAGTTATCTCTCCAGTCCCATATCAAGCCTTTTAACATGGGTTCTGGAATCCACTTTGAGTCCTCAGCTTGTGTGAGGCAAAATTTTCATTCACCAAGTTATCTCCTCAGCTCAATTAACTATTTCTTAGCAGTTCCAAATCACTACTTGGAAGCTTAAAGATGTCCTCTTGCCCTACATGTTTATAAAAGCTGTCTCTTGTTTTGTGACACAGATAATCATGTTTTATGGGCTCACTTCTCCTTTGATAGTTTATTGAACTGCTTCCTGTCATTGCTTTTGTATCCAACACACCCTTGGGGAACTTTGTGCCTGCTTAAGGAGGATACAAAGGGTAGGTATTTCTGCATGGTCTGCAGGAGAGTGTTGGAGTTATGGACTGGGGCATTTGTGGATATAATTGTGTCTGTGTTACCCTTAGCACACCAGCATGGTGGGAGATAGTCTTATTTTCCAGGGCTCAAATTCTAATTTCTTCACTACCATTCTCGCTATGCAAATAGCACATAATAGTTCATAAGGAATGTGAGAAGAACAAAGCAAACCAGAATAACCTTCTTTGCTTTGAAATATACATAGAAGCAAGAGATCATGAAGGAGACTGGAACTGAGTTGATAGAATGCTTGGCTAGCATAACATAGGCACCACATAAACCAGATATGGTGATGCAGTCTGAAATCCCAGTGCCCTGGGAAGTGGAGGCAGGAATATCAAGAGTTCTAGGTCATCTTTCTTTTCCCATACCGTGTTGGAGGCCAGCCTAAGTTATATGAGACTGTCTCAAACAAAGAAAACCAGAAAGAATCCAGAAATCCTTTGGCACTCTCCCCACCCTCTCCTTATCAACCTGAAATAAAGCCATTTTCCCACTGAATAAGCAGGACTTCAGGTTTTGTATCCAAAGAAGCAGCAGGTCCTTTTTAAAGCAACGGATCTCATGGCAAGTCAACAACTGAGCACAGTTTCACTGAGGGTATTGGGAATAACTATTCTGACACTGAAAAGTTTTAGTAACGGAAATCTTTGCCACCAAGGCTGAAGGAGGGGCTAAACAGAAAAAAGTTGCTGCCGCCTCAGCCATCATGGCTGCTCAAACCTGCCACCACTGCAGCTGCTAGCAAGCCAGGATTTAGGGGGCTTAGAAAAACCTAATGTAGTTTTGTTCTCGACTCTTGTTTTCAGAGAAGACAATACACAAAGGGTCCCTTCCAATAAAGATGTATTAAAAAGGTGAAAAGAAGATGGCTCAGTAAGTAAAGGTGCTTGCCAATAAGCCTGATGAACCTGAGTTATGTATATTCCTGGAACCCACATGGTGGACAGAGAGAACTGATTCTTGAAGCTGTTCTTTGACCACACATGCACTGTAGCATGCTCACAAACACAAATAAATAGAAATGTAAAAGAATATATTAATAAGGATATTAAAGAATTGGGGATTTGTAACTCGGTGGAGTTTTTCTAGCTTGCACAAAACTGAATTCCATCCCTAGTACTGTATAAATGCAAAGTGGTGTGGCACACCAGTAACCCCAACAACTAGAGGTAGTGGCAGAAGGATCACCTACATAGCAAAGGCCAGCATGGGCTGAGAGGGAGGGAAGAACAGAGAGAGACAGAGGGACAGAGAGAGGCCTTTGAGTTCCTTAAGTGGAAGGAACTATTTTCTTCCAGAATTCTGCTTGGGTAGGAGGCCTGTTGGCTTGCCTGGGAGCCATCTGGCTCCTTCCATTCTTTGCAGAAATGTAAACCATCATGCTTAAAGATCTGCAGTTGGAAAGTATCAAAGCTTTTCAAACTGGTCTCAGGGATAAGTGTCTGACTGCTGCTGACCTGAGCCCTTAGGCTGAAACTAGGAGGCCCCCCTCAGCTGCCTATGGGGATGGGTGATTCCCTTCCTCTTGCCCTGTGTCCTTCAGATAGCTTTGACATGAGAGCCCTTACTCTGTGTCAGCCAGTAGAGTAGATGTGCTGTCTGCACCACCTGTTCTGAAAGTTTGAGAAAAAGTGAATCCTCCTTTTAGTTATGGTCCCTCCTTCCCCCCTCCCTCCCTCCCTCCCTCCCTCCCTCCCTCCTTCCCTCCCTCCCTCTGTCATTTCCTTTTCTCTTCCTCCTCTACTCACTCCCTCTTCTTCAAGATAGGACAGAGTCTTATGTGGTACAGACTGACCTCAAACTTGCTGTGTAGCTAAGGCTGATCTTGAACTTCTGATCCTCCTGTTTCTACTTCCAAAATTCTAGGATTACATGCTTGTGCCACCATGCCAGTCTTACGTAGTGCCAGAGATGGAGCCCAGGGTTTTCTGCATACAAGGGGTCAGCTCAGGTTCTCAGCCCTATTTCTAGTTTAAAGTGTTCTAAAACAATATGAATTTTTGCTTGCTTTTCTAAGTGAAACATTCTCACCATCTTGAGAGGTTTTTTTTTTTTTTTTGGAGTAGAGCTATGAATTGGTTTCTTTGAGGCTGGCTCCTGTCTGGATTTGTTGCTCCCTGCCTCTTGACCTCTGTTTAGGGCTCATAGCCTAAGGGCTATTTTCTGTCTCCCGAGACCTGGTGTGGGTAAAGTGTCACATGCTTGCCTCCTGTGGGAATCATTAGTGAGTTCTAAATGTAGACATGGAGTCGACTGTAGGTTCAGCTCCTGCCCATGATGACATGTGGTTCCATAGACTCACCTGGTATCCTTCAGCATGGGACAGGTGCTTCCTTATGAAGGGACTGGGCTACTCTCTGAATTTTCTTCTACCCCTTTCCCTACTTGGTGGTGACATATAGTCACTGGGTATGTGGAGCAAGTATAAGAGCTTATGTGGGCAAGGAACATGTATGTACATCACAGCATGCTCTTTGTCCCAAGAGGTGCAAAGCCTATAGGAAGCGACTGGTTTAAAAAAGCACCCGAGGATGTGCAAAGCTGAAAATGCAACTGACTGCAGGATGTGCTACATACACGAACAACCTTAGGAAAAGGGTTATAAAAAATAAAAAAAATCACTCTTTTAATCCCAGCACTTGGGAGATAGAGGCAGGTGGATCTCTTGAGAGCAATCTGATCCACAGGACAGTCAGGGTTACACAAAGAAACCCTTTGTTGAAAAACCAAACAAACAAAATATCACTTGCCTAAAAATACTCCTAGGAAGTGGGGTAAACTGGAGGATATGTGTTGACTGAGGTTTTCTGTCCCACCAGGTCCCACAGCCATTTAGCCCCAAAGACTCACACAGATGTCTACATTAGTTATAAACTGATTGGCCTGTTGGCTCAGGCATATTATTAACTCTTATAACTTATATTAGCCCATTATTCTTGTCTGTTAGTCATGTGGCTTGGTACCTTTTTTGGCAAGGCAGTTACATCTTGCTTCCTCTGTGGCTGGGTGATGACTGCAGAATGCAGAATGCTCTTCCCAGAATTCTCCTGTTCTCATTGCCCTGCCTCTACTTCCTGCATGGTTGCCCTGCCTATACTATCTGCCTGGCTACCGGCCAATCAGCATTTTATTAAACAAGTACAAGAAACAAATGGTTACAGGGTAAAACCATTGCCCCACAGCGGATATGCCTTAAGAACATTCCATTTGTAAGCCAGGCATGCTGACATATACCTGTAATCTTAGTGCTTGGAGACAACTGAAGCAGGGTTGATCATAAGTTTTGGTCAACTTGGGCTACATAGAGAGACCCTGACTTTAAAAAGAGAAGGAGAAAGTAGCTGGGAATGTGGCTCAGTTGGTGGAGTGCTTGCCTACTAGCATGCCTGAAGCCTGAGTTCCATCCCCAGCACTACATAAAGTAGACATGGTGGTACATGCCCGTAATCCCAGCACAGGGAAGTGAAGACAGGCTGATTAGGTGTTTTAGGTTATCCTTGACTACGTAGTGAGTTTAACGCTAGCCTGGGCTACATAAAACCCTGGAGAGAGGGGAGGGGTGTGTTGTGTGTGTGTGTGTGTGTGTGTGTGTGTGTGTGTGTTTCTGACCACAATCTGATATTTAGTGGCAATATCTCTGTTCTTTGGGAAGGACTGAAGGCTCATAACCATTTGGGAAGATTTTGTGCCTTTGTCCTTGGCAAGAAAGTTCAGAAGGGGCCTTTTTCACCTTATCAAATTCCCCTATACCCTTCTCACTGGCCTCATAAAGAAGCAGATGGCATTCTGGAGATGTCACACTGGCTCTTGGCTATATAAAGAGAAAGGACCCACACCATAAGCATTTTGAATCTCCCAGGAAAGGAAAACTATTCCTTCAATGAAATATCGATGCAAGGGGAGCATTAAAGAATACAGAAATTGTGAACTCAGTTCCAGGTGGAACCAGAGACTGTATTGTAACCTTTTGGAGAATTGTTCATTGAAAAGCAAATAGGATGAAATATAGACTGTGAAAGTGACTAAATCATTTTTATGCTTCCTGGGTTTTGGTGCCATTCAATAGGGAAAGAGAATAGAAAAAGGACTTGGTTCTGGAAGAAAGAAAGGCTTGCTAGGAGCAGCCAAGGACCTGGGTTAGGAGTTCTGTGGGTCTGAGGAAACCTCCATGTGGAATTTTCACAACAGTTTGTGCACTTTTGAGATGGCTGGCCTTGAAATCACAATGTTTCTGGGCTGGGATGGCAGACATTTACTGCCACCCAAACACCACACCACCAAGCTACATGCTGAGCCTTTTTCAGAGTAATTTTTAAAGCATACTTTAGAGGTCCCATGTATTCCTAGAGAGATCAGATGTTACAAAAAGGCACCTTTTGGCTGGGGAGTAGCTCTGCCAGTAAGAGACTTACGTCAGAGCATGGGGATGAAAAAAGCCTGGTGTGGGTAATGCACATTTACTATTCCAGCTTTGGGGAAGTGTAGGCTGGAGGAGCCCTGGATCCAACAGATCTAGCCTACTGGTGAGATCCAGGCCAATGTGTGAGACTTGTCCCAAAGGAGGTAGTGTTTCTGAGGATGACACCCAAGGTTATCTTGTGACATCTGCACACACTTATGCTCTGCCTCCCTCCCTCCCTCCCTTCCTTCCCTCCCTTTCTTCCTCCCTCCCTCCACTTCCCTCCTTCCCTCCCCTTCCTTCCCTCCCTCCCTCCCTCCCTCCCTCCCTCCCTCCCTCCCTCCCTCCCTCCCTCCGTCCTTCCTTCCTTCCCTCCTTCCTTCCTTTTTTTGTTTTGTTTTTTTGAGGCATAGTTTCTCTGTAGCTTTGGAGCCTGTCCTGGAACTCATTCTGTAGACCACACTGGCCTTGTATTTACAGAGATCCTCCTGTCTCTGCCTCCTGAGTGCTGGGATTAAATGCATGCCCCTTCACTGCCAGACTCCCATTCAATTTTTAAAAAAGTATTATTTTATTTTATGTATATGGTTGTTTTGCCTACATATGTGTCTGTACACCATGTGCATGCTTGGTGCCTACGGAGGCCAGAAGATGGAGCCAGAGTCCCCGTTACTGGCATTATAGAAGGTTGTTAGCCACCATGTAGGGGCTGGAAATCAAACCCAGGTCCTCTGGAACAGTGGTCAGCACTCTTGAATGCTGAGCCATTTCTCCAGCCCCCTCTTTAAAAAAGGTGTCTTTGATTGATTTACAGGGAGCTCCCCAACAGTTGCATGGAGTTGGGGCCCCAGGGGCTGAGAGTTACAAGTACCTACCTGCAGGAATAAACAATTCTTTTGAAAGGTCTGTAAAGAAGGGGTTGGAGAGAGGGGAGGGGAGGGAGAGAGGGAGGAAGAGGAGGAAGAGAGAAAGACAAAGGCAGCCTACAGTTTATCTGAAAAGGAAGTGGAAAGTTCAAGTTGCTGGGGATCTTATTACTGTCTGTCTCACTCACCGTAATTAAAAAATGCCTGAATGATCTTAATAACACATGATTCAGCCGACAAGCACTAATTGCCCTGTATCAGGCCAAGAGGAGATGAATGCTGTCAAGAAAACCACAAGTCAGACAAGCTGATTCTGTCTTAGTCTGACACGGTGTTCCCGTGTACAGACCAGTTTTTGCTGGAGCGCTTCCAGCACTCTACCTTGCCATTCATCTCCATCGCTGCCAGGCCTGGGCTGCGTACCTTTTGCCTCTCCTTATTCCTGCTTCCATTGCTCAGGACTGAATATAAAAAAAAAATCCAAATATGCTCTTGCTCTTATTTTGGCCCTTTTTCTTTGGAGGTGGGGGCTGAATTCCGTTCCCATTTAATACAAATGTCCACGTGGGCTTGTCAGTGAATTACATGGCATTTGGGAATTGATTTGTCAAGAATTCTTCCTGCTTATTCAAGGATTTGATGGGACCTGTTGGGCCACAGAACCTTGTAGTATGGTATTTAACTTACCAAGAGAAGGGAACCAGTGACTCCTTGTTACTTGTTACTTGGCGTCCACAGCCCTTTCTGATGGAGAGTTTTAGAAAAGGGCCATGTGTGGTCCACATTTGATTCTATCATGTTTACAGAACAGCTGTGCCCTTTTATTCAGACAGACTTCTGGGCTGGATATTTCTGTGTGATAATGAGGACCTGTATTCAGTAAATGTCCATAGGAAATAAAACCTGGGGGTTGTGATATGTTTTTGTAGTCTCAGCACTGGGAGGTATTCAGGAGGGTTCCAAGGGCTCACCAGTCAACCAGTCTAGCTGAGTGGGTGATATCTAGGTAAAAAAACACTGTCTCAAAAAGCAAGGTGGGTAATACCTAAGAAAGAAAGCTGAGATTGTCACCTGTCCTCCACAAACATTAGTGTGTGCTTGTGCACACACGCTCACACACAATTTGCATACACACGCATCAGCACACATACGCGCGCGCGTGCGTGCATGTGAATCACCTAAAAAAAAAAAAAGCAGAACCAGAGTCTGAATCTAATACTGAAATTCAGTTCCAAGGGACCCAGTTCCTGTGTTCCCTGAGCTGTAGACCTGTCAAGCTATAGCTTTCATGACGTCCTGATGTCCTTGATCACTTCCTTCTACTCTGAACCTGCGTGGCACCAGGCCCTGTGCTAGGTTGGGTTAAGACTATATTATACCATAAGGTGTGTGTGTACAAACATGGAACTTGCTCTCAATCAGAACAGAGGTCTGAGGGAAGTTGAGTGGCATGAATCTCCATCATCTAATACAGTAGCCCTGTCCCTCTGTGTGACGGGGGTGGAGGGATTGGGTCTGGACCTGATAGAGTTGGGCTCTGTTCTGCTTCTAGAACCTGCTGGTGTGGTGCCTCAGGCACACAGTCTTTAGCATCTCTGAATCTGCTCCAGACCCAAGAAAGGGTGCTATCAATGTAAGGTAGTTGCCAAGACAGGTAGTTGTCCTGAGGAGTTTTTTTTGGGGGGGGGGGGAAGATGAGAGAGTTTCAGGCATCCCAGACTGACCTCAATTGCACTTTGTAGCAGAAAATTAACTTGGACTTTTTTTTAAAAACATGTTTTTTTTTTTTAAATATTTATTTATTTATTATGTATACAATATTCTGTCTGTGTGTATATCTGCAGGCCAGAAGAGGGCACCAGACCCCTTTACAGATGGTCGTAAGCCACCATGTGGTTGCTGGGAATTGAACTCAGGACCTTGGGAAGAGCAGGCAATGCTCTTAACCTCTGAGCCATCTCTCCAGCCCTAAAAACATGTTTTTTTAGAGACAGGATTTCTCTGTTTAATGGCCCTGGCGGAGACCAGGCTAGACCCGTGAAGCCCTGAGTGACTGGAAACTGTCTGTAGAGTCCAGACCAGTGACTGGCTCAAGTGTGTGTGTGTGTGTGTGTGTGTGTGTGTGTGTGTGTGTATACATGCACGTGCACACATACACATACATGTCTACATGTTCATTTGTATGTGGGTGCACATATATATGTGTGTATGGGTGTTCACATATGTAGGCATGTGGAGGCCAGAGGGCAGCCTCAGCTATCAATCCTTAGATACTATCCACCTATTTATTTTTCCTTTATTTCTTTTTGAGACAGGGTCTCTTACTAAACCTGGGACTCATCAAGTGGGCTGGGCCAACTGGCCATTGAACTTAAGGGATCCACCTCTTTGCCTCCCCAGTATTGGGATTACAAGCATGCACTGTTACACCTGACTTATTAATTGGGTTCTGAGGATGGAGCTCCAGTCCTTGTGCTTGACTGAGTCTTAAAATTTGAAAGTTGGGAAAGGATGATTGCTTAGTAGTTGTCTTCGTACCTCACCAAAAATTACAGATAATTTTTTCATATGGAGGAATGGTACTCATTACTGTGTGCCGCCCCCCCCCCCCCCTAGCATCAAGTTATTTATACCATGGGCGAGTCTGTCACACAGTCTGGTTGCAGAACGTTGCCACCCTTTGAATCAGACTTCTGCCAGTAATTTCTGTTTACAGTAGGACTGTGGAAGTGGTTATCGGGATTAAGTTTGCAGAAGATGCAAAATGCCAGCCTGCCTGAGATCTTTATAATATGTACATACAGACAAAAGCTGGCTGGAGTTCATGAGCAATTTTAACTCATTGTACTTTTCTTAGCTACTGTTCCTGAGTTTCCATAGTATGCAGGAACTGTTAAGAAATGGACAGGAGGGGTGAAGTCTTTTATGTTTTTTATTTATTTATTTTAATTTTGCTCATTTTGTTTTGGTTTTTGAGAAAGGTTTTTTTTGTGTGTGTGTCCTTGGCTGTCCTGGAACAGACTGTAGACCAGACTGGCCTTGAACTCACAGAGATCCACCTACCTCTGCCTTCCAAGTGCTGGGATTAAAGGGATATGCCACTACTGCCCAGGTAATTTTGCTCCTTTTTTAAAAAAAAGTTTTTTTGTTTTTGTTTTTTGATTTTTAAGACAGGGTTTCTCTGTAGCTTTTGGAGCCTGTCCTGGAACTAGTTCTTGTAGACCAGGCTGGCCTCGAACTCACAGAGATCCGCCTGCCTCTCCCTCCCGAATGCTGGGGTTAAAGGCGTGCACAACCACCGCCCAGCCGTTTTTTTTTTTTTTTTTTAAACTTTAGATTTAATTCTTTGTCTCTGTGGGTATGTGCATGTGAGTACAGGGGGCCTGCAGAGGCCAGAAGAGGACATCTGATCTCCCTGGAGCTGGAGTTATAAGTGGTTGAAGCACCTGACATGAATGCTCATAACTGAACTCAGTCTTCTACAAGAACAGTATACACCCTTAACCACCTCTCAGCCCTACTATTGTTCTTTTAATATTTTTTATCATATTTTAATTAATTAATTGTATTTGTGTGTAGGTATGTACATGCCATGGAGGAGTTGGTGGGGAGAGCTGAGGACAACTTGTAAGAAATCAGTTTTCTTCTTCTATGTGGGTGTCAGGGATCAAACTCAAATTGTCAGGCTTGGTAGCAAGTGCCTTTCTGTTGTTCTTTGAGACAGAGTCTTGTGAAGCCCAGGCTTAACCCTGAATTTGCTGTGTAGCTGGGGAAGACCTTAAGTTCCTGTTCCCTCTGCCACAACCTCCTAAATACTGGGATGGCAATTGTGTATTATCACACTCAGCTCCTTGCAAATGTCTTTTATCTGTAGTTATTTTAGAGTCTTCCTAATGGGGTCCAAGAAATGCTGTGTTCTAAAGTTAGATAGTAATTGCTAGTAAATTCTAGTAATTGCTACAGTACAGTAAATCCCTTGTATCTGTCAGGTGTAAGTTCTAAAACCTCCAACAGACTCCTGGAACCAAGGGTAGTACCAAGCCTTATAGAGCCTATGTTGTTTTAAAACTGTAGATGCAACTCTTTGATAAAACTTAATTTGTAAATGAGACATGGTAAGGGATTAACAACAATAGCCAATATTAAAATTAAAGCATTGGGGTATCATGATGATTGACTGGCACTACTAAGTGAATGATGGTAGGAAAATATATACAGGGTGGATAAACTATACTATAATTGATCTGATAGTTGAGATTACTATTTAGTGACTAATGGGAGGGCAGTATATATACAATGTATATACTCTGAACAATGATTGATGTACATACCATGTGGATATGCTGGACCAAGAGATGATCTACATCCCAGGCTTGACAAAGTGGGATGATGCAAGAGTTTTGTTGTGTTACTCTGAATGGTGTGTAATTTAAGACTTATGAATTATTTATTTCTGAAATTTTCTCCTTTGGGTATTTTCAGACATTGGTGGACTATAACTGAAACTGCAGATAATAGGGAATGCTGTATTAGTTTTCAGGTGAGTCAGGGAAGGGCTGGTACCCCGTTGAGACCTCATCTGAAAGACTTCCTGCTGCTTAGACACATTGTTAGCCTCTCCTGTACTGGGTGATACACTCACTGTTGGCTTCTTCCCTAAGAACAGAAACAGGTCTAGGTGGCACGGGGACAACACTTGTGATTAGCAGTCTCATGGATTATAGAGTTCTTTTTCAAGTCCTTTTCTTCCTTTCTGCAAAGTTTTGTGCTTTCTAGAATGCTGACTTCAGTATACAAAGTGCTTAATTCTTGATTTGGCGCCTTAATGGTTACACAGTGACAGCACAGATGCTGGGTAAACAGGGGATTTGCTTTAGTGAGTTCTTCAGTGACAGAAAGTAATTTCCCCCTGGCCCTTTTTGAGTTCCATGCTCCCATTGTTTGGGGTTTGGTGCTGCTTGCCTTTAGCAAGACTGACAGGCTTGCCCCAGCTCCTCTATTTCCTACACTTACTCCCTGTGTGTATCTTGTAGTACCAGCTGTGTGAGTCGCATGTGGTGGAATGACTTGCACTAAATCAGTTTTTTTTTTTCATTCTTGTGTACTTGAGGTTGATGTGAGATCGCTTTCTAGATCGCTCTCCACCTTACATATGGAGACAGGGTCTTACTTTAAGTAACCAGCTTGCTCTGGGATTCTTCTTTCTTTGTCTCCCAAGTGCTAGGATTACAGGTGGGTCATCACATGACATTTACATGGCTTCTGGGGAACCCAGGCTCTGCTGCTTACATTTGTACCATATGCACTTTACCCTCTGAGCCATCTTCTCAGCCTTACTGAGTTATTTTTGCATGCCAGCCTTCTGGTTGGATAGCGTATTGAAGGGTGGGGGCCTGGAGGATTTTTAAGTTCACTAAGAACTTTGGAAACATCTAGGCAAGGATGTCCTAATAAAGACTGGGAAGATTCCCCTTCCAGATACACAGTGAGATGAGTATTCATATGTCCCCTCTGCTGTGTTTCAGTCAAGAGAATGTGAATTTGAATCATGGCAGACCCACTTGAGACCCAGACAACCTTGGAGTTGGATGGCAGCATAGCTGGAGTGGGTGTCTCTGCCTAAGTCTGTTGTTCAGTTGCAAAGAGGATCAGCAACTCACCATCTGGTGGCCCTGGCCTTCAGAGGAGGCATCTGTGGCCACCTGTTCTCTGTCCTCCCATTGCTTGGGAGTACATTGGCTTCATTGTGTTGTGGAGGTACTTGAGAGCTGGCTACATGTTCTGCCTTGTTCAGGTTTAAACTTGACTCTTGATGATGGGCAAATGCTTCATGGTGAAAGAGAATTGTCTCAACTCTTAGCCACAGTGTAGCCCCCATCTTGCCATGCCTATTTGGCATATTGAACAGACAACATTGTCCCAAAATGGGTCAGGCAACACAGTTGGGCCCTAGAACATAAGTTCTGTGGGACAAGGTCCGAGCCCTGACCTAGTGGATATGGGCAAGGGAATGTTGTCTGCAAGATATGGGCAGGGGAATGTTGCCTTCCTCCCCCATGTCCTTCAGTTTTTAGTCCCATTAAACTTTCTATTTCTGGCCTACAGCCACATTCAGCCAAAGATAGATGTGAGTGGGTCCCAACACCGAATCATAAATTTGAAACATCATAAGAATCCAGGCTTGGTGGTACATACCTTTAATTCCAGCACTTGGGAAGCAGAGTCAAGTGGATCTCTATGAGTTCTAGGCCAACCAAGGGTACATAAAAAACAAAACAAAACAAAAATCATGAGCTATTTGCAGATAGCAGCATTGTGTCACAATATCAGAAAGTTGAATAGTCATTGAAAGGCTTGAAAGACAGACCAAGAAGTGTAAAGTAGTGCTTTTTCCTATAGCACACCCAACACATCTGGATTGTACCAGAAGTTATTTCTCAGGAAAAAGAACTGAGGACTTGCAAATCTGGCCTTGAGGCTGACTGCCTATAAGCTGCGGAAGTGCTCTTTCCTTGGTGTGTTGTGAAACTGTGAGTGCTTCAATCTTGTGCTTGACACAGAGAGGCAGCAGGTTTTTGTAGCAGAGATGTGTGAGTGTTCTGAACTATTGCTGCTGGTGTGAGGCTTTTTGTCCCCAAAGACACAGAGAGAAGGCTGGAAACTGAGTGGAGCACTTGGATGGATATCCTAGAAAGCGTTTTGGTGGGTAACTCAAAAGTTTAAAGTGTCTACCCATTCCAAGAGTGGGAACATGGGAAACTGTCAGCTTACCACAACAACCCTAGCCCAGCAATAAGGAAACAAGATTTCTCCAGCCAGGGTGCAGGGCTCTCTGTTCCCAGAGTATGGAGAGCCCAGCTCTGAGAGCATAGGCCAGAGCTCACCTGCAGGAAGGGTGCTCCTAACCTGCCAATCCCCATTTCTCCTTCCCTCCTATTTTTTGGTAGGTGTTAGCAACTGGCCAGTCACCTGGCCCTGCATTGCTCTTAGGATGCGAGCAACAACTCAAAAGGAGGTTTCCCGTGCTCAGCCCTGGGAGCTTTGCCTTATTGTTTTAGCTACTATTTTCACGAGTCGACTTTGGACACAATGATGATGTGACCATGTATGTAAAGGCTGGCTTGTAAATAGCTCATTTCTAACATGAAGGTTTCTATTCACTGCTGGGATACAAACCTACCTTGTTGTTTCTGAGTTGTATTTATTCTATTATTTACTCTTTAGTTATTTAACAAATTGTCCAGGCTAACCTTGAACTCTTTTGTGGAGATGGCTTTTACTTCTCTACTTCTCACTTGATGTGCTCACATGAGATCTTTTATTTCTGAAGTGTGGCTTGACATTGTTTAGGCTGTTGCTTGATTTTATTTTTACCTCTTTTGCCACTTAAGTGAGATGTCGTATTTCTTATTTAGTGTTAGATCATTTAGTAGAATTTTATTTTTGAGAAAGAATATGATTATTGTATCACATTCAAAACACCTCTGATGGAATCTTTCAGAGTCATATCAATCCTGTAATTTTGTTTTCAGAGATGTTTTATCACTAGATGTATGGGCACCAAAAATGTTTTCTTTAGTCATTACATCTGGTAGTCTTGATCCCCCTGTCACATTTTCTGGTACTTAGGATTAAATTTAGGAACTTGGACGTGACAGACAAGTACTCTAGCACCAAGCTACACCCCAAGTTCCTCACTGAGCATTCCAAGTATTGTACTGCTGAGCTATACCTTAGCCCTCCATCGCTGCATCTGTAACTCTTGCTAGTCTACGAAAGTCAGCTATTTGAGGTCTGGTCCTGGATTTGACACTGCAATAACAATATTTACACCTGTACCAGGTGCAGTGGGGAGTCCAAAGCTAAATAAGACAGCCCTTACCCTCATAGCTGTGTTCATACTGGTCTCAGGACACACAAGTAATCAACCCAGTGGTACCAGGACGTGACATTACAATCTAAGGATGATTGGCAAAGCAAGGAGATTTTCATTGAGATGGTAGCACCAGGATTCCAAATTTAGGGTCATAGGGATAAAATACAAATTTGGGAGCAATGGTCCTCTATTTTCCCTAAATCCAAAGAAATATAATTCCTTTAAAAAAACAAAACAAATAAAAACAAAAAACAAAACAAAAACCAGGTAACTAGACATAGTTGTGCTCAGTTGTGATCCTAGCATTCAGGAGGTAAGGCAAGAAGATCAGAAGAAGGCCTTCCTTAGGTACACAGAGAAGCCAAGCTAGACTACTCTGGTTCACTGTCTCTTAAAAAACAAAGGAATGGAGAAAGCAAAAAAGAAAGAGAACAGGGCTTTGATGAGCTTTGCTGGCCTGGTTTTTTTAATTTTAGGTTTGGTATCGCTCTGTTCCCTCCCATTTGGCGAAGTGGTGTAATGCTTTAGCACATTTTAAATAAGATTACACAAGCTGCTGTTAGTTGGCATCAAGTATCTTTTAATCTGGAGAGAAAAATGTTACCTCCTTCATTTGCAAAACAGAGTGTTTCTGGCACCCTGTCCCACTGTCTTCTGGTTGTTCCATTTTCCAGAACTTAACTGTGGACTTCTAATTACCCTCATTTAGATGTCCAGGACAGAATTTGCTAATCCAACAAGAAAATTTTGTAATGAACCAGAGGAAATGGGCTCATCAATACTGTGTTAACTTGTAGCCTAAAAATCTATGGATTTTTAAAAAAAGAATATGACTATTTAATTGAAAAATGCTGTTAAAATACATTTTCCCTTCCCATCAGCTTGTTGTTAATGATCAGATATCCAAACTAGAGTCACTTAAAATTGATGCTCCTTTGCCAAAATATGTCTCCCTTTTCTTCTGTTTCTGTGCAGAATTTTTCGATGCTACATCTATTTTTGTTTAATTAGGCCTTGCACAAAAATGAAGGCAAGCTGTATTTAAATTTTTCGACCATTAAAAGGCTTAAAATGATCCTTAGATGAAAGACATAAAAATTAACTTTAATATTTATTATGTGAATAAAACCAGTGGGGAGAGAACACGCAGACCACTTTCCGTCCCCGCTTCTCACAGCTGGCGAAGATTAATTGCAGACCTGAAAGCGGACATGCCTGCTAGTTTCCCTCATTCTGTGACTAGGAAATAGCTCAAATAGGGAACTAAAAAATGCTTGTTCTCCTTGTATTCTTTAGGTAGGTTGTAAATTTTATAACTTGCTAATATCATAAAATGCTGATTAATATATTTTGCCTTTTGATAGAACTATCCTAATTTATGCTCTCACTGGATGGATTCCTTTGTATATTTTAATTCCCAGAAGAAAAATCATGTGAAATATTTGCCTCATGCACAGGATGCTCTTTAGGTACCAGTCCTGGAGCTATACAGATGGAGAGTTCTGGCAGCACTAGTCCATGAGCTTCACAATTAGGCTGGATTAGAGAAACTCAGTGTAAAGCATGTTTGGGGTCTGGTCTGTAACCCTGCCTTGTAGAACTCTCTCTGGCTCTCTCCTTCACACCTTCCTTCCTCCCTCCCTTCCTTTTTTTGGGGTGGGGTGGGGTTTCGAGACAGGATTTCTCTGTAGCTTCCTTCCTTCCTTTTTATTTTTTATTTTTGAGACAGGATCCCATGTAGCCCAAGCTGGCTTTGAACTCCTTATGTGCTAGAAGATGACTTTGAACCTTTTGGTTCTTCTGCTTCCACATGCCAAGTGCTGGGATTATAGGCCTGTGCCACCAGACTCCATCTGTGCAGTGAAGAAGATGGAAGTCAGGGCTTTGTGCACACTGAGGAAACACTCTGTCAACCATGCTACATTCCCTGGCCAAGGTGACTGTCCTTTTCATCCTCTGAGCCACTAACCATTCTTCTGGGTCAAGAACTTAGAGGCGAACATGTGGCCCTCGCCTGTATCAGTGATGGGCAGAAGGTATGCATTCAGAGTAGGCTCTGGCATTCTCTGCCTTCTGAATTTCTCAATTTGGATTGGCCATTGTGATGGCAAAGATTGTCAGCAATATGCAAATGAGCAGGGAAAGTGAAAGTGCATCCCATGCAGATAATTTCTATGTAGATAATTTACCATAAAAATTTATATAGCAGTCCTTAAAACCTTCAGAGATTTAGTCTGTCTCAGGATAGGTAATTTATATGGTATTAAAGCACTTTTTATGTTCCAGTCCTTTAGATTTAATGCTTATTGCCTATAAAAATGAAATCTTCTTGTAGATATTTTAAAGTTTTGGTACTGTGTGAAATATATATTCAGGTTAGGATCAAGTATGCTTTGGAGATTTTGTAAATAAGTGGCAAACTCTCTGCTCTGGAGCCCATGCTGTTGTAGGGCCACAGCAATGACTCTAACACCCCAAAAGTGATATAGGGGCTGCTGGACCACCAGCTAGGATGTGGCTGATACACAGTTATATGTGTGGTTTTTTTTAATTACCTCACAATTATAACACTATTGTAATTCCTCAGAAAATTAAGCAAGGCGTGATGAGAATTTCATTTAAATCTGTAGACATGAATTACAGCCCAGGTTTTAATGGAGTGCTTGAGCAATGCAGAATCAAACACAAGACTGTTTAAACTTTTGCTCTCCCCTCAGATTCCTAGGAGCTTTCTTCAGTGCTAGTCATTTTGTCTGTGTGTAAACATTTTTTGCTTTTTGGGGAGGCTGTAGTAGATGTATGTGTATGTGTGAGTTGGATGTGCATGGATGTGTGGGCACATGTATGTGGAGGCCAGAGACTGATGTGACAGAGCATAAGGGGACAGACTGATGATTTGGGGGTTGAGTTTTCTTCTTATCGCCAGACTAACCAAGTTGAGTATAAGTTACAAATTGTCGGCAGTAAGTGGATTTATCCTTGTGGGTGGAGTCTGGGATGCAGGAAGCAAGGGAGCAGATGTGGGAATAAAGAAGCACCAGACACAGGGAGACCAGTTTCCACACACAGTAAGCATTCCATCACCATGCATCCTGGAGGGCCAGTGGTGGTACAGGATGAAGTCTGTCCTAAGAGGGGAGGGAATGCAAGAAGGCCTGCGAACAGTTTGTTGCTGTGGCTTTCAGTTCTGACAGCTTCATTTCTTGGGACCCAGAAGCCTCTTCAGAACTGTCTTTGTCAACTCTATCTGTATGTCTGCAGGGACAACATACTCAGATGTCACTGTGACAGTGTGTGAAGCAAGGCCAACTATACAGCCACAGCTACTAGTATTTTTGGTATAAAGCAGTTGCTAAAATTAATTCTAGTCTGAAACTTGATGAATTCTCAGTCATGGAATTAACAGGTTTCAACTGAAAAAATCAGCTTGATTAAAAATAATTTTTTTCTCCTTCTGGGAAATTTGGTGTCTGTCTACCCCTAACAAACTCAATTTGAAGTTTTCTTACTTGTTTTAGATGATATGTGTACTATTTTTGTCTTGATGGGAAAAATACAAATTCTGGTATGAACCAGAAGCTTAACAGACCCTGTATCTCAGCCTAGGACACCTAGCATAATCTTTACCTTTTACAGTTCATAGTTTATTAGCCCTGAGCTTCAATAAACAATACTGTTGTGTCTCAAAGACAGCCTTCTTTCTGCCAGCACCACTCACCTCTGTTCCATACCTTCCTTTAAGGCTAGAAGTGGTGTGTGTGTGTGTGTGTGTGTGTGTGTGTGTGTGTGTACACGTGAACATGTACGCATGCGCACATGCATTGTTCCTGTGAGAGCAAATACATGCACACACGTGGAGGTCAGAGGACAACCTTAGCTGTTGATCCTCAGGTTCCTACCACCTTTTGTTTAAGATAGAGTATCTCGTCCTGGAGCTTCACCAGGTAGGCCAGGAACTTTCAATGATCCACTTGTCTTTGCCTCCCATCGCTTAGCATTGGATATGTGCTGTTACATTGCCTGACATTTTTTATGGTTTTGTGGATCTGAACTCAGGTCCTTATACTTGGAAGGCAAGTACTATACCAGCTAAGCCATCACTTAGCCCTTAAGATCACACTAAGTTGTTAGCAGGCTGGTCTTGAATTTGTGATCTTTCTGCTTCCCTTTCTGGCTCAATCAACAGCTTTCATTTATTTATAAATTTATTTATTTATAGCCCCAAATCCTTATCTAGGTGTGGCTGTGGCAGCAGTGCTGAGGTGAATCACACAGCCCTCTCTTCTCATCACACCCACCTGGGAGGAACAGTAGCTTACCGTGTTCTGTGGATAATGCCTCTCTGGCAGCTCCGGGGGTCAGGGATCCAGGGGATGAGGTCACAGTGGGAAAAGCAGATGCACTGTTAGTGGGGAGAGCACTAAACCACAATGTGTTTTGATAACTAGTGGACTTGGCAAGGGGAGTGATTGGAAACATGTGAGAGGTAACCAGAGCTGAGTTTCAAGTAGTACATATTTGAGAAGTTTTCCCCAATGTAAAAGTTACTCTTTAAGAGCCTTAAACTAATAAAAACAAGGAAATTCCATGTTACAGCTGCCACTTGGCCTTTTCATTTTTATTCCAGAAGTTAGATTTGACAGGTCAGCTGCCGACTGGCTCTCAGAGCCCCAGGAACATTTAATGCAAGGAAGGGACCAGAACGAAAGCTGGCAGCCGAAGGGATGGGAAGTTCCCACCACTGTTCAGTGCCAGGCTCATAATTCCATTTCACTGTATCCTATTTGTTCGTCTGGGGGCCGCTTCCTGTATTAAGTATATTCCCTGAAGCTGGTTCAAGATTCTACTAGAGACTGTGCTTGGTTTTTCCCCTTCTTGATGTCACTGTAAGTTATACTTCATGGCTGCTGCCTGCTCATCAAGATTAAAATGGAAGGCTGGGAGATGGTTTAGGTAGGAAAGTGTTTGCAATGTAAGCATGAAAACCTGAGTGTTTGGATCCCCAGCACCCATGTAAAATGCTGGGCATAGGAGCTTGTGTCTGTAGGACTACACAGCACCAGGGAAGGTTGATCTGGTTAACCAGCCTAGTCAGTCCATGAGCTGTAGGTCCAGTGAGTGACCTAGCTCAAAAAACAAGGTGGAAGAGCTTGCAAGATGGTTCAGCAATAAAGGTACTTACTGCCAAGCTGGATGACCTGAGTTCAATCCTTGGGGCTCACATGATAGAAAGACAAAAACCAGACTCTTTGCAAGTAGGTTTCTGACTTTTTTGTGTATGTTACGTTCAATACCACACACATACATATGCACACAACATAAATAACTTAAAAATAAATAAATGATAAGGCTGTGAGTAATAGAACAGTAGATATTTAGTGACCTGCATGTATACACATCTACACATACACGCATGCGCGCTTACACACACAGAGTTTAAAGTGTATATCCCATTGCCTTTGTCCTCTAGTCGCCCCGTCCTTCTTGAGCTGCAGCTTTCCTCTATTCTATATTCTTGTTGGATTTGTTGTTGTTTGTTGGCTTTACTTTTTAAACCATTTTTGTTTGTTTCTGAAACATGGTCTCATTTAGCCCAGGCTGCCCTTGAACTCAGTATACCTAAAGCTGGCTTGAATCCTGGCCTGTTTGTCTCCACCTCTAAAGTTCTTGGATTACAAGTGTGTTCCACCATATTTAGCTCTTTATTCGTTGCTTCTTTAGACAAGGCCTTGCTATGTGACCTAGACTAATCATGAATTCACAATCTGGCTTGTGCCTTTCAAGCTTTGAGATCACAGGGGTATCTACTTCCTGCCTTTCTCAGTGTGACCCAACAGTTCATTAACAAAGATGATACCAGAGACTCCAGCACTTTCTTGTTTAAAAGCAAACCTGATAAGATGAATAGTGTGTGTGTGTGTGTGTGTGTGTGTGTGTGTGTGTGTGTGTGTGTATGAATGAATGAATGGGTCATGATAAATAATTCTAATAATTTGTGAATAAATTGGAGAGTTTTCTACATTTGAAAAAAGTGAAAAGCAGACCTGGCTCTGGAGATCTCCATTGTGAGAAGGAAGAGGAGGGAACAAAGAGAGAAAGCTGGGGGACAGAAAGACAGACCTAACCATGTCACAGGACAGATACAGCCCCAGGACTTTAAAATGGTAGGACCCTGCAACCTGGGGCCCACTGGCAGCCCAAGAGGGTCAAATATGTGGAAGTGGTGGCCTCTCTGCTGTGCGTCTGGTCAGCTGGCTATACCTGTGAATGTCAGTTTGCGCAGTGGTAGAGCAGGCAGACAGCATTGTGTTAGGTTGTCACGGGGATTAAAAACCACAAGGGATGTAAAAGATGAGTCAGTAAACTGACATAGCAGTTATTTTTATTATCCCTGCCTCCTGGAATCTTCCCTCCTTCCCATTCTTGGGGCTGCAGCTAGCCACTTGATTTCTTTGCTACTTTTCTGTCTTCTCTGATCTTTAGCAGGAAACACTTTCTCCACCCCACTCCTAGCGATTTCCTCTGTCCACCCCACTCGCAGCTGGTCTTGGTACCTTTCTCCTTAAGAGGTGTCCAAGCACATTGTGAGTGCTATGAGGGCCCTTTGTTCCGTGTAGGGAGTCCAGCATGTAAATAAGTCAGCTCGTGAGCTAGATGGGAAGAGTAGGGCCCTAATGTCATGGACCACAGGCTATTCCTCTGGGGTGATGCTCTGAACTCATGCAATCCCAATTTCACATTTATATATCTTTGTGAATTTAATGCAGCTGCCTTTGAAACCAGCATAGCCTTTTCCTGTTTGTAGGGTTCAGGTTCAGATGGGCCCTTCACAATCCCATTAGACACCTCCATTCAAACCTTCCCATGAAACAGACCAAGATATTGCTATTGGTAATCACGTAAGTGTCATTCAGATATATAGGAATCTTAGGGAGAAATCTGTTTAGCAGACAGATAGGAGTGGGGTCTGCTAGGAACAAACCTAGCAGTTAGCTTCTGTTGAAAGTCTTTTTGTGCTTTTTGTTGTTGTTTGTTTGTTTCAAGGCAGGGTCTCATGTAGTATGGGCTGACCTCCTAATTCACTCACCGTGTAGCTGAGGATATCTCAACTCCTGATCCTCCTGTTTCCACTTCTCCAGTATGGTGATTTTAGGTATGTACCACCACACCTGGTTTATGAAGTCCTAGGAATGCACTCAGGTTTCATGCAAATACTCTACCAACTGAGCCACATCCCTAATCCAAGGAGCAAATTGCAGTGAATATAATTTCCTGCCTCAAGGAGCTTTGTTCGGTAATGGGGTACAGAAGAGACACCTAGGATGTGGGGTCACTTCTGATAGGAATAGCACTGGCTATGACTGAATCATTGTCAGAACCCCTGCTATGTGGCAGCAAGAATATGTAGTAATTGTGCTTGTTAATTGCCATTCCATTCTTTAGGCAAGTTCAGACAGTTGCAGTGGCTAATTAGCTAGCTTTGTGTGGTTGTAGCTAGGCCCCTCCAACTTTTGGACAAGCTGGGGTGTAGCTGATAAACAGTTTCCTGGAGACTGTTGTGGGTAGATGAGCAGCAGGCATGTGTTTACCTTGCTATCGGCAATTCTCACTGAGGATTAAAATGACCCCTTGAGCCTACTTCTCTGCTCTAGGCACCAGGGACTACCATATAGCCTATCCTATTTCTTCCCAACACCCAGGCTGCATGACAAGCAGCCAGCATACTGTTGGCAGAAATCACTTATGACCCAGCTCTATGTGAGCTGCTCTTGGGGTCCACCTGGCTGACAGTAACTCTCACCCAGTGGCAGGGTAAGGTTGCTTGCTAAACATAGTCCTGAAAATCTTGAAAATCAGCCACAAAATAAAAGCCAAAGATGGTTCAAATGGTACAGAGGTGGCACATCTTGACTGAATCTGAGTTACCCATGGACTCGGGCAGTTGGCTGATAGGTGTCTTCTCAAGTTTGGCTTTTCCTGGGAACCACTTGTCATCTTTTCACTGTGACTTATAACTCCAGGCAGAAACATCTTGAGAGCCTTTCAGAGTTTATTTGCTAATTAAAATGTGAGAAGGGAACACAGCTACAGGTAGGGTTGTGGTGCAAGGCACAGCTGTGATTTTTAAACACGCATGCGCGCGCGCGCGCGCGCGCGCGCGCACACACACACACACATCTAATCCAACAGTTTCAAAATGAAGTTATTAGCACTTCACCTGTAACTGCGATGGCTCTTAACTTTCACAACCCGTCTCTTAAGCACCCCATTCTTGCAACTCTTTTGACAGTTTCTACTTTTTCTCATTTTACTTTCTTTGTAGTGATGGAGAGCAAGCCCAGGGCCTTGTGAGCATGCAGCAAGTTCCTTAGTTCCTGAACTTTAGCTCCACCCTCCCCCTTTAGTTTCTGCTGTTGTGTCCAGGCTGATGTTGGAATCACAATTCTCCTGCCTGCCTTGTGTTTTGTGAGACAGAGTCTTGCTATGTAGCCCTGGCTATCCTAGAGTTTCTGTGTCAGGCCTGGCCTAGAACTGATGACCCTCTTGCTCCAGTTTTCTGAGTGTTGGGACTACAGTCATCATATTGATTTTCTTTTTGAGATAAGATCTTGCTCTCTGTGTAGACCTAAATGACTTGGCACTTGGTACCCTAGTCCAGGCTGGCCCTGGACTTGCTTTCACCCACCTGCCTCAACTCTCCAAGTACTGGGATAACAAATGTGTACTATCATGCAAGGCTTGGCTTCTTTCTGCGTCATAGAGTTTTCTAACCACTTGTGAGGTCCAGTCAAGTGTGTATTTTCAAAGGAGAGAAAACTGAAGCTTGGGGATATTAGGAGGAACCAGCTCCAGGGTGGAGCTTGGGCTGCCTTGAGCCCAAGATCCCTTAATGCCTTGTGTGGGTCCTGTCTAGCTTCCCAAGAAATGAGGCTATATGGGCTGAGGAGAGAAAAAGGCGTGAGGACCCGAATTCAACAGCCACAATCCATATTTTGCTTGTTTTTAAAGAAACTGGGCCTGGTGATATGTACTTGTAATCCTAGGGCTAGAGAGAAACAGGCAGATCCTTGGGGCTCACTGACCAGCCAGCCTATCCTACTAGAGGAACTCTAGGCCACTGAGAGATCCTGTCTCAAAAAACAAGGTAGACAGCTCCTTGGGAATTACAGTGAAGGCCAATATTGAGTCAGGCCTCTACAGTACAAGCACACTTGTGTACCTACACTCATAGCCATATACGATTTTTATTTTAAGGGAGTGGGGCTATGCGAGAAAACAGACTACCAAGTGTTCTGCTGCTTGAAGGATAAGGATTACGCCTGTTCAGAGCCTGAAAATGATCAGCAGCCAGTCACTCACCAGGCTTGTTTCAGAGACCTCTGAAATCTATCCAGCCTAGCATGCATGCCTCAGGTGGCTCCTTTTTATTTTATATTTTGCGACTCACACAGTCTGGGTCTATGTTGATAGATGTTGTGGCAGGATACACACACACACACACACACACACACACACACACACACACACACACAGAGAGAGAGAGAGAGAGAGAGAGAGAGAGAGAGAGAGAGAGAGAGAGAGAGAGAGAGAGAGCTAGCATTGCAAGGCAGTTTAGCCGCCAGCGCTTTCCCAGGAAAGTAGCAGGGAACCTTTGCCAGAGTGGCTGATGCCCTAACAAATTGATTCCTGCCAAACAATGGAGATAAATATTTTCAACAGACAGAAATGTTGGCTCCCAAAGTGTTCAAATTAAAGGCTTATTTCTGAAACAAATACTTTAGGAGGAAAACATTTCTACCAGCCTAGATGAGATCAGGGTTATTCCTCTTGGCAGTGGTGTGATTATTTTGAGATTAAAGCACAATGGCTTCCCTCTGCGTGTCTCATTTTCTCAAAGATGACCTGCTCACCCGTCCTTGTTTCCTGAAAAAGGGGAGTTGGGTCTGAGCCTGGGGAAGAGGCAGGGTGGGATTCCCACAGACACAAATTGGGCAACAAACATATCCAGTCCTTTCCCTCCTGATGGGATCTAGACAAAGCTGCACACCCATCTGGCCCTCAGTTTCCTGCCCACAAAATGGGCACCAGTGCCTGCTGGGATTATAGTTAAATACCACCATTCCCAGTGCTAGGGACTGAATGCAGGACTTCATATATGGTAGACAGGCACTGTACCAGGTTCTGTCATGACGCTTAGAACCTGGAAGGCCAGAAAATCAACACTGTCCACAGAGTTTTCTGGATTGACAGAACCAACAGTCTCTGTGTTACCCTTATCATGTATGATTTCTGATCCATCATCATCTGGTTGTTGTGACAAAGCAGTTTTATGTTATTTTTTAGACAGGACCCCATATAGCCCAGGCTTGCATCAAACTCCTTATATTACTGCAGATGACCTTGAACTTTGATTCTCCCATCTTTATTTCCCAAGTGCAGGGATGACAGGCCTGTGCCTCCATACTCTATTTTGGTAGTACTGGAGGTTGAACTCAGGGCTTTATGCATATTAAACAACTCCTTGACCAACTAAGCTACATCCCCAGGCAAGAGAAACTGAGATCGTGATTTCTTTCTGTGCACCTGCTGGGAACTTCAGTTTAGATACTTCAGCTGCCTGTCTCCCTCAGTTTCATTCCTTGAGTTCAGTTAATGTGTTGTTGGGTGAGCCCTCTAAAGAGCTCTCTGGCCTGTGGTTCTGAAGAAGTTTGGGTCTACATCTTAACTTTGGCTGGGGCACTGAGCAGGCTGACTAACTGAGCTCATTCATATGGAATTTTTTTGTCTCCTTCCACCTTGTAGAACCTGGGGATTGAATGCAGGTTATCAGGCCCTGCAGGAGACACCCATACTAGACCAGCTGTCCCCCTACCCCTCTCTTATTTAAACAACAACAACAATAACAACAACAGTCTCTCACTATGTAGCCCAGACTGGCATGCAACCACCTTTTCTCCTGTTTCAATCTCCTGCGTACTGAGATTACTGCCCAGTTTATGTAGGACAGAGCTTCAAACATGGCAGGCAGGCACTTTACCAGCTGAGCTACATCCTTCACCCTCCATTGATCTTTTTTTTTTTTTTTTTTTTTTTTTTTTGAGACAGGGTTTCTCTGTGGCTTTGGAGCCTGTCCTGGAACTAGCTCTTGTAGACCAGGCTGGTCTCGAACTCACAGAGATCCGCCTGCCTCTGCCTCCCGAGTGCTGGGATTAAAGGCGTGCGCCACCACCTCCCGGCTCCATTGATCTTTTAAAGTACACTGAAGTATACTGTGTGACTTAGGTGGGTCGGGTGCCATATCAGTGACTAAGGGAATAATGCATCGAATTTGACTCAAAATGTATTCTTGAGTATAAAAGGAACTCTGGATGGTACAAGTGGAAAGAACCCAGAGGAAGTCTGGAGGAAGCATGTCCCAGGCAGGTGTTAGCAATAACTTGTTGAATGTGTATGGGGAGATCTGTTTCCTTATCAGAGACCAGAGTAATGAAGCTCTTGTGGCTGCTTCTCCCCCAGGTTAATCTCAAGGCCCACAAGAGTGGCAATGTCCACAACACCATGCTTCCTAGGCTGGGCCCTGCTGGGAGGCGTTGGGTGCTGTGATCTGAGGGACACAGAAAGCAAAGTACACGAGACCCAGCCAGGGGTGAGGTAGGAACATTTCCTTTTTAGCCCAGGTATAAGACAACCTAGGGAAAAAGTAACTGATCTCCAGACAGAGACCATTAGACATCAAGAGCCAACCTTGGGTTAGGTATGGTTGAGGGCTGGTGAGGGGCAGGAGGATCCTGTGGGCAGCTGGGAGAAGAGGAAGATGGCCCCTGTTTGAGCCCATAGTTTCTGAAGAGAGAAGTCAGGCTGCTGCATTTGTGCCCAGAGAACACAGTGTATGAAATGGATGTTTCAGAAACTGTCTTGTACCTGGCAATTCATGCTGTCCAGTTGACCTGTAAGGCAGTGACCCTCCTGTGCAGATTGAAAGGCTGCCTTCCTGTTCCTGCCTGCCTGACACTGATTCTTAGAATGGCTGCTATCTGATGTTCCGCATATTTCATTTTTCACCCTGAAATGCTGTCTCTCACGTCTCACTGTCTGAGAGTCTAGCAGGTATTATGTGTGGTGCAAGGCTTGTCAGATGCAGCTGCAGTTTTTATTTTTATGCTGGGGATGGGGTTGTGATGGAGTGAAAAGCAAAACTAAAACCCTCAAAATCTTGGGTCTCTGAAGTTTTTCGATCTCGACGGATTCACAGAAAGGCTTGTATGGCCCAGAGCTCACAGATTAGGCTAGGCTGGCTAACTTCAGGGATCTTTCTGTCTCTGCCTTACTAGTGTGTGGAACTTGCCACCATTGACCAACTTTGAAAAAAATGGCTTCTGGGGAGCAAAGTCAGGGACTCATGCTTGCATGCTGTCTTAGTTTCTTTTCCTATTGCTGTGATAAAATACCCTTGTAAAAACAACATAAAGTGAGGATTTATTTCAGCTTGCTCCAGGTATAGTCCGTTATCACTGGGAAGTCAAGACAGTGGGAACTTGAAGCAGCTGGTCTAATACATCCATAGCGAGAACCAAAGATTGATGCATTCATGTGCTGCTCAGCTCTCTTTCTTCATTTGTACAGTCCAGGATCCCAGCCAGGGAATAGTGCTGGCCTCTCCAACGCATTTAATGCAGTTGAGATGTCCTGCACAGGCATACTGAGAGGCCCATCTTCTAGGCAATTGTAGATTTTTGTCAAGGTGACAGTTAGCACTAATGGTCACATGCAGCTCACGCTGAACTCTCTCCATGACCTCAAGTATGCAGCACCACTCTTACTAAGTGTGACATCTGTTGCTACTCCTAACTGACTGTGGGGCTCTGGAGAGAAGGCGTGACAGCCACACCAACACCTCTTGCACTATGAGTGTTTCATTATACCTCTCCATACTTCTCTAGGAGGAGCTTCAGGGTACTATGCCCATCCTGTAGGTGAGGTGGCTTGCTGAAGGCCACTAGCAGGTGCAAAGCTGTCTGCGTTCAGACTGGTTTTGAAACTGAAGTTGAGTGCCCTTCTTTACAAGGCACTTGAAGTTCACAAATTATCCTTTCTGAAGTTAAAAATCCCGTTTTCTACATCTCTTTATTGTGTTAGTGCATTGTGTATGTCTGTCTGTGTCCCATGGCATACATGCGGAGGACCAAGGACAACTTTATGTAATTGGTTCTCTACTTGTAAGACCTGGAGATCAAGATCAGGTCATCAGGCTTACCAGCAAGCACTGTTACCCACTGAGCCACCATGATAGCCCATATTATCCTTTCTTTCTTACTGTGGGTTTGCTGAAGAGCAGGGTGTGTCCTTGATATGGGGTAAACACACAGTAAACCTAGCTATTGTGCGCTGTTAGATTTTATGAGGAAGTTTCTTGAGGTTTTGCTTTTTTGTGTGTGCCCGCGCCCCCCCACCAGGGTTTCTCTGTGTAACAGTCCTGGCCGTCTTAGAACTCTAGGTGGACCAGGCCTTGAACTCACAGAGATCTGCCTGCTTCTGTCTCCTGAGTGCTGGGCCTAAAGGTGTGTGCCACTACAGCAGGCTCTAAGTGAGGTTTTATTCTCCTTGTTTCATCTTAATTTTAAAGGGGGATGGAGGTGGCCAACACTTAAGATGCTTACCAAGGCTTAAAAAACAGAGTTCTGTAACTCTCCAGGTCCCTGGGAAGGTCATATACTAGCATGGACTTTCTTGTGCACATGCTCACTTTGCCCATTTTTTTTTTTTGTTGTTCCCTTAGTTGGAAAACAGTTTTTTTTTTCTCTTGAAAGATGTTGTTTTTATTTCTGTATGTCTCCCTGCCCCCTCCCTGTGGGTGGGTGAGTGAGTGGTGGGTGTCCTGGAGATGGGAGAGGATGTTGGGTCCCTTGGAGCTGGATTTAGAGGCAGTTGTGAGGCATCTAATGTGGGTTCTGGGAATCAGATTCAGGTTGTCTGGAAGAGCAGCAAGAGCCGCTAAGCCACCTCTCCACCCATTCCCTCTCTTTATGTGACAGGATCTCTTTGTATAGGCCAGTCTGGCCCTTGAAACTCTGTATGTGGGCCTGTATCCCCAGCTCTGTGGTCCCTCCTAGGCGGCTGGCCTTTCAGTTCCATTTGCCCCCTTTCTTCTGTTGCTCCATGTTGATTACCAGCCCAATCTCTACCAGCCTGTAGAATCCAAGGGTTTCCTGGGACAGGTGCGTATTGGCAATGCTGTTCTGGTGTGAGTCTCCCTTTTCAACTACACTGCCTTTACCACTACCAGTTGCTCTTAGAGTCCATTGGCAGTCAGCCTGATTCTGTAGACCTGTGACTTCCACATAGGGGTGCCCACTCTGACATCTGGCTCTGTGTCTGACTTCTCAGAGTAGAAGACTAGAGTTATGACTGTGGGCCAGAAGTCTGTGATGAGGAACCCAATAATGAAAGGTTCCTGCCCCAGAAAAACATTTGGAAATAGGTCATACCTGTTTCTTGAATTAAAGTCATACAAAGTAGGTGAAAACATTAATATTTTACATGGGGGATCCTGAATGGTTCTGCCTAAAGTGGAGACCATCAGTCTATGTTCCATGAAATCCCCCATGGTGTCCTACACTGGAGACCAACACCATTCTATGACTGAGGCACCCTCATGTCCTTGCCAATGCTTTCAAGCCCAGGCCTTAGTATGGGGACAAATGTACTTTTTAATACATAAATGTTTACTTTTAAAATGTTAGTAAAAATGTATAGGTACAGAACTAGGGAGAAAGCCTAGTCATTAAAGTGTTAAGGATCCCAGTTTGATCATCAGAGCCCATGTCAAAAAAAAATTATGGTGGAACATACTTGTTATTTGGTGAGGTAGAGGAGAATCCCAGGGTTCATTGGCCAGCTGGTCTTGCCTAATAGGTGAATTCCAGGCCACTGAGAGAGCCTGCTCAAGAAAAGGGGAACCGTACCTGGAGAATAATACCCAGTGTTGACCTTAGACCTCCACATGCATGCACATATATATACACACATACATAACCCAAGTGTGCAATAGCACGGCCCTAGAGGGTCTTCCTAATCTTTACTCAAAAGTGTCACCCCGTATCTTTCTCTGTTGTGAGAGGTTTTGCTCCTATAAAACATTCTGTAGAAATCCTGAGCCTGACACATGCACCTGCTGCTGTCTGATCCTTGCCTGTCCCTCCCAGCCCCTTTGACATGGAAGCCTAGCTGGCTACTGCTCTCTAGATGGTACTTTCTTGTTCACTGCTGGCCCCGAGTAGCTGTAACAAGGTTCCCAGTGTCTCTGAAGTTGTCTGTGTTTTTTCACATAGAGCACAGCTCTGGGTAAGCCCCGAGAATGAACACAGCCCACCTGTGTCTCAGCCCCAGTGAAAATGGAGGTCCTTCATAGAAGCCTAGATGCCTTTCCTTCAGAAGGATTTGTTCTCTTCCCTGACTTTTCCCACTTTTCTCCACCAGCATATTTCCTTCTGTCTTGTCAATCTTTCCTGCCTGTTTTTTTTTTTTTTTTCTCTGCTAGACAGCAGTCCCCTCAGCTTGCAAGGCTTCTGGTTTTATCTAAGTCTCCAGAGCTCCCACCTGGTCTAGGATGCTGGTGGTAGAATGAATTCAGGGCTAAGGCCAAGTGTGTGGCTTCACTAGAAAAGAGAAATTAACCTTGATGTAATGGTTACTGGGCCCTGAACTTCAGATGCATTATCTTAATTAATCTCCAGAGAGGGGACCAGCTGACCTCAACTACCACAGTTTGTGGGAGGGAGGAGTTCAGGTTTCTGTGCAGGGTTTCCCCATGTCACTTATCGAAGGACTTATCATTCATTCATTCATTCATTCATTCATCCATTCATTTTGCAGTACTGGGGATGGAACCCAGGGCCTCACATTGCTGGATAAGTGTTCTACTGCTTAGCCACACCATAGTTCCCTCACTGGTGGATTCTAGACCAGGGTTCTACTGCTGAACCATGCTCACAGTCCTTTCCTGGGGAATTCTAGACCAGAACTCTACAGCCCAGCCACGCTCTCAGGTCCTGACTGGAGGATTCTAGACAGGCCATGTACTGCTGACTATGTCCTTGGTCCCTTTCTGGGGAGATGATCTAATGCTGAACCACATCTCTATCCCCAGCCAAATATTTTTTTGAGGGGGGGCTGGGGGAGTTATAGGAATTTGATGGGTGGCTGAGCCCTGAGTCTTTACTCCTTTGTAACTGGAGTACCTCCTATTAGTCCAAATAACTGTGGGTGCTTAAGTATGGGAGAAATGGCCTGTGTAATAGTTGTGAAGGCTTGTTTCTATAGATGCAGCAGCTCAGTTTTTACTTGCATTGATATCATTTATAATTCCTCTATCGGCTGTAGTTGTTCTGATGGGTTTGACAGGCAGTCTCTAAAGGGGACATCATCTGAAATAGGTTCTCAAATTAAAGGTGCTTGCAACCAAGACTGATGACCTGAGTTCAGGCCACAGGACACACATGGTAGAAGGAGAGAATCAACTCTCAAAAGTTGTTTTCTGACCTACACACACACACACAACTAAAAGAAAACATAAAGAAGGTAAAGATAATACAAAAAGAACACTTTAGTTGTATTGCTGAAGTATCAGTTCAGGGGCAATGATTCTGATTTGCATGAGGATACAATGGTAGTGGAGATTCCTTTACAGGTCTAAGGAGACCCACCTAGTGGAAAGCTTGGCCAATGGTATACAGAGGTCTGCTCCCGGGGACTTGAAGAAGAGTGAACCTCAGCAGAAGTGGGGGTGCCCTGCAGGAACATTTCTGTTGTAGGAAAAAAAGACATGCTCTTAGGGTGTGCAGTTTCAAAGTCATCATTGGTGCTCTCAAGACTCATTTAAAATTTTTCTATTTCATTTTCACTGTGTGTATGTGTCTTTGCATGTGCCATGCATGTGTGTGGAGATCAGAGGACAACTTGCAGGAGCCGGTTCTTTTCACTATATGGGTCGTAGAAATTAAACCCAGATTATCAGCCTTGGCTGCAAATGCCCTAACCTGTCATCTCAGCAGCCATTAAGACTTATTTTTAAACATCCTTGCCTATGTGATTTTCCTTCCTTCCTTCCTTCCTTCCTTCCTTCCTTCCTTCCTTCCTTCCTTCCTCCCTCCCTCCCTCCCTCCCTCCCTCCCTCCCCCCTCCTTCCCTCCCTTCCTCCCTCCCACCCTCCCTCCCTCCCTCTCTCCCTCCCTCCCTTCTGCTCTTTATTTAGCCCAGGCTGGCTCCAACCTTCAATCCTCCTGCCTAAACCTTCAAGGTACTGGGATGACAGGCATGCAATACCATGCTCAGTCTAGGTTCTGGGAGACAGGTCTGACATTACATGGCAGTCTTTGGTTTGCCTTCTTTCAAATGCATCTTCACTTGGCTGGAGGCTGGAGCCCCCACAGAGGAAAACCTGGAGCTATTAGGAACACTTTGAGGACGTGTCAGAAACTGATAAAATATCCCAGAGATCAAAATCATTGAGGCAAATAACCACACCTCTGTTCCCCAGGACAAGAAAGGCCTATATATTTGTGAACTCAGACATAGGGACATGCCAACAGCTATCTGCTCTCCTTGATGAGTCTTGGTGGTATCTTTGGAAGCTCTTCTGAATAAGGGCAGGGGGGCTCTCTAGGCTTGATCAGTGGAATAGCCTTGAGGGATGAGCACTCATTAGGTTCTCTTCCTGGCTTGGCATACATAGCTTGGCCATAGAGCACTAAGAAGTGCCATAGATGCCATATACTACTCAGGGGCAGATAATAGATTAGTGTGAGCTTACTCACACTAATAATAATAGTGAGTAAAGCCGTGTAGCCCCACCGGAGACAGACGTTGGAACTTTACCCAGTAAGCCACAGCCTTGTAGCAATACACAGATTAATAGAAATGGGTTAAATTAATATGTAAGAGTTAGCCAATAAGAATCTAGAGCTAATGGGCCAAGCAGTGATTTAATGAATACAGTTTTTGTGTGGTTATTTCGGGGCAGAGCTTCTGAGCGGCTGGGAAACAAACAAGTGGCCTCTTAAAACAAGGGGCCATGTGGTTCAAAAGCCAGAGTTTTACCTTGGACCTGTCATCCAATCATCCAGGAAAGGATTCCTTTAAAACGGAAAACAGTTTCTGTATGAGGTGCCCATGTTGCTGAGACACTTCTCAGTGTCATTTCCAGTGCTTTCTACCATGTTGGGTGTGTCAGACTCTGAGTTTGTGTGTATACTGTTGTCAGCCTTGTCAAACTGGGACCTAGGGTTCTTCTTTCCTGCATTAGCAGGAGTGTCTGGTTGGGCTGGGTGTATTTTTGTGAATGGCTGTAGCTGCCATGGCTGCCTCCTCTTCTCTTCTAGCTCCACTTGGCCAGTGGGTACATTGTTTGAAATGCAGCTGTTTGGCAAAAGATGGGGAATATTCTAATGATAGGCCACCCCCTCCCCAGATGAATTTTGCTCTTGCTGAAGCTGTCCTTGAGCTTGCTCCTGAATTGGAATGATCCCCTTGCCTCAGCTTGCCAAGTAACTAGAACTAAAGGCCTGTGCTATTGAACCTGGATGGCAGGATTTTAAAAATTAATACCTTCCCATTTTTCCAAGAAAGTCAAAGAGTACACACCTCAGAGTAAGTCCGTTCCTCACTAGACTCTCCTGAGAACAAACTCAGTTCAGGTTTCTTTGAGTCTGACTAGCATGTGGAGAGATAGTCTTTTTACCGTATTGATTTGCTGATTTTGACTAAGTAGATCTTGATAACCATACTGTCCCACATAGCATTTTGGGGTCCATGTAAAATGTTTCTGTTTGTTTTCTGTTTTTTAAAAACCACCACAAAAAAATCATTCATTGGTGGCCATGCCATATAACACTGTTCACAGGCAGTTAAGTTGGTTCCAGCTTTTCCCTTTTTTGCATCTTAATGCCTTTCAGATGTGGGGACTCTCTGAGCTCCTGTTTCCATGTGACCTGTGACTCATGAGCTGATGATTCTGTGTTTTGGTCCCGCATCTCCCCCTCCTCTCAACACATTAGATTCTCTTATTAGTACGTCATTGTATTTGACACTTTGAGAATAGACAGGCTCGGTGGATAATAAAACGGTATTGGTCATGTGTTTTGTAGCTGTCTATTCCCTCCGTGTTGTCTCTGGAGCTTGAGAATGCAGTCTTCTCCTTCAAAAGGGTCTGGTGGGGGCTGCGGAGATGGCTCAGTCAGTCAAATTTCTGAATCTAGGTATGAGGACCTGAATTTGGAACCCCAGCACCCATGTTAGAAGCTGGATATGACACTGTATATCCACAGTCTTAGCTCTGGGGAGTGGATGCAAGTGAATGGATCCCTGGAACTCATTAATTACTCAGCCTCACTGAATCTGTGAGCTTCTGACTCAGGGACCCTGTTCCAAAATATGAGGTGAGAGTGATAAAGGAAAGTTTCTGCCTTCCATCTCTGGCCTCCATATGTGAACACAGATAAGGACCCTCCCCCAAGATTTGGTGGTGTTTTACTCTTTTTTGTAAGCAAATCAGTTAAAGACTTAGAGCCTTAACAATGTGACTAGTCCTACCTGGAGCAGTGGAAGTTCCACACAGAGGTGGAAGACTTAATCTACTCACCATGTCAGTCTGTTTCTGTCGTGGCAGCATAGTATTAAATTTGGGGACTCTTGTGGTCTCCAAATGTGGTCTCTGTCATGGCTCCTCATGTCGGTTCACATATATCAGCAAGGTTGGTATTAAGGACTGAGGTGGATGCCCATAGAGTTCCTGACTGCCGGCAGCAACTGGCCCCAGGTGGGCTTTGCAATGTGATGTCAGAGGTGGGTTCCTGGTCACCAGCCACCTATTTCACTCAAGCTGTCTGCCTGGGGAAAGACCTCAGAATCAGAGGGTCTGACCAATGTCCTTTATTTTCTTTGTGGTGTGTGTGTGTGTGTGTGTGTGTGTGTGTGTGTGTGTGTGTGCCTCACTTTCACCGCACTGTCCCTCTTTGTGCACATGTCTGTGGATGCCAGAACACAACCTCTGCTATCATTCCTTAGGTGCCGTCCATCTTATTTTTTTTTTTCTTTTTCTTTTTTTAACAGGGTTTCACATAACAGTGGGAGTTGTTTGTAGGCTAAATGACCAGTAAGTCCCAGGGACATCCCTTCTGCCTTTTTAACAGTGGCCTTACATGTAGCTTTTTCTCTGCATGTTGAGATCTAACTCAGCTGTTTGTGCTTTTGAGTCAGTAAGCAATGCTTTCTTTCTTACCTTATTTATTTATTTTTGGTGCTGGGGGTTTGAGCTCAAGCCTACATTCATGTTAGGTAAGAACTTTACACTGAGCCATATTCACTGGCCCTTTGTTTAGTTTTTCAAGGCACAGACTTAGGAAGACCAGGCTGGTCTCAAACTTGATATGAAGTTGAAGATGATTTTGAATTTCTAATCTTATGCTTCTACCTCCTGAGTGCTGGGATTCCATAAACTGCCATGCCCAGCAACCCTGTGTTTTAATTTTATCCCCCTAAATGTACTTACTAACTGGGAAAGCTGGAACCCCACAAGTTCCCTTTAACATCCAACACCCCACTGACTTGAAGAAGCCAAAAGATGTCACTTGTCCTTTAACTGGGGACCCAGGCTTCTTCACTACAGGCAGTTGGATCCTTGTTGAAAAAGATAGCCAGCACTGGTTTTCTGTTTCTCCAAGGTTTGTGTGTGTGTGTGTGTGTGTGTGTGTGTGTGTGTGTGTGTGTGTCTGGAAGGAAACATCAACTTCTCCCGTTCCTGTCATATTTCAATATTGGCTTTTTTTCCGCTCTTCTCCAAGTCTCCCGTTATAACTTCTTCTGCTGCTTAAATATAGCTGTCTAAGTCCTCCTTCTTGCCAGATTGTTTATATTTTTGCAAGCCTTCTGCGTTATCTGTGGCTGCTTGCTTGCCTCTCTTTCCATCCCACTTCCCCACGTTGGTGGCGGTTGCTCTTTTTCCCCTGCCTCCTCTTCTCTGGGATGACTTTCAAATGTGGTCTATCAAAACGCCCAGTGTTTCCCTCTTTTCTGCAGTAGCTTTGACATCTGTTCTTGAATGCTAGCCCACAGTATTCCTTTGGATTTGCTCACCCAGGATTTGTGTGAATGCCAGAAATACTAAAGGGAGTGTGGCATGAGGGCCTCTCCCCACCTCACAGTTCCCCTCTCCACATTTAAACTGTCTTAAGATTTCTAAGTTGACAGCATGCTGGTTGGTTGTTCCAGCTCCCTGTCATCTTGTCTGGCCATGAGCCACACCATCATGGTACCAGGGAAGTGTCACCCAGGATGGCTTTCAGGCCTAGTGGGTTGTTTCCACTAAAAAGGAAGCAGGGGGCTGAGAATGCTGTTCAGTCTATAGAGTGCCTAATATGTAGGAAACCCTAGGTTTCTTCCCAGCACCACATAGTGTGTGGCACATGCATGTGACTCTAGCACTCCAAAGGAGGAGGCAGGAGGATCAGAAATTAAAGGTCATTCTCAGCAGGGGTACCTACCCCTTACCCCACTTCACATTCCCATGGAAAGTTCTCTAACGCAAATTGATTTTCACCTCCCAGCCCAGCTACGCAGGTGGTAGCTAGGAGCGCTTTGAGTGATGGGCAACCCCCATATATTGCCCACCAGTTCCCTTACATGCACCCCACCATGTTCTTATGCCAGTGCTTCTAGCTCTGGGGAACTGCACTGCACAATTCCTTTTAAGACTTCTAGAGTTTCTGAGGAGGAGTAGGGATGTGGCTCGGTTGGTAGGGTGCTTGCCCAGTATACATAAAGTCCTGGGTTCTGCCCCAGCACTGCATAATACATGCCTATAATCCCTACAATTGGGAGGAAGGCAAACACTGTAGGATCAGGAATTCCAGGGCATCCTCAGCTTTGTAATGATTCTGAGGCTAACCTTGGGTACATGAGGACCCCCCCCCCAATCATGAATTGTCTCAGTAGATGGGATCTTGGTGGCCTTCTTGGCCTTTTAGCTCTCTTAGAAACAGAGTGGGACCTGCTGTGGATGAGGAACCACTTGTAACAGTTACTGAATGCTACACAGAATGTTCTACTCTTTGTATTCAGTTACTGAATTTACTCGACTTAGCATATGAGACAGCAGGCCATTCAGTGGGCAGCCACATGGCCTGTATACCTGCTGTGAGCCTGGAGCTCCATCCTCGGCCCCATCTGCCATGGGCTGCTCTGAACAGCTCCTTATGACAGATTCTCCCAGTCTTAGGTCCAGGACACGAGCTCTCTGACACTGTGTGCGACTGATTGCTGTTCAGAGCAGAGTCCTCAGACTTGGCCAGTGTTCTGGTAACCTACCCTGGGGGTCCCCAAACTCCAAGGCCTGTGGGATGCTTGGTGAACAGTGCCTCTGAAAAGCTTACAGGGCAGTGGGGATAATTATTCTTGGAATTTGCTTTTTAAAAGTTCTCTCAAACTAATAGGTTAATAGATCCAATTGGGATGCCTGGCTTAGAATAAGTTTTCAAGCAATATTTGTTGAGTGGAACTAAACCAACTGTTGTTCCCTGAAGTTTCAGGTCCACACTATAGAAGGCTAGCCATGTAGAATCTATTTGGGGGAAACACTGTTAGGTAGGGGGACGAGAACTCAGGAGAATGGCCTGAAGAGGTGTGGGGGCATTGACTCAACTAAGGTTTAGCAGGGAAACTGTTCCTATGGATGTTACCATAGGAAGGAATCCTTTGTGCAGTATGCTGAACAAATTTGGTTCTCTCCAGTTACTGTCTGGGACTGGTGTTGGGTGAATATGTTATGTTTATGGTTTTTGACATCGTCCTTGAGCCTACTTCCTGCCCATGAATTGATTCCCAGGAGTTTCTCCTTGTTGTTCAGCACCAGCATCCACTTGGTCCCTCCTGGTAGAAACTGCAAATTATAATCTTGCTTTTCCTTTCTCGATCTCCCCACAGAGAGAACTTGATGCCACCGCAACAGTATTGGCAAACAGGCAAGATGAGAGTGAGCAGTCCAGAAAACGGCTCATTGAGCAGAGCCGAGAATTCAAGAAGAACACTCCAGAGGTGAGCTGGGACTGTGTCACAGTCTTCAGAAGGGGTCTCATGATCCCTGGGCAAATTTAGAATACTTATTGAGACATTTCTTAGTTCTTCAGAAAAAAATGCATGGCAGGATGCCTGCTTTTTTTTCACATGCCTCCAACTCTACCCTGGCAGAGTGTATGCCTCACCCAACCCATGGGATGTGGCAGTGGACAAGTTGTTGATACCAAGTATAGGCATTACATAAGCTGGACACATGAGCAGTGTCAGGCCCACTTGCTGTTTTATGTCAGGATGTGTGTTAGCATGTGTTATGTCAGGATGGTGTTAACTGAATCTTTCCAGGACCGTTGTGGGACAGTGAGCTTCATGCTGATTTCCATGATGCTAGGCAAGCAGTGTGTTCAAAGACGGCATTGCACCAATATTGCTGGTAAAACCTCATTTCTTCTGCTATAAACTTTGATGTTTCTTGACACAGGTTGTAAGGGGTGGTGTGCATGACTCTTTCTAGAGTCTGAGCTTCTATGAATGTGTTGAGAGTTGTATTAGTGACTTTTTCACTTCCATGACAAAGGCAACTTACGAAAAAAAGGGTTTACTTGGACTTACAATATGAGAGTACAGTCCACTCTGGTAGAGAAGCCTTGACCACAGGAGCTTGGAGTATCTGGTCTGTTGTATCTGTAGTCAGGAAACAAAGAGATTAATGCTGGTGCTCAGCTTGTGAAGGGCTACTTGTATACCTGGCACCTCCTACCCATGGTGTGTTTGTATAACTTAAAAGTCCAGTCTTATGCCACATAATTGCCTTCCAGCTATTGAAGAAAGCTGAGGCAGTAAGATCTTCAGTTGTAGGACTTTCTGGAGTAAAGAGCAAGTTCAAGGCCAGCCCAAGGAACTTAGTGAGACCCTGTCTTAAAATAGTAAGTAAAAATAGGGCTGGGGGCATGTCGTTCAACAATAGAGTACTTGCCTAGTGTCCCCCAGTGAGGGAACTGGGGGCATTACTTAGGAATAAAATGTTTGCCTAATATGCACAACAACTGGGCTCAGTCTCACCTAATATAAAATAAAATAAAATAAAACAAAACGTTATTAGCTTAGAAAGTAGAATACTTTATAGGTGCAGTGGATCTTTGCTTCATAAAGGTAGCTTAGGGAACTGAAAAAAAAAAGAAAAAAAGAAACCTAATTTAATAGTTATCTTTAAAATATTCCCCGAGGTGATTTGTGCTGACAGTTAATCATTTTGCAGATATTTATGGAATGCCGTCCATGTGCCAGACAGTGGGTCCTGGGGAGGAAGTCCTATCCCTCTTCTTCAAAGTTTTTTTCTTTTTTGTCTTTTCTTTTTTCTTTTCTTTCTTTCTTTTTTTTAATCTCTTCCACCAGGCAGTAGACCATGGCCATGTGGCAAGCTGAGTGCTGGGATCCCATAACTGGCATCTTCTGCTGAAATAAGTCTTTCCTTGCACCATACACATATCCATGTGACAGCATTCTCTGTATGAGCCACAAATGGCTCAGTAACCTTCCATGCAGATGAACACTTCTGCTTTTTTGAGCCTTGTTAGAATCATGTATTTCTTAATCTTTCTCAATCCCGCTCTCACTTTTGTTGGTTGCTTTATTTGTGTGTTTGTTTTTGTTTTCCCCTGTGCTTTGGATGAAACATGGCCTCACACATTCTTAGAGAAGCCATGCTTGTAACTCAGGCCTTGCTTCAGGTCTTTGATGGTTGAAATCTACTTCAAAGACTAGATTAGTGTCTTCAGTGCCTGGTATGCTTCTAGGAGGAGCCTGGGCATTCTGATTATTTTGTTCAGCTTTGCACCACATCAGCCATTTTCAATGGGACAACTAAGAAAAAGGAGAACCATATTCCTGAGTGGCAACACTGACATCCATCCTAAAACTGTCTCGGTGCTTATCTTGACCAAGCAGCTTTTGTACTGAAAGCTGGGCTCTTCAGGCCACTCCTTGATTGTCTTTTCTCACTCCAATGTGTTTTCTTCCTCTAGCTTAATAAATAAGAAGGGAAGAAAGTGCTTGCATGCGTGCGTGCGTGCGTGCGTGCGTGCGTGTGTGTGTGTGTGTGTGTGTGTGTGTGTGTGTTCATTCCTCCCTGTGTGACTATCGAGTATAGAGGTGTACCCTTCCCATGGCCTCATGGCATGAGTGTGGACAACCTTAAGTATTGGTGGTCCTCACCTTCTGCTTTCTTTGAGATGGTATTTTGTTTTATGCTGTCTACAAGAGGGTAGCTGTCCTGTTAAGTGTCCAGGGATTTTGTTTCTTTGCTTCTTGTATCACAAAGACTCACTGGAATTACAGATGTGTGCAGCCATATCCAGCTTTATGTGGCTCCTAGGGATCCAAACTCAGGTCCTCATGCCTGTGTGGCAAGTGCTTTACCCGTGAGCCATCTCCCACTCCTCAGTGCATCATTTTTATCTTGGTATTTCTTGTTCACTGGAGCATGCTTCCAAAGGCGCCTCATTTCATGGTGTTGTTTAACAAATGGCCTTCCCTGGCTCCTTTCTTCTGGAGAAGAGTTCATCCTGAGCCCTGACCACAGGGGGTCCCTTATCTATCTTTACTGCCCCCTGCAGTGCAGGAGCTCTGGTGTCTGATTTGGCATGCCCATTTTGTGAAGGAATATTCTCTGTGCCTAATATAACATAGCAGTTGTTAATTGGCTTTTATTTCCCAGGGATCAGAATCTTAATTTACCCTTGCCACCCTAGGCCTGGACTCTTTTCTGATTCATAGACATTCATTCCCACTCCCTTTTCCCTTCCCTCCTTCTATCCCTCCAGTCCATAAGTTCTCATGCAGCCCAGGCTGAGTTCCAACTTAATTTGTAGCCAAGGCTGGTAATGAGCTTCTGGACCTCCTGCCTTCATCTCTTTCTGAGTGCTAGGATTACATACATCTAGTTGGTTTATGAAGTCTGGGAATGGAGATAGGGGGATGAGAGTACATGGCAAGGCAAGCACCCTATCAACCAAGCTATATCCCTAACCTGCCTTTTAGTCTTTTACAGGGTCTTATGTAGCCCAGTTGGTCTTTTTTTTTTTTTTTTTTTTTTTTTTTGGCTTTTCGAGACAGAGTTTCTCTGTGGCTTTGGAGCCTGTCCTGGAACTAGCTCTTGTAGACCAGGCTGGCCTCGAACTCACAGAGATCCGCCTGCCTCTGCCTCCCGAGTGCTGGGATTAAAGGCGTGCGCCACTACCGCCCGGCCCCAGTTGGTCTTGAACACAGTTTGTAATCAATACTTCCTTGAACTCCTGATTTTCAGTTTCCACCTCCTGAGTTCTAAGAATGCAGGTGTATACCTCCATACCTGATATATGTTTACATTCTTGAACAGTTTCAAAATGCTAGGCTTGGGACAGGTCTCTTCTAGGATTGCACCATGGTAGGAAGAGACTAGATTTGTTGATGTCTTCTGTGCTTCAGGTAGGATGTGGGGAAAGACCTCTGCTTTTTGTCTGTTGGGAGGAAGAATTTTCAAGCTTATGGATGAAGTGATAGCCCTACATCTTTGCTTTTCAACCTTTTGTGGAGTTGAGGAATTAGAACAGGAAGTGGAGTCAGAAGAAAGATGAAACTGGGACTCGGACTTTTGTCTGTAATCCCTGAACTATGGTGGCTGAGATAGGAGGCTTGCTGTGAGTTTAAGGTCAGCCTGGGGTAAAGTAAGAACCCCAGTTAGGCAAATAAGAAGAAAGGAGTAGAGGGTAGTAATACTTAACTGTGGCTGGGACCCAAGTGCATTTAGTCACTGCTTCGCTGCCTTTTATAGCCATGCAGGAGTGACTCAGCCTGGAAAAAGAGAGTCACTTAAAATAAAGTAGCCACTCCAGTGGGGCACAGCTTGGTCATATGCAGCCAGCTGGCTGGAGCCTTGAGGGGCACCTTGGCTCTGGAAGAGGTGTAGTGCTCATGTAAGGGTGATCTTACAGTCACCAGGTGTGGTTCAGGATGGCCACATATGACGCTGAGCTTTCAAGTAGTATATTGATATTGTTGGAGGGAAAGGGGAATGGAGAGAGAGAGAGAGAGAGAGAGAGAGAGAGAGAGAGAGAGAGAGAGAGAGAGAGAGAGAGAACCTTTGTATGTGTGTGTGTGTGCCCTATTGGCCACTCAGCACTTCTCTTGCTTTCATTTTATTGCCAGACTTAAAAGGCTACTGTGGCTGACAGGTTTCATACCCAGCCCCCACCCCAAAGACAAGGTTTCTCTATGTAGTCCTGGCTGTCCTGGAACTAGCTCTTGTAGACCAGGTTGGCCTCGAACTCAGAGATCCGCCTGCCTCTGCTGGGATTAAGGGTATGTGCCATCACTTTTCACATTTGTTTCAGCTCGCCTTTAAGCCCCAAACCTCCACATTAAATCGAGCAAACACACAGCTGGATTTTCTGTTCCATACTGAACACATTCAGTCAACTGCACTGGAAACCCATGGACATCCCTGATGCCATAGACTGTGACTTTTAGGGAAGAAGGTAGGCCAGTAATGTTTTGCCAGACATGGACCTCTCAGCAAGGACATTAGTGCTTAGAGGTACTCTAAACTAGTCACATGCCAGGGACATGAGCAACCCTGTCACAAGCAAGAACCCATTGTGGGGATTTGGGGACCTGCCCATACCGCTCTAGTGAGTCTATGGCTCCCTCCATTTCTGAGTCCCTAATGCTGGGATTACAAATGCACCTGGAGTTTTGCGTGTTTGCTCAGGATTCAAACTTCAATCCTCATGCTTACAAAGCAAGTACTTTACTGACTTAACTGCTCTGAAGTCCACTTCTTATTTTGAGATAGGGTTTCACCGAGTTACCCAGAGTAGTCTGTTATTACTATTTTAGATAATTTTTTCTTTTTGTGGAGCCGTGGGAAATCTGCAAGCAACCTTTTTAATTCCTTGTTTTTTCCTCCTCTAAAGCTCTCCATGTAAAGCCACTATGCACATTTTTGATTCATTGTCAAGAGGTCGCTCTAGTATCTGGCAGAATTTTAAAGCCTGAATAATCAACCTGGGCGTTTAATCATTCTAGAATCATCTACCATCAAGTTACAATACAATAAGATTTTAACTAGAAAAAGCTTAAAAATTAAATGGGAGCTTTTAATTGTTACCAGTTAAGCACATTTAGCCAATACAAAAACTCAAGTAGTTTTCTTGGTTATAAGGAGACCCCAGGGGAAAAGTTGCTCCAAGGATCTGGTGCAGCTCAAGCCACAGTATTCTTCCTTGTTTCAGAAAGAGTCTGTGAGAGGTTTGGGAGGGCACGAAGCAGTCCTGAAGAACAGAGGGGTCCAGGGGTTCTAAGTAAGCATGCGTGAGCACTACTAGTCCAGTCTTCCCCGCCCACACACTGTGGTCTCTGTTGCAGGGGCTTTCATCTGCAGAACTATTCTTTGCCTATTTCCAATTTTCTTGAAAGATAAATGCCTGCTCTCAGACTAGGTGTTGCAGATGTCCAGGTTTTTGACCCTTAGCAAAGTTCCTCACCGTTCCAAATTTTGTGCCCCTTTCCTATAGTCTGACTGATACAGGTTGAGCGGCTCTCACCCAGCACGTGTTGGGTATAATAAGTGTTTTGGATTTGGGAGGTTTTTTTTTCTTCTTTAGATTGGTGAATATTTCTGTAGACCTTCATCAGTTGCCCATCCCTAATCTAAAATCCATAGATCTCCAAAACTTACAATGTTTGGAGCATGTCAGAGGATTTAAGGCTTCAGATGTTTGGATTAGGAGTGCTCTGCCTCTGACACGCATTTGCTGGCTGGTAAAGTGATTTAGTGTGTAAAACATGTAGTAAGTGCTCACCAAATACTTTAAGTCCCTTGCCCCCTCTAAAAATAGCCCTGAGTTCTTTCTGGAGCTGGAAGGTATAGAGAAGGCTCCAGCTACCAACAGGAGCAGGCAAATCATGGCCACTAAACAAATGGTGCACAAAGTAGCTTCAGATGGTATAGACACTGAAACAGAGCCTGGCCTGGTAGCTTAGGTCTCTCATCCCAGGCACTGCAGATGCTGAGGCAAGAGAATTAGGACTTTAAAACCAGCCTGGGCAAGTTGGTGAGAATCTGTTTCAGGAATAGACTGTGCTGGGGATATTACTTAGTGGTAAAGCACCTGCCTAGTTAAACAAAAACACAGGATAATTCAGTAGTGTGGGTGGATAAGGACCTTGGAGGAACTGAGTTTTTTTTTTTTAATCTAAGAATGAAAGTACCCCCCCCCCTTTTTTTTTTACCATCCCTAAGTCCAAACACATAAACCCACAGCCAGCAATAGAAATTCTGAAGCCACTGTTGGTGAATTTGGGTGGGTTGTTTGTCAGTGGGGTCCTTCAACTTTAAGTAAAGGCCTACTGTGTTAAACAGAAAGACATTAGATCCCATCTTTCAAAAGATCAGGGGTTGCTACTGAATGTATATTTTAGACATCGGAAGAATTCTTTTTTAATGTAGGAGAAATATACTACTATTCAACTTCTACTGTAAGGCTGGTAGCCCTGAGAACGCCTTGATCAATGTAGCATGTTATGGCTACATTCCTACTCCCAAAGCAAAGAGGGGCAGACATATCCACATGCAACGGAAGAATTCTTAAGTGACCCATGAAGAGTTAATCTCTCAGTGTCTCTGTTATGCCTGCTTTCAAGCAGCAGGGCCACCCATGGTCCCACCACCATATACTCTTTATGTGAACAACAGATGAGGGCCCCAGCTCTCACTGAAGAGCCCTTAGAACCGGCAGCCTCTTCCTTCCTGAGCTGTGTGTCGCTTCCTCCAATGTGTCTGGCATTTCTAGTGAGCTATTTTAAGTATCATGGACAAATTAGCCAAGCATTTAACAGCTGTGAAAAGGAAAGGATTGTAAAGAGATTTACGTGGACTAGAGTTTTGATGGTGACCTCTGGTTCTTATGGAGAAATGGGACTGATGGTCCCAGATGCTTGGTTGAAACATGTCAAGAATAATATGGCAAAGTAATTGAAGCTGTGTGCTTGTGTTGGATATAACTTTGAGGGAAGACACTGAGTTCAGGGGTAGATTCTATTTTATCTTACTTATTTATTTTGAATACTAGGGATGAAACCCAGGGCTTCCTGAATGCCAGGCAAACATTCTTCCACTAATTCCCAGCCCTTCACGGGAGGATTCTAGGCAGCTATCGTACTCATGAGCCACACCCCCATCTTGCTGGGGAATTCTAAGCAAGTGTTCTACCTTTTTTTAAATTTTCATTCTGAGGCAAGTTCTTGAATTATCGTTGAGGCTGGCCTTGAACCTGCAATCCCCTTGCCTTAGCATTCCAAGAGTATAGGTCTTATAGATGTGTGGGGTGGTAGGATATGTTTGGGTTAGTGTTATTGGCCAGTATTGGTTTTTGGTCTTAACTCACAAACCTGAGCTCTATAAAAATTGACCCTATGAGGGACAGTCCAGGCCCAATTGACAGACTAATTAATTCATAGCGGGTGAGTTAGTAGCCATGGTCTAGTTATTGTTCCTAAAGGAGTCTTTAGATGGAAATCAGAACTCTTGGGGCTTCATTCTAGCTCTGCTGCTTCTGACTTGGTTTGTAGCCTGATCAAGCCCATCACCTTGCATTTGAAAGATTTTAAATGGTCAAGTAATTTATCTGTAATTTTACCTCTGCCAACTAACTGCTCAGAGCATGCGGAGAACACACTAGCTTCTGCTGCCTGTCTCTCTCTGCAGGCTCCTTCCATCCTTGTCTGTCTTTCTCCATAACATTCATGGTAAGCTCTCTTTGGGTTTTTCCCTTTTCTGTAATCTTGTATGCATTTGAAGATCTTTTCAGAGACCCTGTTATGTGTGAGAACCATGAGTTCACCAGGAATTTCTTACTTTCTTGTTCCTGGTAGCTTGAGGGATATGACAGGAATATCTTATAATAGTAGTTGACATTTATTGAGGGCTATCTGTTTATATAGCTCTTTTCCATTTTTTTTTAAATGACAGAGTCTTATGTAGCTCACACTGGCCTCAGACTCATTATGTAGCCAAGGATGATCTTGAATTACCAACCTGCCTCCATCTACGAGTGCTGAGATTACAGGTGTACACTATTCTGCCTGTCTCCATCCACTCTTAAGTCTATGCCTCTGCAGTAAGTGTAGTGTTTTATTCAGGCAGAGAAAAATTGAGACCCAGAAAAGACATTAACTTGCTTTGTGTGTCCTACTCAAACCAACAAAGCTGGTGGGAGACACACATCTAGGCAAGCCTTCTGTAGGTCTGTGCCAGTGCAGGTCTCTGGGGAGTGCTTCCACAGTCTTGCAGCCCACAGCCACCTTCCGGGTGCACAGAGCCAGCTGCCTTGTGGGATGAATCTCCAGAGCCGCCTCCTACTGCTGAAGCTGCCTGGACCAACGCCACCACCTTTCCCTGCCTGCTTCTTAGCACATAAGCGTGCCTGTGCACTTAGAGGAGTGTTGGAACTGATTCTTATGGCCTTATCTGCCCATCCTTTTGCCACCTCCCCCCCCCCCCCCCCCCACTTCATATTTGAGAAGTTCCCGAGTTAGCCTATCAGACCCTTTGGCTCATGCTTCTTTTTTTGGTGGAGGTGTTGTTGTGTGTGTGTGGGGAGGGGGAGTTGAGACAGGGTTTCTTTGTGTGGCCTTGGCTATTCTGGAACTAGCTCTGCATACTAGACTGGCCTCAAACTCATAGAGATTTGCCTGCTTCTGCTTCCTGTGTGCTAGGATTAATGTATACACCACCACTGCCCATATCAGGCTCTTTGGAACCCTCCTATAATCTCTGCTGACCGCATGCAGGATGCTGTAAAGAGGGTCTACTAGCACCAAGTGTGCTTAGATAGTGCATCTTTCTTGGTAGCTTAACTACTGCAAGGAGACCCAGCTGTGGGGCAGATGAGGTAAGTTCTTCCTTTACTAGCTTCCATGTTACACTATGGGAGCATTGCATTTCTAAGATACAGGGTGCGTTTCTGCTCTGAAAGCCTTTTCATCTAACAGTATCTTGCTGGTTTTCTCCATTACCCGAGTTGTGCTCATTAGATGAGTGTGGGCTGAAACCTTGTGTATTCATATTTCCTTCTGTCTCTTGACTGGCAAACTGTCTTCTGCTGTGAGTGCCTGTTCACAGTTTCTTCTTCTGTTTTTCCTGCTGACATCTTTTGCTTACATTCCCTATTGGACCATTTGTTGACTTGTCGTGCCCTGATGTTTCCAGTCTGAATTCTCTGGAGAGTTTGCCTTAGGACTTCTCCCAGACCAAGGTTTGTATTGTCCCCTTGCCTACCACTGTACTGTCTGTCACGTGGAACTCCTCCTCCTCCTCCTCCTCCTCCTCCTCCTCCTCCTCCTCCTCCTCCTCTTCTTCTTCTTCTTCTTCTTCCTCCCCTCCTCCTCCTTCTTTCTTCTTCCTTCTCCTTCTCCTTCTCTCCTTCTCTCCTTCTCTCCTTCTCCTCCTTCTCCTTCTTCTTCATCCTGAGTGTTGGGATTATAGGCACACATTGCCACTGGGTTTCTGTGGTTCAGGGCATGGAACCCAGGTCTTGCTTAGGTAAGTATCCTACCGTCTTGAGCTATAGCCCAGCTGTTCTGGATCTTATTTTGGAATGCTGCTCTGTGCAGATATCACCAGGGCACATCCTGGGCTCCTTCTGTAATGCTGGCTTTTGCTTTCTGCCCTAGTCCTGGGCATTCTCCTGTGGTTGGTGGTAGGTATGGTCTCAGTTTCCCTTTTTCTCTTAGAGCTCCTTGTTCTCCATAACCAGTGACTAACTATTCAGTCTACCTGCCTCCAGGAAGCTGTCTCTGACTTCTTTGTCCTTTATCAACCACCACATTCCTCATCAATGCTCCTGGATTGTCCCATCCACGAACTGTTTTGATGCTTCCAATGTTTTTCATGTCATTGGTGAGTCTGATATTCTACAGACATCCTGTGCCCTACATTCTTCAGTGCTAGGTGCACTGTGTCTGGGTCTTCCTTCTTTTGCTGTGCCGCTTACAGAATCTTTTTCCCAGTTTCATTTTGAAAAGTCTTGTTTATTTTCTTTTTTGTTCTGGGGACAGAATACTAGATAAGTGGTTTACCACTGAGCTAAATCCCCACCCCTTCTGGCCACCAGTTCTATTTTCTCCTCTTCCTCCCAGGCTTGAACACATGCACACTTGGTAAGTAAGTAGTCTGTCATTTGCTACTTCTCATTAAGTTGCAAGGCTAGTCTTGGACTGAACTCATTCTGTAGACAGCTGACTTTAAAATTGCAATCCTCCTGCCTCAGCCTCTCAAGTAGCTGAAATGTTAGGTCTGTGGGTCCAAAGTGCCTGGCTTTGAAAATTTCTACCTTTTAAGTGAAAATTTAAATGATTTTTTTTATTAGGATTTCTTTTAGTTTGTAGATTTGGACAGACTCAATGAAGTGTTCAGCATTTTGATAGTGTTATTGCAGATCATATTCTTAGGTGAGTGTAATTCCATGTAGGGCCCAGGGGACTAATGAAAACTTACACGGCCTTCACTTAAGCAGCTCATTGCGTAGATACAAAGTAGTCAGAATTGAAGGATTGATCATTTTCATCTGGAGCAGAGCATAAAAATAAACCCCACTCTGTTATCATAGGTGGCTGTGATTAAGACAGGGTGAAAGGTCAGCTCTGAGCCTCCTACCACTGACAGTTTCCTGAGGAAGATGGAGTGTCTCTTCATCTTTGGTGCAGGTCATCAGTAGCTGAGAGCCATTACTGTCTATTGGCTGTTTGGTTTGTGTGAAATATGGGGTTGGGTGAAGCCTGCTTCCCTTAGGTCAGGTGTGTTCACATAATCAAAAGATCTGGGAACTGTGTAGTACATACTCATATACATATGTACATGTGCTAGCTGCACAGAAAAACACTTCTGCATTTTAAAACACATTTCATTATGCAATATTTTTAAGCTCCTGGGGAGAAGCTCAGTTAGCCAGTTTTTTGGGTCTTACAAGATACATTTGTGAAACTGAAAGCTACTGGCAAAGCAAGGAAACATAAATATTTCTCATGTGTATGATGTGCACTCGGCCCTTACTGTTCCCTTGACCTAATCTGAGATGTGTGTGGGTATGTTGGCGTCTATTGCCTTGAATTAAAAGTTGAAGACAAGAATATTATTTATTTTGTATATAAACATCCCACAATCAGCATTTCACTACCATTTATTCATTCATTTATTTATTACATTTTAAAGTTTCCTTGTGTATATACATGCATGTATGCACACCATGGCATTTATGTAGAGGTCAGAGAACAACTTGTATGAAGCAGGCCTTCCACCCTGTGTCCCAGAGGTGGAACTTAGGTAGTCAGGTTTGTCAGCAAGCAACTTTACCCACTGAACCATCTTTCCCTTGCTCTTTGCTTATGATTTAAATGATCACTTTGTAAAAGAAAAATATTGTTTCTTTTAATGACATGACTCCAGAAGAAGTGACCAGCAAATAAGTATATGAGGATCCAGAGGGGAAGTGAAAACATGATCAGGGCAGGTCATAGTCGCTCCTTCCAGCTGACTTACAGTCATATTTTCTTGTTACTGAAAGAAGATTTTGAAAACTAATTCCCCCATCTTCCCCCCCCCTTCCCTTTCTCCCCTGTTTGAGCAAATACATTTGTACTTATAGTCAGATAAAAGCGCTTGAGCATGTATTCTCATTGTCTTGAATGTAAGTGTGGGAATGCCAGCCAGCCTTTTTAAGTAAAGGAATTGATATGGAAGGAACGGGGAGCTGAGAGCCGTTTCACTCTGAAATTCTTTTTGCATTAGCACATCTGCAGCATTGAGGACTGTGTGGAAAATTGAAATAGTGCTTCTATCCTGCCGTGTCTCCAGTGCGCCAATAAATCACCTTTTTCCCTTTTAAAATGTCTGGCCTTGTAATTTATGTTTGTGTAACCCATTACTAAATTCATAGTAGGTGTTTTAGTTGGCAGGCGTTGTTCTAGAGGTTGTGGGGGTACTGAAAAGAATTACAGAGCCTTTGTATTTATGATTAAGTGGACATTTTAGTTTTTTGTTTGTTTGTTTTTTGCTTTAATAGTGAACTGGGTTTTTAAATAATTGAATATATTATTATTGTGTGCACATATGCCACAGTGTGCATGTGGAGGTCAGAGAACATTCTGAGATTGTTTCTTTCCTTTCACTGTGGATTCTGAAGATTGAATTCAGGTCATCAGACTTGGATGTCAAGCACGTTTACCTGATGAGTCATCTCCTTCGTCCTGAATTTGAATTTTAAAAAATAATGATAATTTGGAACTGGGTATTTGCATTTTTCTTAGATAAACAATATCAAGATAAATACTATCAACTGTTATGAACTTCTTAATGGACTTTATGGTTTCTTTTAAAATTAAAATTGATAAAAGAATGATTGTGATATTAAGATTGTATTAATAATATAACTTTCAATATGCTTCCCTTTGAATAGAAGACTAAAAACCTGAGCCAGGAGGATGGTTGGACAGGTAAAAGTATTTGCCATGTAAACCTAATGAATTAAATTCAACCACGAGAAACCGTAGTGGATCATCACACTTTTCCTGTGGCATGTACCCCTCTCCCAACTAAAAAATAAAATTTAAGAAAAATCTACACATGTAGTTAGGCATGGTGGTACATGAAGCTACTTGGGATGTTGAGGTGGGAGATCAAGATTTCAAGGCTGGACTGGAGAACTCAGGAAGGCCAATTACAGTGTTGTTTTTAGCAGAAGGACTGGGCTGTAGCTCAGCTTTATGGTAGAACACCTGCATTGGTGAGGCCCAAGTGACACCTTCAGTACCCACAAGAAAGAGAAAGAAAGAAGTTTCTCATTTAGCATTTCTTTAAAAAAAATATTCTTGGGTGTTTTTTTAAACAGGGTTTCTCTGTGTATCCTTGGCTGTTCTGAAACTCACTCTGTAGACCAGCCTGACCTTGAACTCAGAGATTCCCCTGTTGTGCTGGGATTGAGCTGTGTGTGTACACAAAGGAGAGAACTGACTCCACAAAGCTGTCTTCTGACTGCCACAGGTGCACACCGTGGCATGTGTGCACCTCCCTTATGTCGCCACTCCCAGTGCTAGAAAGGAGAAAGGATCCACTGTCCTCATTTAACAGCTTTAAAATTTCTTGACTGTTGGTGACAGTTTCAGTTACAAATTAAAGATGAATATAACATTCATTGATTCTACTCACTGATGTATGGACGTACATATGTGTGTTTTAAACAGAAATAAAAACATTCAAGGTTTATTCATATAATTGTGTTCCACCTTCAAAACATTTCCTTCTTTTCCTTTCTCTCTCCCTGCCTTCTTTTCTTCCTTTCTTCCTTCTCATTTTTCCTGCCTTCCTCTTCCTTCCTGTTTTTGCTTCCCTTACTCCCTCCCTCCCTTTGTCTCAAATTCCTCCCAGTTTGGGCCCAAATTCCTAAGGAATCAAAAGATGACCTCTGCCTTCTGAGTGCTAAGATTGTAGGCATGTGCCATCCGACTCCAGCTAAGACTTTGTAATTTTTAACCAAGCTTTGGAAAATAACCGTTGTGGACTGAGGACATAGCTCAGGAGAGCGTTTGTCTTAGAATCCCCCAGTAAGGGGCTGAAGGGATAGTCCACAGTAGAGTATCTGCTCTGCTCCAGGTTCCGTCTCCAGCCCTGGAAAACAAAACCAAACCCCAAAACATTATGTCTTCCAACCATAACTTAGAAAAACTTTAGCGTTTTACTGATTTTAATAATAATAATTCCCACTTTTCTTGTGTAAAAAGTTTAAAAAGTAACTTAAGGGTCATTAAAAGCTGTTTATGTTTATGGAGGAAGTCTGCTTTGTTTTGGTGGTCCTCCCACTTGTCCCCTACTCCCTGGTTGGTTAATGATGTATTCATATTTAGCCTGCCTCTCAGCTATTGAGATCCCAGGGCCCATTTAGAGAATGATAATTCGTGCTTAGGCTCTTGGCCTAAGAAGCCTTCCTATAATCACACCCTCTTCACTCTGAAAAACAAATGTACTTACTTGTTCCTGAGATTGTCCTAGCTTGGCTCAGTGGTGCACATTTGCCATCATGGCACTTGGGAGGCTGAGTCAGGAGGATGAAGGACTCCAGGTTAGACTAGGTAAGACTGTGTCTCAAGGAAACAAAACAAAACACCAAACCAATAATGGACCTGTTTCAGGTACATTCAGAATTATCCTGGTCCCTCTAACCTACCTACAGGTCAGGTTGCATGATAGGGTAGATAGAAATGGGAAAATCTGTTTTTGACTGCCTCCTGCCAAAGTTATTCATTAAAAACATTGACAGTCTTTTTTTATTTTAGAGATAGCTTACTTGAGTTTTTGCTTTGTGCATTGTTTTGGTTCGTTTAGCAATTCTAGGGGTTGGATTAAAGTCTTTGTATGTGCTGACTGTTTTTCTTTTTTCTTTTTTTCCTTTTATTGATACACAGGGTCTCAGCATGTAGCTCAGTCTGGACTTACCTTGCTATGTAGTCCAGGCTATTTTTGAGGTTTTGATCTTCCTGCCACCCTAGTGCTGGAATTACAAACATATGCCCCCAAAACTTCTAAAAAAGACACGTTTTAATTCAAATGAATGTTTTCCAAGCAGTGCAGCCAGAATAAACACCTTTGTTGATGAAATAGCAAGGAAAACCAAGCACTTTAAGAAGAAAGTCATTACCGGGAAGTTGAGGCAGGAACATGGCAAGTGGAAAGCTACATGGGAATACCCCGCCTCAGAAAAACAAAACAACAGGGTGGGGAGACAGTTTGGTGGGTAAAGAGAGAGCTACAGAAGCACGAGGACCTGCATTCAATCCCAGAACTCACATAAAAGCAGGGTGTGGCAGCACACACCTGTAATCCCTACGTTGCTTTGAAAGATGGGACAGGGAGACAGGAGAAAGTCTAGAAACTCTGGGATCAGCCTGTTATATGCAGGGCCACATAACAAGAGACCCCATTTTAACACCTGAAGTGGTCCTCTAAACTCTATACTAAAGCATGAGTGTTCACACACACACACACACACACACACACACACACACACACACACACACGAATGTGTATACACACATGCACACTTCAGTGAGGTGTGATGACATATACTTGTAATTCCAGCACTAGAGTGGCAAGAAGATCAAGACAAGGACAGCCTGGACTACATAGCAAGGTTAAGGCCAGCCTGAGCTACATGCTGAGACCCTGTGTATCAGTCAATAAGAGAAATGCCTTCATGGTAAGTGTGCAATGCACCATTGAGCCAAGCTAGGACAATCTCATTGCTGCTTGTTTCAGAGAAACAACATGTTATGGCATTTTCTTCCCACTGCTAATGCACCTTCTGGTCATTCATTCTCCATTCCCTGTCCCCAGGCCACTGGTTCCCTGTTCTTGAGACTCATAATCATGTCCCAGAAAGTGCTTCCAGCAGGGGAAAATGCTGTGCCAGAGGCTGGGGAAGGGAGGCCGGAGGTGTTTATCGATCCAAAGACTCCTTCCAGATTTCCCTTCTACTTCTTTTCCAAAGCAAACTGGTGGTTTTTTTCAAGTCAGCCACAGCCAAAGTACAGCAGGATTTGCTGTGTGTTTTTTACAAGGAGAGGAGTAAGCATCAGCGCTGCTCTGAGGGAAGAAAAGGCTGGCGCTCTCTCTCTCTCTCTCTCTCTCTCTCTCTCTCTCTCTCTCTCTCTCTCTCTCTCTCTCTCTCTCTCTCTCTCTCTCTCTCTCTCTCTCTCTCCTTCTCTCTCACTCCCCCACCCGTGTGTGTGTGTCTGTCTGTGACACAGGCTAACAAGTACAGTACAGCGGTAAAGGCATCTAAGTGGCAGTGGGGAAGCAGACTGGACTAAAGATGAAGAAGGTACATGGATGCAGGAGGCCCTGCTGCACTTGCATTGCGTTCCCTAGTCAGTATTCTGGCTGGCTGCTGCTGGTACCCACAGGAACGTGGGTGGAGTGAGCCATAGGGCAGGGGATATAGCTTAATAATACATCACCTGCCTAGAATCTTGTCAGTGAGGGACATGGTTCAGCAATATAGCATTTTTGTGAACTCCCATTATGTAAGCCAGGTTGGTCTGGAACTTACCATTCTCCTGCCTCACCTTCCTGAGTGCTTCAGTTATAGGTGTGTGTATCATGCCCAGCCATGGGGAGTGATACATTTTACAATTTTGTTTGTTTATTTGGGGGTGTTGGAGGGGAGCACACATGTGCTGTAGCTCAAATGTGGAGGTCAGAGGACAAATTTTTAGAGTTAGCACACTCCTACCATGTAGATTCTGAGTATCAAACTTAGGTCTTCACGCTTGGGGAAAACTGCCTATACCCACTGAACCATCTCACTTGCCCCGGAATGATGAGTTAAATTGTATTTATCTCAGAATCCCCATCCTCCATCCTCTATACCCCAGCCTGATAAAAGCCATCTATCCTCCACCACTTAGTGACCTGATGGGCTAATGGTAGGGCTAGGCTTCTCTGGTAACATGGCCCAAGTATACTCACTTGAGTGTGAACTGTTTTCATGAAGGGTGAGGGTTTTGTGTGGGTAAACCTGACTTGTTTCTCTCGTGTCATGAGGGGAGATGGTTTGCGTATTATTGTCCAGAGAAAGGCATCCAGTGACAGGTCAGGTGCTGTCCCTGCTCTTATGGGGACAGGGCAGAAGAGGACCATAGTGCCTGCGAAACCAGGTCCTGTGCTTGCTGTGACCTTGGTCTTTTAGATCTCCTCTCAAATTTCTTTACATCCTCACTGAATTTCTCCACTCACCAAGGCTCGGTATGTGTTTTCTCTAAAGCTTCTGAGCGTTGGGAAAGTTGGAACATCTCATATGCCCCCCCCCCGCCCAAGTCCATGATTCAGTACATTGATGCTCCATGTGTACTTGGTGCTTTCTGTATGCCATTATCCATATATTTCTGATTGACCCCTCCTTGGTCCAAGAGTGCTCCTAAATAGCTGAAGCTATCACAGCTGTCTCAGCATTAGTAACCCACCTTGTCTTGTTCTTCAAGAGCAGACTCGTACTCAGAGTAGGGTAATTCTTCCTCAGAGCCACACAGCCATTAATATCTTGTTAGTGGGTCAAGACTCATCTGTAAGGGTCCAATATCTCTCATGGTCTACTGCTCCCTGTTTTGTTTTCATACTGAAGATTTGAAAAGTCAGAAGGGAAAGGGCAATGTGCCTGGCTTCCTGGAGGCAGGTGGCTCTTTTTAAAGCTGGGCCTTGTTATTGCCAGCCTGACCTTGTTTCCATGGAAGCAGCCAGCGGGGCAGCTTGTTCATATCAGCCTGGGGCCCAGTGGAGCCTTAGCCTGGACAGGCTGTAGGACTGGCCCTCTCTCTGGTTCTTGGGAAGGAGGCCCAAATGCCCCGTGGAGCCTCTCTCTTCCTACTTCTAGTGCAGCGGTCTAACTGAGTGACTATGTAGTGCTATGCTATTTGCCTCCCAAACATGCATGGGCTGGCCTTCCTTTCTGTCCTGGGACACATCTCCAGTGGGAGCCCTGCTCAGAGGTGGGTGGGTTCTCTGGAGAATATAGGGCTTCTCTTACAGTTTCTGGAGACAGTATTAAAGATAGAATAGAGGAAAAATTGTGTGCATGCATGTGTGCATTTGGTTTGGGTTTATATATATGTAAGTGCATGTGGAGGTCAGAGATTGATGTCAGTGTTTTTCTCAGTTGATCTCTACCTTTTTTTTTTTTTTTTTTTTTTGGCAAAGTTTCTCACTGAATTTGGAGCTCACTGTTTTGACTAGACCATCATATCCCAAGGATCTGCCTATTTCTGCCTTCCTGTCACTGGGGTTATAAGTATGCCTACCATAGGTTTTAGCAAAGCACTTTACCCAATAAGAGTCCCCTGCCCCCCACCCCAGATACATCCTTTGGGGAATTTTTAATTTTTATTTTATTTTAATTTTTTATTACATTTGTGTGTGTGTGTGTGTGTGTGTGTGTGTGTGTGTGTGTGTGTACATGCTTGCTGCTGTGTGCATGTGTCAGTCAACAACTTTGGAGTGCTAGTTCTCTTCTGTGTCAGACTTGGTGGCAAGTGCCTTTACAGATTGAGCCAACTTGCTAGCCCAAATTCTATACTTTAAATTACCCCTCTGGAGTTTGCAGATGTATCTATGGGTTCTGAGGAGTATTTGCATGGCTAAGCTCCAGAGCTGCTTGCAAGCCTTAAAAGAACAGAAAACACTAGGAACGGCTTGTTAAACCACAAACAAGGGAAAGGGTTCCTTCCTATTCTCTCTACCCTACCCCACCTCCCAACACACACTGTTTTTACTTCAAAATTATCAAACATGCCAGTACATTGTCTCCTGGGTCTGTTTTTGCATTAGGGTAGAAACATCCCCACCTTCTGTTCCAGTAGGTGGAGAAAGACTTCAATCCTAGAAGCACTGCTCATCTACCTTTTTAGGGTATTACAGGTTTAGCTTGAGGGCTGGAAGGGGTCCAGAAAAGTATGACTCAGGGAGAAAAAGACTACTCCCAAAGCATGCAGGGTGGAGTGTCAGGGCCAGCACTGTAACATTCCCAGTGGGGAGACCGGCTGTCTGTAATGCAGAGACACTGGGACATAGACTTGCTTTCATAAAACAAGTGAAACGGAACAAAAGTTTTTTTGACTTCTCATTCTGAGAGGCCCAGTTTCTGCAGGTGTGTGTTTCGCTGACACCTTGTCCTCAGTGTTATTTCAAACAAAGTGCACTTCAACAGTAGTTCCACCCCACTCCTACCCCTGCTAGCTGGCTACAGAAAGGAGACATGCTGTTGCCCCATCCCCTGCCAGTCTCCTGACTTTGGGCAGAAAGTGAGCAGCATGTCTCCCTCCAATGTGCTTGCTTAGGGTTTCCCCTCCTTGTTCTCCTTTTTTCTTGGCCAGCCAGCAGTTCTGAGTCCAAAGCCTCTTGTTGAGCAGAACCAGCATGAGACAGTACCACCTTCTCCTCAAGCTGAAAGCAACTTGATGACCCCTGCTCCCAATTGCATCCTCTCCTCTAGCGCTTAGCTGCTGGTGTAGAAGGGGCAGTTCCAGGGGAACACAGCGTTGCTTTATTGACTGCTGGTGGGTCACCTTAGCTTTTCCATGCCTCATTCGCTCAGTTGGGAATCTGCTCTTCCTACAACTGATCATGATGAATAAAGAGGAAGTGTCTGTGTTCAGTGCCGCATCATATTCTGCATGGAGGTGCCTGGTGGAGGCCCCCTCTCCTAATCTTGATAAAGGCTTACATTGAAGAAGGAAGGTGAACTCTTCGTGTCCAACTAAGTCAGCAGTAAGGTTTCTCTGCTCATTTGGCTGCCCAGCCCTTCCACAGGTACCCACGGGGCAGCCTTCATGTTTTCTCCCATGTGAGTGCTTTGCAGTGTCAAGTGTCACAAGCACGATACACAGTAAGGACTCAGGCTCAGCATCACTCAGAGCAAGAAGAATAATCTTGCCAGAAGTAACAGAAATAAGTCTCAACAGTGTCCTTTTCTGTGAGGTTTTGGTTATGACAATGTCTTTGATTGTTGGCTAAGTTCTTTTTTTTTTTTTTTTTTTTTTTTTTTGTTTTTCGAGACAGGGTTTCCCTGTAGTTTCTAGAGCCTGTCCTGGAACTAGCTCTTGTAGACCAGGCTGGCCTTGAACTCAGAGATCCGCCTGCCTCTGCCTCCCGAGTGCTGGGATTAAAGGCGTGCGCCACCACCGCCCGGCTTGTTGGCTAAGTTCTAAATGTAATTTACTCTTTAAAAAAAAAAAGACAAGTTCTCATGTAACTCTGGCTGGCCTTGAACTCTCCATGTAACCAAGGTTAACCTTGATTCCTGATCCTCAACCTTGCAAGTGTTGAGGTTATTGAAGTTACAGGTATATACTAGTACCCCAGCTTTTTTTTTTTTTTTTTTTTTTTTTTTTGACAGACAATTCCAACTACTCAGAAGATTGGGCAGGAGGATTGAGAGTTCAGGCCTTCCTGGATGACTTAGTGAGAGTCTATTACAAATAAAAGTTAAAGAAGGCTGGGGATGTAGCTCGGTTATAGACTACTTGCCTAGAATCTGCCAGTGAAGGGCTGGAAGTATGGCTCTGTGGTAGGACACTTGCCTAGAAGGTAGGCACTCCACCACTGAGCTACACACCTAGCTCTTGTTTTATTTTTTTATTTTTCGGCACTCTGTTTTTAGGACCCACCAACCCAGCATAGAATTTGCAGGTTTCCCAGAGGGCATATGGGGTTACTATTTCCATTACTACTTGAAAAGCCTGTGTGCCACTGCTCTCCTTTAAAGGTCTCAGGGTCTCCAAGGTATGCGATCACTGCCTGCTTCCTGGAGCTGATCTTGAGGTAAGGAAGGCTTAGCCATAGCCTGCTGTTTCTTGGTACCCAGAGCTGAGACCAGATGCCCAGACACAAGAATAGAAAGGCACCATTGCACTGGTCCAAACTCAGTACTGTTGAGCCCAGTTCATGGTTTATTGCCAGGAAGGGAGAATAGTATTTTAGTTGCCACTGAATTCCCTGTTCATTTCATTTTATCAGTTACAGTTAGGAGTTCTTCCTATTTATTTACAGCTACACAAGGATTTTGGGAAATTGTTTGTCAAACAGGGAATCTCTCTGCCAGAATCTGTGCCAGGTATCGGGGATAGGTTATTAGTGAAAGTGGAATCCCTGGCAGGATGTCCAGGGAGCCTGACTTGCCCAGGGTGCTACATCCTGAGTGTAGGAAAGGGACAGGATACACAGGTCTGAACCCAGGGCTACAAGTGGGAGAATATGTCTGGTTCTAGGCTGAGCCTTGCTCAAAGTTCTGAGCATGTCCCAGTTTGTGTAAAGTAGGAGTCCACAGGAGGCACTGGCTTGTTTTCGAAGAAAGCCTTCAAAATGTGGAGGCATGTTGGTATGCTGGAGATGACAGACTCAGGAATGCAAAGAATGCTATCTCAGAGCCTCAGGTACGCAGTCAAGACTCCTCAGATTAGCCAAAAGAAAGATCTTCTCCCACTCCCTTCTCTTTCCCCCTTCCTTCTTCCATTTTCCCCTCCCATTTTTGAGACAGTCTTATGTCCTGTGCTGGTCTTGAACTTGCTATGTAGTAGAGGATGAGCTTGAACTTATGATCTTCCTGCCTCACCCCCTAAACATGGAGTATGTATGTTGTGCTGGAGGTGGAACCTAAGACTTTGTATATGCTAGGGAAGCACTCTATTAACTGAGCTATATCCCCAGTTCCCTTCCTTTTTTTTTTTTTTTTTTTTGAAATAGGGTCTTATTCTGTTGCCTTGATTGGCCTTAAATTTGTGGAAATCCTCTTGCTTCAGCCTCCTGAGTACTAGGAGTTGTAGGTATGAACTATTCTAACCAGCTTGGTTATTCAGAAACCCTCAGTGAAATAATTGGCTCAGTCTGAACAGAGAACTAATTTGGATGGGATCACCTATTTTGATTTCTGGATTGTTTTAAAAGAAAACTTTAAAGCCACAAGCAAAATATCTTTGGATATGGCCTGAAATGACTTCCTTAGTCACACCACAGCAGTGTCTTGCTGCTGGCAAAGGAGATAGTGCCTTAGCAAGGGCTTCTGGAGGTTTGGAAGTTGTTACTCCAAACCATACATGTATATGGTTTTTTAAGGTGGAAGCTGATCAGTTGGTTTCTAGTCTTTAGCCAGCGCCCTTATTTCCAGCCTGGTGTGCAGAGACCTGTGCTGGGTTTATCTCCATCACTGCAAGTGTTCCCTGTTACGTGCTCTGCTAACAGAGCTATAATTAACTCGCAGGACGCCAGGCAGCCAGATTCGGCCAGGCGCCAAGAAATCAGCCCCAATTACTATATTCACATTGTCAGTAATGCCCACTTCACAGCTTCTGCTAATTTGAAATGGCAAGTTCCAACTTTCCATAGTCAAATTACCATTTTTGTACTGTTCTATTACATGGTGATATTTGTTCATTATTTGGGCTATGTAAACTTGGTATTATAACAACAATTAGTTGTTGTGCACTTTCTGAAATGATTTGCAATTACATCTCTTAAGAGGCAAGCGCAAGTCTGTTCTGATGGAGTGAGCAACCCGTTTTGCTTTGGTGCCCTCCACACATCAGAAGTCAGGTTTTCATAGAGAGCTCAGTGCCTTGGAGTTCTGCAATAAAAGTGAACATTTAAGTTAAAGGATGTAGGGTTAGGGATGTAACTCTGTCTGTAGAGTACTTGACTGACTTGTATAAGTCCTGGGTTCCATATTCAGTGCCACATAAACTGGGTTAGTGCCATGTGACTGTGACCCCAGCACTTGGAGGCAGGAGGATAATGGTTAAAGGTCATACATGGGTATATAGCAAATTCAAGGCCAATCTGGAGTATGTACCGCTTTGCACACTTGTCTACATGCAGAATCTAGAGGAGGATGTCAGGTGTCCTGATCTATCTATCACTCTCTACCCTATTCTCTTGAACTAGTGTTTCTCACTGAACCCTGATCTCAACTAGCAACCAGCAAGCCCCCACAAGTCTCCCTATCTTTGTCCTCTAGGCCTGGGGTTACAGATGCATATTCAGCCACACCTGGCTTTTCACACGGATGATAGGAACTTGAACTCAGGTCCTCCGTCATACTTATGTCATGGGCACTCTTCTGTACTGAGCCATCTCCTCAGCCTCTTTGGGTTTCTTTTTAGTACTAAAGTTTTCTGCTTTCTTTATGGAAACGGAGACTTTCCTTGCCCCTTTCTCCGTTTCTTTGGGCCATTCAAATCCCCAGGGACTGCAGATCTGTGACCCCAGGCGACCATCATTGACTCAAGCTGTTGTGGTTCATTGGAGCCACCTGCTGGGTTCCCTTGCTTAATGGCACTTGAGATTGGGTAGTATGGTTTTTGGTCCGTTAACAGCAGAGAAACTTCAAGAGGCCCAGTAAGGGCCACTGCAAGAGTCGTAGTATCAGGATGTCAGGACACAATCAAAGGACAATAGCCTTGGTGTGTTGAGATCAGTGTGGAGACTTGGAGGAGGTGTAGAGAAACGTTTATAGCAATGTGACATTCCAGTGACATCCAAATGGCATTTTCAATATATTTTATAAAAATCTCAGTGCACAGCGGAGTGAAAATTAAAACATCCATCTGGGTAACGGCTGGGGGTGTAGTTCAGTAGTAAAGCACTTACAAAAGTGAGCATTGAAGTTGAGGGGGCTAAGGCTCAGTTGATAGAATGCTTTATGCACACATGGAGTCCTCACTTCAGTCCCCTGCACCACACACACTAGGTGTTCCAGAAGCACTGAGTTTCATCTCTACACCTCAGAGAGCAAAAAGCCAAATCAAACCAAATAAACAAATCTATACAGTGTCTTTTCCCAAATAGATTATCTGGGAAATACTGGTCATTATGTTATTTAACCCCCTCCTCTGAGTTTCATGGTAATATTCTGAGTATATCTGAGATTTTGAAAGTGATAACATCTGTATCCATGTGTGTATACATATGGAGGCCAGAAGCTAACCTCAGTGTTGGTGCTCAGATGGTATCCACCTTGTATTTTTGAGACAGAGTGTATCACAAGCCCAAGACTTGACAAGCAGGCTAGGCAGACTGGCTGGCTAGTGAACCCCAGGCATGTACCACCACACTGGGGCTTTTTACATGGCTATCTGGTTCTAAGCCCAGGCCCTCGTGCTTGCAGGACAAGCATTTAATTGACTGAGCCATCTCTCTGGCCCATCGTAGTAACAACTTATTAGGAGGTAAGGCAAGGGGCTTTCTTTTTCTCCCCAGCAGTAGTCTACCAGCATAGCCCTTGAGGGTGGGATTTCTGGGAGGAAAAGGAAGCAGGAGTACCCAGATCCCTTTAGAGGCAGATGGGTCCTTTCAAGAAGTCAGGACTCTCCTGGGCTGGTGTCCTGGAGCTTAGGATTGGGAAATATGTCTGCCCTGTCCTGTCCTGAAAGTGATCTTGAGGGGATTGACCATAGCTCCACAAGATCTGACAACCAATTGGCTCTTCTCTTGGACCCCAGATATTTTCTTCCACGTTTTGCCTACACTTCTGCATCCTCCTCACTTAATTGCCATCTCAGACTCTCAGAGACTTGAGTCATGGTTTTTTCTTTCTTCTCCCACATAGCCCTGAAGCAGGCCTGGGAAACTATCACCCACAGCTATACATTTTGCTGCCTAAGTGGTTGAGAACTAAGAGTAACCTCCATGTTTGAAAATGGATAAATAATTGGAGAGCACTTGTCTAGAATGTTCAAAACTCTGGGCTCTACTCCTAGTACTGCCTAAAATGGAATAGTGGCTTACAGCCAGTGATCCTAGTACTCCAGAGATGGAGGCAGGGGGAATAGGGGTTTAGAATGAGCCCTGTTACATAGAGAATTCAAAGTCAGCATGGGATACATGAGAACCTGTCTTTACTTACTATTTGAATGTATATGCATGTTTGCATGAATATAAACCACATATGTGGGAGTGCCATGGAGGCCAAAAGAAAATGTTAGTTCCTTTGGTGCTGGATGAAATTACAGTCATTTGTGAGCTGCCCCTACCTGACACACACTGTCTTCCCAGATCTCAAAATTGATTTCAAATCCCTGATCTTAGAACTGCTATGGTGTAGGCTGAGACTGCGATTGAGTGGTAGAGTGTTTGGCTAGCATGCATAAAGCCCTGGACTCCGTTCCCAGCATTACATACACCAGATGTGGGGTGCAGAACCACAGTTCCACTTTTTACCACACTGATGTATGTAGATTTATGTGGTTTCAAGCGTGATACAAGACTACCATCTAGCCAGGCGGTGGTGGCGCACGCCTTTAATCCCAGCACTCGGGAGGCAGAGGCAGGCGGATCTCTGTGAGTTCGAGACCAGCCTGGTCTACAAGAGCTAGTTCCAGGACAGGCTCCAAAGCCACAGAGAAACCCTGTCTCGAAAAACCAAAAAAAAAAAAAAATCACAGTTGCTTTTGGCCGGGCGGTGGTGACGCACGCCTTTAATCCCAGCACTCGGGAGGCAGAGGCAGGTGGATCTCTGAGTTCGAGGCCAGCCTGGTCTACAAGAGCTAGTTCTAGGATAGGCTCTAGAAACTACAGGGAAACCCTGTCTCAAAAAAAAAAAAAAAGACTACCATCTATCATCTCTTGTACTTGTTCCTCATCCCACACTGAAATGTGGCTAATTAACATTAGGGAGACAGAAGCAGGAGGATCTCTGAGTTCTAGATCAGCCAGCTCAACATAGTGAGATCCTTTCTCAAGAAACAAAGCAAAAATAAAATTTGATTGGAATCCACTTATGCTCATTTGCCCCCTGATAGTCCCCTGATGCTTCTTTACCGCAGATTCCTTGTGACCAATGTGGCTTATTATCTGACCCTCTATAGACTACGTTTGGTGACCCTTCCTTGGTGTACATACTCATCCCTACTTACACAGTTACCAGAGCAGGCTTCTAGCTTCTCTCTCTCACCAGCCACTGTGTTGAGGCCGACTCTGGTGTCCTGGAATGTTTCTCCCCTAGTAGTTATTGTATGTGTTGTTGAGTCCCTGCTGCTGTCACCAACTTCTATGTGGAGGTGTCAACCCAACAGTATTTATGGAGCCCTAACCACCTATCCTGATCTGTTGGTTTCCTTGTCTACACTCTACAGTCGTCATGTATACTACCTGCAGGCTTTCAACTTTGCATGTGGGCTCTGCAGTTGGGCATTGTCTCCACCTCTGTGTTTTTGCAACCACCAAAGTGCATGCTGAATATGACTAATATTAATGCTGTTAGTACTTGGGGAAGCAGAAGAACTGCGTTGTGAGCTCTTGTGCCTGATTGTGGTCTGTGGTCCACATGCTGTGTGTCCCGGTGTGAGGAGGAGTGGGGAAGTGGAGTCAGCAACTCGGGGGTTCCTGATTTTCCATGGTTCTGAGAAGTGCTCATGGTGGGAGGCCTTGCAGCCGTTTCCTCTTCTTACTCCACTCTGACTCAGGGATTGATTGATGTTTGGAAATTGTGACTCATCTTGTTAGGAAAGGAACAGGAAATTTTCTTCTCCCCCGTCCCCCTCCCCATCAGATAGGTAATAAATAAAGGCAGCTGAGATCACATTTGGTGCAGTGGGGAAGCTGTAAGTACAAGGCTGGTTTTCATAACCAGACACTTCTTGCAGAAAGATGCCTGAAGAAAACTCTCTGTGTTTTTGTTCAGTCTTCTTAGTAAAATTACAGAGTTGCTCTGTGGGTTTGCCCCCTTTGGGAAGATCTTTGGGGAATTTTATACCATCCAAGTGAAGTTCACCTACTTTTTCCTTTAGTAAAAGATGTGGGAGTGGGCTACACCACCTCTGAGTTTCCAAGTGAATATACAGAGTGGTGAGTAACGATGGTTTAAACTAGGGCACTAAATGTGAAAGAGTAAGATGTTCCAGGTTTACATCATGAACCAAATACAGATTATCTGGACTGTAGGCTGAGGCTCAGCCTGGTGCCAGGGTGCCGGCGACTGTGGGTCTCCTGTTTTGTCTCACAACATCAAGTAGTCAAGTGGACGCCCAGCTTTTGCTTGTAGGAGTCACCTGCTGGGCGCTAAAGAGATAGCTCAGTGGATAAAAGCCGTATCTGTGTAAGCAAGAAGACCTAAGTTTGGATCTCCAGCACTCACGTAAAATACAGAACCTTGACATGCATATCTCAGTGTTGTGAGGGGTGGAGCAAATAGGAGGGTCTCTGGGGCTTGTTAGTGGAGCTACCATACCTAGCTCCAGGTACAGGACGCCCCTGTCTTGAAGGAATAAGGCAGAGCATGATTAGAACAGAACAGTTAGCATCTTTCCTTGGCACATGTTCAAGGATGGACACAGACACACACACAGACACACACACAGACACACAGACACACACACACACACACACACATCATATCACTGTGGTGTTGGAATACCTGAGGAGCATTTTGTATCTACCTTTTCATGCTGTCTATGTTCAGTGTAGCCTAAATTTTTTAGATTCTTGATTGTGGGCAACTTGGGGGGAAAACATTTCAAATTGTGACTCAAAATGAGGGTTTTATAAATGGTGACCATTGAAATTATTTTATTACTCCTATCCTTGTTACTTGCTGGGCTCAATAGCCAATGTGACACAAGAAGGGTTTCTTCCCTGGGTTTTGTACCACCTGCTGGAGTCTAAACAGTGCTCTATCATTAAGCTATGTCCTCAGCCCCTCATTAGGAGATTTTAGGCAGGAACCCTACCACTGAGCCACGCCTCCAGCTTTTTACTATATATAGCAGACTCATGGTGCACACTGGTACTATTTTATATTCATTATTGATGAGAAAACACTGTGACATAGATATTTCATGTCTTGCCACATAGCTGTTTTCAGATGGCGCACACTTGAATCTATCAATTGTGACCTTGCCTGGCAATGACAAGCAGCAAGTTACACGCTTCACTGTCTCCCATGATGTTGTGAACTGTACTCTCACCAAATAGAAGGTGAATTGCACAGAAATACTTCAACTTAGAAGATTTTAAAATAAAGTTTTCCAGTGCCTTGCCTAGAATCCTCCAGCAAAAGAAGCTGGGGTGTGGCTCAGTAGTAGAGTGCCTGCCTAGAATCCTGAAGTGGGGGCCTGAGGATGTGGCCACTAGAAGAAAGCCTAACAAACATGCAAGATACCCTGAGTTCAATCTCCATTTCAACACTGAAAAAAAAAGTAGAGAGAAAAATAGAGCCAGTATGGTGGGTAGAAGTCAGCATCGTCACCTCCTTATCGTGGTACATGCTGCAGCCCCCATTTGAAATGTATTATCTTCAGGCTCATAGCACCGCTGTGAACACACCCATCTTGTCTGCAGGCAGGTTTATAGGGTCTTTGTGACACTGGCCTACTGATGCTGGCTGAGGTAATTTCCTTTTCTGTGTTGGGTTCAGCTTGTGCAGAAGCATTCTGGTTATATTTGGCGCCAACTAACTTGTTGGGGAATGACACCAGATACACAGATTAGGATCTGACTCATAGTATATTCAGTTCACATAGGTTAGTTTTTAAAAACTCAAATGGATTCCAAATCAACTTTTCTCTCAGAGATCTTTTAAAAGGTGGATGTTTGCTTGAGTCCCTTTTGAAAATGGATACCTGATGAACTTTAGATTTCTGTGACCTGCTGATTAAGAATCAGTGTTCAGGGGGACAAATTCAGCATGTTATGTGAACAAGAATATGTGCGTCCTGTGCTTTTCCCCACACTAAAAAAAAAATGATTGAGTAGGAGGGAGGTGATAAAGGGAAGCAGGAGGTAAAAATGTCAACATGCACATATATATGCATGTAATTGCCAAAGAACAATGGATTCAAAAAGGGGAACAAACTAATGTCCCAAGAAGTATGTTTTTGTATGGCAGATTAATTCATTGAAATTACGTAAGTGAAATTATTTTCCAGGAATGTTTGTTAAAAGCAAGAAAAAACTGCCAAGCGGGGCTGTATACACTTGTATCACAGAACTTGCGAGACTGCTATGGGAAGATCCATGCTATCTTGGCTACATAGCAAGACCATGTCTCAACAGCCCCCAACCCTGAAAAAATGACATAGAAAGTATTATGATATGACCTGCTATAAGAATTGCAGATGTTTTCTCAGCCTAATTTTATGGACCACACAATGCATGCAAATATTGAGTGGTGTGTGACATGGGCTAGTAAGTACAAGATTGTGTGTCTGTCTGTGTATATGTGTGTGGTATGTGTAGTGTGCATGTGTGAGCTAGTATAAATGTGACATGACATGATGTAGAGATCAGAGAACAACTCTCAGAAGTCAGTTATCTCCTTCCATTATGGATTCTGAGGGCCAGACTCGGCTTGTTCAGTTTGCACAACGAGCAGTCTCACTTGCAGAGCCATCTCACCAACCCAGCTTTCTAAGACAGGGCCTCTCATTGGCCTGGAACTTATAAAGGAGGCTAGAACAGCTGACTAGTAAGCTGCAAGGATCCACCTGTCTCCGCCTCCCCAGCTCTGGGATCACAAATGTGGTCTACCACACCCAGCTTTTTTTTTTTAACTTGGATTTTTGCAAGGTAAGCACTTTACTGACTGAGCTATTATTTCCCCAGCCCTCCCCCAACATTCTAAAGTGGGAAATAGAGGTTAGCAGAGCCAGATTCTAGGCCTTCAGAAACCCAACCTGCTATGTGTTGACTATGGTTTGTGGAGGGTAATTCCATGCTCAGTGTTAGCATCCAGTCTTTTAAAGTTGATACAATGGAGTGGTGCCTTGCAAAGTGCTCAAAAATGCTAAAACCAAGAAAAGGGAGCCTATTGTTGAAACATCCATCTGGGGCATTCCTGTTGGGGTTATGTTGCTGAGCCTTGTTACATGCAAATGTTTGTACATAAAAATAGTGTCCTTCCAGAAGTTTACAACCCAGAGGTGGGAAGGGGCGTATAACAAAACAAACAAACAAACACTAAAATTGGGTGGGTATTGAAATTGGATGGATGTTGGATAAGGAAAATCTGTCCAGCAAACCCCGGGGGAGCTAAGAAAAGGTGGAAAGGAAATGTCATGTGAACTGGGCGCTTACTGAGACCCTGAGTGACATGTTGGAGCTGCAAACTTGGAGAGTATTACAAGACAGAAAAACTCGAGGACCTGATTGAGTGGGCAGGTAGCCTAAAAAGCTATTGTTGTGTGGCACGGAGGCTTTAATTTTCGTTTGATCAGGTGCCCTTATATCTAGTAGATACCATTTTTTAATTTTATTATTTGGTCTTTGTCAGTGGAGAAGGTGGAGGTCAGCTGGGAGCTGAACCTAGGAGCTTGTGCTTGCTGGCCAAACACTGTCCCACTGAGCCATAGTACCCAGCTCCTCACTGGGGGTTCTAGGCAAGCAGACCATCTCTAAACTGTATCTCTAGCCTTTTTAAGTTTTTATTTGAGTACAAGTTCTCATTAAGTTCTTGAGGCAGGCCTTGCATTTGTAATTCTCCTGCCTCAGTCTCCCTGGTATCTTTACTTTAAGGAAACACAGAGCTCTCTCTCTCTCTCTCTCTCTCTCTCTCTCTCTCTCTCTCTCTCTCTCTCTCTCTCTCTCTGTGTGTGTGTGTGTGTGTGTGTTTTAGAGTATAACAATTAGGAAGCATGACTCGCATCATTTCTGGACTGCCTTTCCTCTTACTCCCTCATCTGTTCTATATACAGCCCGCTCTGTATTCCCTTGTCACCTCATACCATAGTAGATTTTTTTTATGGTCTAGTCTCTAAATAATTTGTCTTTCTGGTCATTTTCTCATTAGAGATAACTCTTCCCTAACGTGGGCATCTGTCTGGTTTGAACACAGAGCCCTGGATATCCCATCCTCAGTACCAGCCAAAACCCTTCTGCTTTTTTGGGTGCTGTGAATCAGGCGGGGAAGGAAACTCACATCAAGCCTCTAATTATTTCTGTTGAAACTGATGAAATTGAAGGTGGAGTGCACAGCTTCATCCTCTGTGTGTGCATGTCTCTTTCCCCTTGTACAAGAAGTATATTCTTTCCTGTCATGTTTGTTCCTGCTTGATTGGGGAGGCTGCTGTTTTCATTGTTTAATTAATGGGAACATGTTCTCTTTAGGATCTCACCATGGACAGATTTTCTGTTTGAACATGGCACAACGTGTGGACCCTTTTAAGCCTAGTTACACGCTTACCTCTTTATAGGGCAATAACTAGATTCATTTTGCAATCCTTTTCGGAATAGCATTGTTGTTAGTCTGTTTTACTGACACGGAGATGCCCCAGGTAGCACAGCTGCTTCACAGGCACATAGACCCTTAAAGTGCATTTTAGGGGATGTTTTGTATCAGGCTTCCACCCTAGACTGAAGTTACTCACTATGTGCCTGAAGGTTTTTTTAATATCTTTATATTGTAATTTATCTGGGATGTTTTATTGTAGTGAAGCTCCTTGTATTTGTCCTATCCTGTTCCAGGTTTAGCTAAGGAAGACTGACATTTGTTTTGCATAGATTTTGCAAAGGGACTGACATTAAATCACAGGACTAATTGTGAGGTCCTTTTTCTTACCAAGGAGCTGTGACTTTGAGGAAAACTTAGAAAGATTCCCTTAATATGTTTTCCTCTTCCTGCCCTCTGACTCCCCCGCCTCTCTCTGGGTGAGTATGGGTATATTTTAAGGCAATTTCAGTATGTAGCCCAGGTTAACCTCAAACTTAATTGGCCTCCTACCTCAGCATTCAGAGTGCTGGGAATACAAGTATGTGTTCCCATGACTGGCCTAAGGAACCTGATCATATAAAGAGAATTTTTGGGCTAGAAGATACTCATTTTTTTAAATTGATTTTTATTGGCTCTACAGTTTTCTTTGCTTCCCTCTCTGTCTCTCCCTCCCCTTCAACCCTCTCCCAAGGTCTCCATGCTCCCAATTTACTCAGGAGATTTTGTCTTTTTCTACTTCCCACGTAGATTAGATTCATGTATGTCTCATTTGAGTCCTCATTGTTGTCTAGGTTCTCTGGGATTGTGATTTGTAGGCTGGGTTTTTTTTTTTTTTTTTTTTTTTTTTTTTTTTTTTTTTTTTTTTTTTTTTTTTTTTTTTTTGCTTTGTGTTTAAAAACCACTTAGGAGTGAGTATATACGATAATTGTCTTTTAGGGTCTGGGTTACCTCCCTCAAAATGATGTTTTCTAGCTCCATCCATTTGCCTGCAATTTTCAAGATGTTATTTTTTTTCTGCTGTGTAGTTCTCCATTGTGTAAATGTACCACATTTTCCTCATCCATTTTTCAGTAAAGGGGCATTTAGGTTGTTTCCAGTTTCTGGCTGTGACAAATGATGCTATGAACATGGTTGAGCACATGCCGTTGTTGCATGGTTGAGCATCCTTTGGATTTATACCCAAAAGTGATATTTCTGGGTCTTGAGGAAGGTTGTTTCCTAATTTTCTGAGAAATCGCCACACTGACATCCAAAGGGGTTGTACCAGCTTGCATTCCCACCAGTAATGCAGAAATGTTCCCTTTACCCCACAACCTCTCCAGCATAAGTTGTCATCAGTGTTTTTGATCTTGGCCATTCTTACAGGTGTAAGATGGAATCTCAGAGTTGTTTTGATTTGCATTTCTCTGATGACTAAGGATATTGAACGTTTCCTTAAGTGTCTTTCAGCCATTTTAGATTCCTCTGTTTAGAGCTCTCTGTTTAGGTCTGTACTCCATTTTTTTTTTATTGGATTATCTGTTCTTTTGATGACCAATTTCTTGAGCTCTTTGTATATTTTGGAGATCAGACCTTTGTCTGATGTGGGGTTGGTGAAGTTTTTTTCCCATTCTGTAGGCTGTCGTTTTGTCTCGTGGACCGTATCCTTTGCTTTACCGAAGCTTCTCAGTTAAGAGGTCCCATTTATTAATTATTTCTCTCAGTGTCTGTGCTACTGGGGTTATATTTAGTAAGTGGTCTCCTGTGCCAATGTGTTCAAGTGTACTTCCCACTTTCTCTTCTATGAGGTTCAGTGTGGCTGGCCTTATGTTGAGGTCTTTGGTCCATTTGGACTTGAGTTTTGTGCATGGTGATAGATAAGGATCTATTTTCATTCTTCTACAGCACCATTTGTTAAATATGCTTTCTTTTTTCCATTTGATAATTTTTGCTTCTTTGTCAAAAATCAGGTGTCTGTAGGTGTGTGGATTAATATCCAGTTCTTCAATTCTGTTCCACTGGTCCTCCTTTCTGTTCTTATGCGAATACCAGGCTATTTTCAGTACTGTAGCTCTCTAGTAGAGTTTGAAGTCAAGGATTGTGATTCCTCCAGAAGTGCTTTTATTGTATAGGATTGTTTTGGCTATTCTGGGTTTTTTGCTTTTCCATATGAAGTTGAATACTGTTCTTTCAAGGTCTGCGAAGAATTTTTCTGGTATTTTGATGGGCATTGCATTGAATCTGTAGATTGCTTTTGGTAAGATTGCCATTTTTACTATGTTGATTCTACCTACCCAAGAGCATGGGAGATCTTTCCACTTTCTGGTGTCTTCTTCAACTTCTTTTTTCAAAGATTTAAAGTTATTGTCATACAAGTCTTCCACTTGTTTGGTTAGAGTTACTCTGAGATATTTTATGCTAGTTGTGGCTATTGTAAAAGGTGATGTTTCTCTGATTTCTTTCTCATCCCTTTTATCATCTGAGTACAGGAGGGCTACTGATTTTTTTGAGTTAATCTTGTATCCTGCTACATTACTAAAAGTGTTTATGAGTTGTGGAAGTTCCTTGGTAGAATTTTTGGGGTCGCTCATGTAAACTATCATATCATCAGCAAATAGTTATGTTTGACTTCTTTTCTGATTTGTATCCCCCTTGATCTCCTTTTGGTGTCTTATTGCTCTAGCTAGGACCTCAAGAACTATATTGAATAGATATGGAGAGAGTGGACAGCCTTGTCTTGTTCCTGATTTCAGTGGAATTGCTGTGAGCTAGAAGCTTTTTTGTTTTTGTTTTTTAATAACAGCTTTGACTCTTGGCCAGGCGGCCCTTTCTTCCTCCTTCCCTGTAAATGTTTCTTTCTGGTTGCCTAGTTTAAACAGGGAACTTGAGCAAGGCATTTCAGTGTAGTAGGGAGAGAGCCCTGAGATGGCCATGTACAGAGGTAAGGGATGATGGTTCTGGGCAGGCGGAAGCTCAGCCCTTTGGCTGGGGCTGTGTGGATCTCTAACAAGGACCCACAAGGGGTTAGGTTTGCAGGGGTGGCAGTGAGGAACCTACCTCACAAACTCTCAAATTGGCGAACTTGGGAGTGTAGTGGGCATCCAAGCAGAGCTGTCTAGGCGACATGCCAGTCCTCAAGAATAAGGGTATGAGTCTGGGTGTAGATATAGCAACAGGTGCCATCCATGTGCCCTTTGTTACCTGTGTCCATGGATTATGGGGAGTTTGTTTAACTTTTCCTTTCTTGTGTCTTTTGATGATCACAAGGTTATTGTGAGGACCCAGCTCAGTATACATAAAATCTCTCTTTAAAATGTGTTTAATTTTATTTTTATATGTATGGGGCCAAAAGAGGGAATCACACTCCCTGGAATGAATTACAGATGGTTGTAAGCCACCATATGGTGCTGGGAATTGAACCTAGATCCTCTAGAAGAGCAGCCAGTGCTTTTAAACTCTGAGCCATCTCTCCAACCCACAAAAACACTTTTGTCACCTTTGAACCAGCTGTATTAGTTATCACCCTCATCATTAGTCTTAGGTGAAAATGTCATTTGCACAACCATTTTGGAGGTGAGGGCTACGGCAGCCACATGGAAATTCACAGTGCACAGGATCATCTGTTTGTTCCTTTAGCCCTAGATCAGCTGTTATTAGAACAACAGAAGCTGTATATTTTTAAAAAAGCAGCCAAGCTAGCCACACTATGAAGTGTTGTGCAATCATTAAAAATCACCCTGTGGCAAGTCTGTAGAGCAGGCAGCAGGATAAGGAGAGGGAGAAAACTTAGGAAGGGCACGAGAGCATTATTACAATCTCGGAAGAGATGTACTGGAACTACTGGAAGGAGCTGTGGTGGAGTACCAGCTGGGCCCCTAAAGGGCAGGACCTCAGCAATGTTCTCTTCTGCCTTTGGCCTGCTTTAAAATTACTGTCATAACAAATATTACTTTGGTCACCAGGAAAAAAATAAGCAGTCATGGGGCTGGGGAAATGACTTAGTAATTCAACTGCTTGCTGTGGAAGCATGAGGATGGGAGTGTGGATCCACATAAGTGTTAGGTAGGCTACTGATGGGGATGGGTTGGGACTCATGGAGCAAACTTGCTAGCTAGAGTAGATAGCTCAGGGTTCAGCAAGATACACTGCTCAGTAAATACAGTCGAGGGACACCCAACATAAACATCTGGCGTCTATGTGTACACACATGCATGTATACTTGTACACACATATACATTACACACCCTAGACACAATCAAAAAGAAATAAACACTCCCAACAGAGTATCCTTCTTCATCAACAAGGAACTGCTGATTAGAGAACCGGAGAGACATTTTAAAAAATATTTTCCTGCAATTCACCTTGCCTCAAAATGCTATCCTTTACCTGGCATAGCAAACATGCACCTGGAATATAGAAACGGGATACAGAACAGAAATGCTCCCATATAGAGTCTCAACTTGTTTTCCTCTTTGGTATCTTCTACTTAAAGTTGACGTGCTTTTTTTTTTTTTTTTTTTTTTTTTTTTTTTTTTTTTTTTTTTTTTTTTTTTTTTTTTTTTTTTTTAATTCTAGCACTCAGGAAGCAATGGCTAGCAGATCTCTGTGAGTACAAGCCCTGCCTCATCTACATAGCCAGTTCTAACTAGGCCAGCCAAGGCTGGATAGTGAGACCCTGTTTCAAAAACCAAAAACACCTTTTTTAGTTGCTGGCACAAGAGCAAACTAGTCAACATTCTAACATGGAAAGGGTAGAGGCTTGTGGGTCCCCACCTCCAAGGAAGATTTAACAATTGATGGTTTCTGGGAAGAGGGAAAACAGACTTTTAAGGGTGTGGCCTCTGATAGGCCTATGGACTATAGGCCTAGGACTGTGCTTCAGTGGATGGCTTCATGCGTAGGAATATATGGTCAGCACAAACTAGTGGGTTATTTAATTTAGAGGAAGAGGAAGAAGAAGAAGAAGAAGAAGAAGAAGAAGAAGAAGAAGAAGAAGAAGAAGAAGAAGAAGAAGAAGAAGAAGAAGAAGAAGAAGAAGAACAACAACAACAACAACAACAACAACAACAACAACAACAACAACTAGGGAAGAAAGAGATCAATCTGGAAGGAGGGGGTATGATTAAAATACATTGTATGAAATTCTCAAAGAATTAATAGAATATTAAGAAAGGGTGTTTTTTTTTTTTTCTGAGGCAGTATTAATGTACCCTAGATTGGCCTCAAACTCCCCCAGTAGCTGAGGATTACCTTTAATTCCTGATCTTTTAGCCACCATCTCTCCAAGTGTTAGTATGACAGGTATGTGCAACTACCCTGTTTATTCAGTGCTAGGTGTCAAACTCATGGCATCATACATGCTAGGTAAAGCACCGTCTGAACCATATACCAGCCTTTTCTTTAATTCTTTTTGATAGTGAAGTTTGGTCTTTATTTCAGTGACTGCTGGCCCTGTCAATTCTCTCTCTTCTTACACTTCTTGAAAGTACAGTGTGCTTGCATATATGTGTGATGTGGTGTGGTGTGCCATTCCTTGGAAGACAGAAGGCAAGGACTGTGGACAGATTGGGGGCTGATCTGAGTCTTTGTTATGATTCAGCCACCACTAGCCCATTTCTCCTTCTGAAAACAACTGTCAATTACCTGTTACCCAGTCAGCAGGAGATGATATCCTTAATTTTTTTTTTATTTTTAACTATTTATATATGCTTGAGTGTGGGGAGGGGTACAGGTGTTACCAGAGGCCAGAAGAGTATGTTAGGTTCTCTGAAGCTAGAGTTACAGCTGTGTGCTGCCCTATGTAGCTGTTGGGACCCTAACAAGAATTGCTGCAAGAACAGTTTACACCCTTAATACAGAGCATCTCTCCAGCTCCGGGAGTCTTTTTAACTTGGTAGGGACTTGTTTAGTCCAACTTCTCTTCACATTAGCAATTGTTACTCTTGAATATGGAACAAACCCCATCACCCTTCATGTGTTTGAACATTTGATCCCCAGCTGGCAGTGCTGTTTTGGGAGGCTGTAGACCCTTTGCGAGGTAGAACCTCATTAGAGGAAATAATTCTCTGGGAGCAGGGCTTGAGTCTTAGACCTTCATTTCAGTTCCCAGTCACTGAGAGATGAGGAGGTGAGGAACCCCAGCACATGCTCCTGCCACCCAGCTTTTCCCATCACAGCCAAGTCCTTCCCTTGAGCAGTTTCCCTTGAGATACTTGTTTGAGCCTGGGATATTGCTGGGCCATTATGGAGAAGTGACAGCATGAGCTTAGACCTCTGGGTTTTCTTCAAATTTTATTTATTTATTTATTTATTTATTTATTTACTTACTTACTTATTTGGTTTTGTTAGAAATCACAGTAAACAGCAGATTGGCTTGGATAAACTTTTCCAAGGATAACCCAGAATGCAAGGTACAGAAAGTGTTTGTCAGAATAGACTAGTTACCAGTTAACTTTAGGAAACCCTCTTCTGGATTTCTAGTTCACATTCTTCCACTCTCCAGTGTCCTTATGCCTGGGAGGTGCTGCGTAGTCATAGTTGAGAGTCATACATCAGAATGACTCTCACTACCCAGTCTCCACTTACTGTATGACCTGGGACAAGCCTCTTGACTTTCTGTGCCTCATGTCTTATCAGCTGGCCTCACTGGGCTAGCCTTGTGAATGAGATGTCTTAAAACAAATAGCGTATTCAATATACCTGGCCCACGAAATGCCATTGACTTGGGATATGTTGGTGCACAAAACATCCAGGGGCCAGGGATATAGTTTGGTGGTAGAGTACCTCCTTATCATGTACAAGGCCTTTGGTTCAATCCCCAGTGCTGCTGCTTTGGGGATATGAGTGTGTTTGTTTGAAGATGTGGGCATACATGTTCATGCCTAGGTTTCATGGGGTGACATTTCTGTATAACCCTCGCCTCCTCTGCTTCTGTGTCCTTCCTGACTTGAAAACAGCTGTCAGAGACGAATCTGCTTCAGAAGCATCCATTCGCATGCTTCTGTCCTAGGTACTCTTAGAAATAGAACTCTGGATGTGAAGAATCATACCTGATATACCTTTGCAGGTCTTACCCAGAAACCATCCAGAAGAACAAAGCCATGGTCCTCTCCATTGCAGGAGACTCAATGTGTCTGCTCTGCCACAGATTCATAAAGAAGGTCATCTCTGCTCCATCCATGGTGATGACCCAGGCCCTGTGAACTGTCACTTAGAAATAGAGTCTATTATGAATACAGTTCTAATATACCCTAATATGGCCTGAAATACATCTGTTAGGACTTAATATAATGATAATCTTACCTAGGAGATCTGAAAATACATCCCTGAAAAGATGGTGTGTGATAAGTCTTAGCTGTTATAATTTACTGTGTTGAGCTGCCCCTGTAGGTAGAGTTCCACCTGGTGGAGGGGATGTCTTTGGAGATACTAACCAGGGCATTTTGGAGTTTTCCCACCAATCTGGGTTTTGTGAGTAATAGTGGACACAGCCAGATAGCTTTCCTTAGCCTGTTGCTCCTCAGTAGCCTCTCTTCCAGCCTCCTGTCTTGTTTGTACAGGATACTGGGTACATGGTAAGCCAGGAACAGAAATGTAGACAGGGCCCTAAGGATCACATAACTAGTATCCCTGAGGCAAAAATCACCTCCCTGACAGCCAGCTCTACCCTACAAGGCATAGAGCCAATTATGGTCCGATCCTTTTCCATTCTTGCCCAGAGGTGCTCCTTGGCTCACCACAGCTATTCTGCTGGACTTCTGAGGTCTTTCAGCCACTCATGCAGGCTATGACCCCAGGTGGTTTAATGACCTATGATTCGCTTCCTTTTATTCTTAGAAGGGAAGAGAAAGCTACTTGTTATTTTGGGTTCTTTTGTATCATCTACTGGGTCCTTTAAGTGGGGAACACTCTGGAGAAAGGACTTCTGGGACACAAGGGACTAGAAGCAACATATATTAAGCACACTTTTACTTATGGATCACAGAAGAGGAGAGAATGTGAAAGGCATGCCGAGGGAAGGGTTTTGTGGGTAAGCAAGCCCCCACCCCCAAGTGGATCACATTGTAAAGCACAGTTTGCCTTCTGTGGAAGAGATGAGAATAAAAGAAAAGAGGCAAGAAAGAACAGGGTCATTTGGGCCTGGATTTATAGTCGCTTGTCCCTGAAAGTCATTCTCACCGTTGTTACTATGATTTTTCTGCATCCAGGGGACACCTGGCCTCGATGTGTCAAGTGTACCATTGTCATTAGTGTTTTCAGGGACCAGGCACGGTACCAAGTAACATGAGCACAGCTAGCATGGGGCTAAGCTCACTGTTATGCATGTTGTGGCATAGTCACATTTATGTTCCAGAAAGCCCTGCTTCCTCAGTTCATACAATGGCAGATACACATGATCAGCCAAGCTGTGACAGAATTGCTGGATACCACACAGCTGGTGCCATTCCCCTGGCATCTCTTAGTGTCACTAGGGGCCTCAGGCCCTTGTCCTCCTGGTTCCCAAATCCTTACTGAAGCACTGTCAAGAATAGAAGGCATGCTTAGTTCTCCATAACTGCCCTGATTCTGCAGGTACCAGCAGGATCAGTTCCTTGGGGCCTAGCCTATTCCCCAGCCAGCAGCCCCTCCCAGTCCTTACTAGGGAGTGGTGTGCCTGGTGTATTGACACATGGTTGGCACAGGAGCCTTGTGTCTGGAAGTTTAGTCGTTTCTCCTGTCACTCTTCTCTGAAAAGCAGTGTTAGAAATAGATGTAGTTTCTTATTACCGTCTGGTCTGGTCCCTGAGGCTGATTTCTGCAGTGTGATGGAAGTGTGCTAATTCTCCATGTTGGGACTTGGATTATGGAGTCAGATATGTCAAAAGACCAAGGCTGCAGGACCACTTAGAAACCTACCTGAGGCCTGGAGGTGTAGCTCAGCTGGTAGAGTGTTTATATAATTTGCATGAGACCCTGGGTCCATCCCCATCAGTGAATAAACAGGGTGTGACATGCCTGTCACGCCACCATTCTGGAAGTGAAGACAGAAAGTTCATTTATCCTCTGCTACATAGAGAGTTCCAGACTATTCTGGGATACAAGAGACCCTAGGTTGGCATTATTTTTAAAGATGCCAATGACAGTTTAGCCAGTGTCTTCCAGAGCCTTCACATGGAAAGGATCTGTCACATCCGCACTGGTCCTGCTGTGTAGCTCCCAGCCCGAGCTACCTTTGGAAGGGGTTATTTAGAGTCTTTCTCCACTTAACACATTTATAACTTAGTTAAGTGTCCCTTCCAATGACTAATAAAGCCCCAACAGCTTCTAAAATACCATGCCAGTCCCAAGATGGACTGAGAACCTAGATTCTTTGTTGTGAAAGATTTGAAACTGCAGGTTTTAGAAATCTTTAAAAGCACCTTGCTTGTATAATATTCATTGAACACAAATTATTTCTCAAATAATGGCATCACAATGGCTCTAAAAAAGTTAAGTGACTTGTTCAGTCTGGTTGTGTATCTTAAATGCTGGAAAACCACAAACACAGGTTCTGTAAGCTGAGTTTAATTAAACCACATCCCTAAAATGATCCATCCACATGAAGGGGTGATTTGTGTACCATACTCTCTGAAAAGATCTGTAAAAGGTCCCCAGAAACACACAATCAGGACTTATCCTAGACAAATTGTTTCCTCTCTCCAGATACCTTTCCTTATATAAACCATGAGACTTCAGGGACTGGAGCACCCCAAAGTCCTTGGCATGAACTGCTCTTCAAGGTGTCAGCAACTTGAAGTAATCAGAATGTGTTGCAGTTTTATCCTTTGTTTTCTGTCTTCACATAAAACGAAGGAGCAGAAAACCTTGGTTCCAAATTGGAACACTAGCCTAGAAGCTCCCAGTGATGGACTGGGGTGTGGCTCAACAGTAAATTACCTGTCTGGAATCTCCCAGTGAGGGACTGGGGGTGTGGCTCGTGGGTAGAGCACTTTTACTTAACAGCACAAGTCCCCATTCTTCTCCAGTGCTGAATAAACAAACAAATCAAATAAGGACAATACTTCTATATTTAATGCATATCAAAAGGTGGCCACCAGGAGACCTAACTCTCTGTGGGTTTCTTGGTCAGTCTGGTAAGTCCAGTGTCTCTATTGTTTGCTGTCTTTGTTGTTGTTTATGGTGCTAGGGTGGAACCCATGACCATGTGCGCACTAGACAAACCCTGACCTCTTTGCTTGCCATTGCTTTTTAAGTTTCTCTCTGCTTTTCTCTCTGTTGCTCTGTCTCTGTCTCTTATCCCCCTCGTGTGTGTGTGTGTGTGTGTGTGTGTGTGTGTGTGTGTGTGCGTGTGCCCATCCGTGCATGCACGCTCGCGTGCGCCCATCCTCAGGTTGTCCATGCTACCTGAAAGGGAGTCTGAGAAGTGGTGGTGAAGGTCAACACTTTAGAGATTGACCTTGGGTCTGTAATTGGGAATTCCTTGGCTGTGTTGCTTTGGGTTGGGTACTCAGCTCCTACTTCTCCTTCCTCAGGAGTAAAAGAACTGGGAAGCACCCTCGGGCCCCTAGTCTGTTATAACAAGTTCTGCCTGTGGTCTACCCAGACTGAGAGCTTATCTCAAAGGTACTTTAAAAACAAACAAACAAACAAACAAACAAAAAACCCTGGTGGGCAAGTGCCCTGAAATTCTAGTGCTTGGGAGGTCAAGCAAGGTGGATCACAAGTTCCAGACCAAGCTGGTCTACATAGTGAGATCCTTTCTCAAAACATACCCAAAATAGATGGGTGCTGTGACTCCAGTAAGCAGAGTGATTGCCCTGCAAGCACAAAACTCTGGGTTCTACCCCAAGCACCACATAAACCAGGTATGGTGGTGAATGCCTGTAAACTTAAGAGGCGGTGGCAGAAGGATCAGGAGTCCAGATTCATACTTTGCAACATAGAAAATTTGAGGCCAGCCTAGGCTACATGCAACGCTGTTAACAAAAAGAGAGAGGGGACAGATACAGAGACACCCTGAGTTTAGGAGATCAAGTCATACTCCTGTAATTCACGTCTGTTTGGGAAATTGGAATCCTCCCTGTAAAGAGCCCTCCCTTCACTGCAAGTGCAGCCTGGCACGTCTACCTCTTCAGCATGGGGGTTAAAGAAAGCCTCACTTTTTAATAACTTAGAGCTGAAGACATCCACGTCCTCCCAGCACTGTGGAGTACAGCCTGAAATAGTTGGAAGTTTGAATTTTAAGCCTCTTTTGGCCAGTTCAAAGAAACCTAAACTTCTAAAAATACCAAATTAGCTTTTAAAGCATAGTTTCTATCTTTGGTTGAAATGTGTGCAGTGTGCACTTCTGGAATGTATTCAACTGTATTCAGAGAAGTTAGCACCTGCCTGGAAAAATGAGGTGTTTGGCCTGCAGTAATAACTAACTCTTCAGCCCTTGGCCACCCCTCAGCAGGACTCAGGATTCCACAGGATAAATGCCCTTTCTCTTCTTGTGAATTATCTCTGTCTTCTTGTTTGGTTTTGGTGCCAAAAGGAGGCACCAATCTCCAAGTTTGTTTGCTTGTTTATTTTTTAAAGTAGTTTGAATCCATGTATCATCATTATATTAGGACAGCGTTTTTCTTTGTAAAATAACACCTTCCTCCTGACTGTGTATTTTTGCTCTCCCCACCCCTGTGGGTATGCATGAGTGTGCAGTGTGTGCAAGGCCAGAGAAGGCGTTCTGCTCTATTCTTTATTTTCTTGAGACAGGGTCTCTCACTGAACCTTGAGCTAGTCTGGTAGCCAGCAAGCTCCAATGATCCTTTTGTCTCTGATCCTCACAGCACTGGAACTGCAGGTGTGTACAAGGCCACACCTGGCTTTTTACATGGGGGTAGGGATCTAAACTTTGTCTTCATGCTTTGCAGCAAGTGCTCTTACCCACTGATCCACCCCCCCAGCCTAGTACTGTGTTTTTTAAAGAACATTTTCTTGTAATCACATAATATTCTTTAAGCCTGTCTCTCCCCTCCCCCTAGCGGTGCCGTCTTTGAGACCCAACGTGAAATGACATGTTTGAGAGCATTGAGTTTGCAAGTCATATAGCTCAGAGCGCTTATTCCTACCCAGGGCAGACTGAAATATTTGTATTTGGGTTTCAAATGTGTTCTGTGATGTGTACGCAACAGATCGGCCTTTCTAATTGCTGTGCTTGTTAACATTCAAATGAGGTTTCAGTCTAGAGCCAGAATTGAGTGACAGTTGCAGAAAGTGTCCCAGAATCTTACTGAGTGATGTGGGGCAGGAAGCCTCGAGACAGACAATTCTCAAAGAAGTCAGCAGACCTGACTTTCAATACTTCCCTGACAGACACTTGATTTAGACAGAGCTTCATGCCAGGTGTCCTATGTGGGCTGCTCAGATCCCACAAACGGGACCTCAGGTGTCAGCAAGAGGCCATACCCTCAGGGTGGCAGAATCAGCCTTCTAGAATAGATAGATTCAAGTCTATCATCTTGAATTTGTCAGTTTCTGGTCGCAATCAACCAGCCCATGGTCAGCTGACTTCCTTGAAGTATAGAAGTGCCTGATTGTCTGGAGATGGGGTCCTTGGGTGGGATTTCTGCCAATTTTGCCTACAGTCGAAGAGAGAAGTGAAATGAGCAATTTGTCCTAGGCACCTACTTTGTACATGGCTGATCCCTGCTAAAGACGTCAGCTAAACTGATGTCAGTGATCGCTTGGGCAAGACAACTTCTCTATTATGTATCTGAGAAACTGAGGTCAGACAGTCACTATCCTGCCCAAGCCTGTGCAAACCTAATACTGAGTCTGAGTTCACTGACCCCAAGTATTATGCTCTTGTCACCATGCCATGACTGACCTTCAGCTGTCTGTGTTTTACTGAGTTCTGCAATTCCCAACAGCTTGCCTAGGGAGAGTTGGCTCAGGGTGAAGATCAGGGCAGGGACTAGTGGGCAAAAAAAGGAAGTAAAACCAAAGACTGACTAGCAAAGTGGTGGTGGTACACACCTTTAATCCCACACCCTGGAGGCAGAAGCAGGTGGGTTTCTGTGAGTTTGAGGCCAGTCTTGTTTACATAGTGAGTTCCCGGACAGTCACAGAGAAACCGGTGTCTTGAAATCTCAAAGCCCCCCCCCCTCCAAAAAAAAAAAAAAACCAGAAAAAACAAAATCCACATACAAAAGCAAGAACTGACAAGCAGACCCCAAACTGGGCAGCTTTTCAAAGTACATCCCTGGTCTTAATACTCTTGATAAAGATGAGTCATGAATTTGACCATACACTTCCCAAAAGCCAAGTAGATGAGACCTACTGTTCATGAGCTAAAAACAGGGTGTGAGACAAAGCATGGCTGCTGTGGTATGGAGGAAATTCACTCCCCAAGATGCCCATGAAGGGACATGTAGCTCAATGCTGGTTATAAGTTCCTGGCAACTGCTTGCCATGGTGTATATGTATCTTGTAGTTTAATAGAAATACCTTTCCATTTATCTGTAAGAAGAGGAAAAGAATTCCTCAGCTGTGTATTGTTCAGTGAGGGTGACTGCTGAGTTCAGAGTCACAGCAAACACAGCAAACAAAGCCCTGGTCGTTGAGAACTAGAATAGAACTCCCTATCCTTATATCTGCTTGTTTCTTTCTTTGGGGTACATACATGCAGTTTGTAGACAAGGTGGTCTTAAGAATTTTCTTGGTTGCCATGCAATGGTGCATGCATGCCTTTAATTTCAGCACTCAGGAGGCAGAGATAGGTGGATCTCAGTTTGCCTGGTCTACAGAGTGAGTTCCAGGACAGCCAGGGCTACACAAGGAAATCTGTCTCCAAAAACAAAATTTTTGGTCAGCTGGCTTGGGATTTCTGGGAGGGAGCAGCTATCAGGGCAAGAAGGCATTGAGTCCCTTGACTCTGAGAGTGGCTGTTACTGTTTGTGATGTCCCAGTGTGCCTTCATCATCTCTGTTCAATGTATTCCTCTGCTTGGTTTAGCCAAGACGGAGAAGACCTCCTCACTCCTCACACTTTGGGTCTGGTTCCAGCATTTTAGCTGTCTTGGGTCTATGGGTCAATCACATGGAACCAGCCATATAGACACTATCTAGTGAGGTATCAGTGGCTGTAAGGAGGAGTCTCAGGTCACTGTTGTATAGTAGCTGTCACACAGCTCTGTCTTCACCTTCAGGGATATCTCCATTGCCTGTCACTATTGCCCCACAAAGTTTTTGTTTTTTTTCACGGGTCTTAGGAATCCAACCCAACTTTGTATATGTGCTGGACTGCTGAGCCACCCCCAAGCCCTTCACTGGGGGATTCTAGGCAGGTGCTCTACCAATGAGCCACACCCCAGCCCCTCACTGGGGGATTCTAGGCAGGGGCTCTACCACTGAGTCACACCCCAGCCCCTCACTGGGGGATTCTAGGCAGGGGCTCTACCTCTGAGCCACACCCCTGCCCCTCACTGGGGGATTCTAGGCAGGGGCTCTACCACTGAGCCACACCTCAGCCCCTCACTGGGGGATTCTAGGCAGGGGCTCTACCACTGAGCCACACCCCAGCCCCTGACTGGGGGATTCTAGGTAGGTGCTCTACCCATGAGACATACCCTAGACCCTAATATGACTTTAGGGTACAAAGCTCTGCCTTATATTTTTGGCTTCTTTCCTTTGACTCTAAAAGTGGTAATTGGGTTCCAGGGATTACTTTTCATGTATAAGTCGCCAGTTATACATTCTACATCTTAATAGAGAAGCACCAAGTCATGCCACATGGCCCTCATCCTTCAGTGTGATTTGGTCATGTTAGGCACACTTTGTTTGGTAGAGGACACACCCCTTGGGGTTCGTTTTGTATCTTGAATTGTCCTCTTAGCCCTCAGCTTTCAGTGCCACTGACCCAGCCAGACATGGTGGCACAGACCTATCAGTTGAAATCCTCATTTCACAAGTTAGACATCAGACCCACAAGGGACAAGTGGCTTGGCCAGGACACGATCCTTGAAAGTCTCAATTCCACAAGCTCTCAACTAAACCACATTACTGAGTTTAATTTTGTCCCCATCTTCACAGATTGTTAAGAAATGAAATCCCACCTTAAATCTCAAAAACTAGTAATGAAATCTGAAGTGTTGTGAAATGATGAAAGAAGCTAGGACGTGTGAGGGCTCTCCATCCTAGCTTACAGGAAACTAATGAGTGGGAAAATCTAATTTAGGCAACTTGGGAAACATCCTATGTTAAGAGATGAAAGTCCACTATATTGGGATCTAATTCTATAACCTAAATATAGATGGAGATATATTACATGTTGTCCTTTTCCACCAAGTACAGTGTAGCAGAGTGTAAGAAGTACCTTTTGTGTTATAGAGAGGAGAGACTTATGGCAGTGAAAGCTAACAGGAATGGAGCCTGGGCTATATTTCCTTAAGTTTTATAGTAGGAATAGATTGTGTAGAAGTCCAGCATGGATGTTCATGCCTGTAATCCCAGCAATCAGAGAGCTGAGGCAGAATAGTAGCCTTGAGTTGGAGGCCGACCTTGGCTACAGAGTGAGATAGGTCTCACAATGCAAAAACAAAACAAATTGGTAAGGGGGGGGGCATCTTCCAGTGATAATTTGGTGCATTTGATCATCTTTTTCCTGATAGATTTCTTGCTTTGTCTTGTTGTTTGTTGGTTTCTAAAGAATTTGGCATTTATTCATTGTATATATCATCTTATATATATTTCCCCCAAATCCACCATTTCCCTTGTCACCACAAATATGTCATCCTACCTGGGATTGCCACTGTGGATTATCAGTTTTTATGTGACAATAGTTTTACGTGTGTGGTATGAGGTGCAGGGATCTATCTCTTGTCCCAAACTGATAGCTAATTTTCTCAATGCAAGCATTATTTTATTTGCTTTTATTATTTGGTTTGAGTTTACTGGGGGGGGGGGGTTGGGGGTCTTGTTTTTGTTGTTTTGTTTGTTTTTGTATTTTCTAGTGTCTTGTGTGTTTCATGCTGGCCTCAAACTCAGTATGCAGCCAAAGGTGACCTTGAAGTCCTGCCTCCTCCTGATCTGGGCTTACAGGTGTGCAGTGCCACTCCAGCTCAGTGCAGTGTTCTTTTCAGCATTCTAACTGTTGGCAAAGACTTACTATATTGCACAGTAAGCCATGAGTTCAGTTCCAAGTTCCACAGGGAATTTAGAATGCTTTTAAAGGTAAGAAATGTGCACCAAAATATGTATATGCCATCTTTCCAGCCCCCTTTCCCTGACTTTTTTGAGCAGCCTTTAAAGTGTCAGAGGGATGGATCACAGTAGAATTTTGGCATTTAAGATGGTGACATAACCGCACACACAGGAAAGCTCTAAATGTACTTTCATTCTAGGCTGGGGAGATGGTACAGTGAGTAAAATGGTTGCTGCACAAGTGTGAAGAGTAGAGTTCAATTCCCAAGCCCACACCAGTAGAGCACACTGATATTCCCAGTGCCTGCTTAGTGAGCATAGCAGAGTCCCCGAGGCTCACTAGCATGCCAACCTAGCCTAATAGGCAATTTCCAAGCCAAAGAGATACTGTCTCAAAAACAACAAACGTGGACAGCAGCTGAAAGAACTATATATGGGATTCCCTCTTACTCCATGACTGTACACACCCGTGCTTCTGCACACATAACAACACACATGAACTTGTGCACAGATACACATTTATGAAGTTCAAGGTCATCTTCAGCTACATAGTGAGTTTGAGACCATCCTTAGCTACTTGAGATCCTGTTTCAGAAAAATCTAAAAAAAAAAAAAAAAAAAAAAAAAAAAAAACAAGAAACAAAGACACATGCGTGCATTCATGTGCACACACACTTCTTTTCCTCTCTCTGTAGGGTCTAATGACTGAGATGACAAGTTGAAATTTGACCTGTTTAGCCTCATCACACACAGGTCAAGCAGGCTGAGTGTGAAAGTCACAAAGAGCCAACTGATAAGTCAGCTCATTGTCATGGTCACCTCCTCCTCCCTAGAACCTGTTTTCTTCCTGAATCTTGCCATCCTTCCCTGTCTTGAAGGGTCTCACATGCCCAGTGCTGCCCCTTCCCAGCCCTCACTATTGTACATCCTGTGAGTCTTGGTGTTCTGGCATCTAGAGGTCCTGTTTTTTTTAGTGTCTCCAATCCAACTTTCTCCTATCCATTTTATATTTATTTATTAAGCTTTTTTGAACAAGTCTTATGAATACTTCCATCTTGCTATGTAACTGTGGCTAGCCTTCAATTTTCCTGTCTCCATCTCCCAAATTCTGGGATTACAGGCATTTGCCATCACATTCAGTGCCTGTTAGTTTAAACACCACCCACATCTTTACTGATATTAGCCCCAGTGTTCTACTGCCTGCTCTATTCAACATCTCTACTTGAAGAGACACCTCAAACTTCACAGGACTTAAAAAAGGAAATATGATCTTTTTACCACTTTCCCTGCCACTAGCCTGGTCCTCCAGGAAATGAAGTCACCACTCACAAGCTACTCAAGGTAAAGGTCTTATGTGGCCTGGTTTCTTCCCAGTAGCCTTCTAAGCATTGTGTGCCACCTCCCCACAACATTGTTGTTATTGTCATAATCTATACCACACTCATGTCCACAGCCTACAGCACAGTTTAACTTTTTATAGTGAAATTCAGATCTTATATCACCTGTACCTCCTGATGCATTCTTGTCCCATGCGTCATGCCACCATCATACTGAATTTCAGAGCCCTAACCCTAACATAATTCCCTGAATTTGCGGGGCTTACACTCTTACTAGGGGATTCTAGGCAAGTACTCTACCACTGAGCCACACCCCAGCCCCTCACTGGGGGATTCTAGGCAGGGGTTCTACCACTGAGCCACACCCAAGCCCCTCACTGGGTGATTCTAGGCAGGTGCTCTACCTCTGAGCCACACCCCAGCCCCTCACTGGGGGATTCTAGGCAGGGGTTCTACCACTGAGCCACACCCCAGCCCCTCACTGGGTGATTCTAGGCAGGGGCTCTACCACTGAGCCACACCCCAGCCCCTCACTGGGGGTTCTAGGTAAACTCTCTACCACGGAGTCACATCCCAACCCAGAAATGTTCTTCTTTAAGTAGCTATTCACAGGGTGACCTTGTCTTAGAAATTAAGCTTTAAAAAAAGAAAGGGAAGAAAGGGAATTTTGGTAGTAAGACTCTATCACTAAAACAAATGCCTAGGATAATGGACATAAAACAAGAAAAGGTATACTTTGACTTACAGGTTCAAAGCTTTCAGAGATTGTTTTGTGCCTGTAGTAGTACAATGAAACATGGTTGGAGATTCTTGTGGTGGGACAATGCTGGCCACTCATGACCAGGAATCAAGAGAGAACGCAAGAGTTAGCATCCTATCATCCTCTTCTAGGCTTTTTCCTCCCCCATCCCATGACCTAAAGCCATTCCAGTTATTCCATCCTACAGTTCCCACCACTCCCCAAGAGCACGAAGCTGGAGACCAGGCCTTTAAAACACATGCCTTTGAAGGACATTTAAGATCCAAATCACAGCAAGTAATTGCACCGTGGCTGAGGTCTGTAATTCCAGCACCCAGGAGGCAGAGGCAGGAGGATTATACCATGTTCAAAGCCAGCCAGGTCCATAGAGTAAGATCCAGTCTCAAAACAACACAGCAGGACACTCTACCCAGGCTCATTGCCCAGCTCCCAGGCTTCCCTGTTACCTCCATTTACCAGTTTCCTCTCTCTGGGCGGGATGAGGAACCAAGTCCTTCCCCTCTGTTCCTCCCCCTCTTTAGTGACCTTGTCCTGCTGCTTCTGCTTGTTGCAAAGTTCTGTGTTAACCACGATCCCCAGATTGTTAGGTAGTGGCCTTGAATTTGTCAGCTAACAAGTAGGTGTACTTTATGTGGATGAGGTGAGTAAGTGACCTGCTTCCTAATCTGTTAAATGTACCTGCCATTAGAGTTATTATGTGATGGTACATTTAAAAGTCCCTGAATTTCCTTTTCATACACTCATGTTGCTTACTATAAAAAGAAAGAAGTGGGGCTGGGGGAATGACTGAGTGGATAAAGTGTTTGCCACCAAAGCACAGGACCTGATTTCTGACCCTAGCACCCAGGTAAAAGCACCAAATGGTCAGCCCTGCAAACACGCATACAAGTAACATTATACAGACTGATCGTGTTTTATTTATATGTGTTTTGTGTGTGTGTGTGTGAGAGAGACAGAGAGAGAGAGAGAGAGAGAGAGAGAGAGGATAATTAAAAAGAGGCAAGGGAGAGAGTACTTGGGAGGGTGTTTGAGGGAGGAAATTGAAGGGGGGAAATTAAATAATTATCTCAAAAATTAAATTACAAAAAATAAAAATAATTTAGAAGGCAATTTTTAAAAGTAAAAAGCTGAATATTACTGTATGTACCTGTAACCCAGTGCTGGGGAGGCAAACAGGAGGATCCTTGAGGTTTCCTGGCCAGACAGTCTGCCCGAATCACGGAACTCCAAGTTCAGTTATTTTGTCTCCAGAAATAAAGTGGTCAGTAACTAAGGAAGATGCTTGATGTTTACCTCTCTCTACCACACAAACATGTGCATGCACATTAGTCTGGTCCCCCCCCCCCCAATACGATAGACCACTGCCTTAAAGAACCTTCTTTGAGCTTTTTATTCTGCTGTTTTTACATAATCCTTAAGAGAGACCCTCGGGGCCAAGTCCTGAAATCCTTGTACTCCAAGAAATGTGCTTCCCTTACAACATCCCTTATGACACAGGCCCAGGCGAGCAATGGGGAGGTGGTTTGAGCCTGGGAAAATTAGATGTCAGTTGAAAATGCTGCAGCTAGTGGTTGGTGCCTGCCAAGCCTGCTCATAAAACCAGTGTGTTCTAGGTACAAAATGAACCTCAGAGAAAATAAAAACACACAAGTTGAAATCTATTTGAATATGAAGGCACTGCACATAGTCTCCCAATGTATCCAGATCGCATCCATCTTAATTTTATTATATATTAAAGTTTCGAACTTTTCAAATAACGCCATTTTCGTTGTTTGAGAGCGTCTGAGAATTATAGAGCTATTTGGCATGGCTGTCAGGCAAGGATTCCTGCCATTTATTGGGGCCCTGGTTTTATTTAATAGCCAGATGAATGGAACAGTTAATAAAAGAAATATTGCTTTATTCCCTGACATTTATGTCCTTGGTTTCCAATAAAGAATTGAAATTATGAATAGTTGATGGTTTAAATTGATGTTTTATGTTGAACGCTAGCTATAATTTGCCCTCTGAGGATTGTAATACCACGAAACAGATGGTTTTTCACAGTAACAAATTGCTATGTGTATATAGTCTATAGCCATGGCTTTCAGATACATTCACCTTCAGTCCTTAGCTGACCTGCTTCTGCAAGATGGTGAGACACACAGTTCCTCCAGGAAAGGGTCCTGCACAGAAAGGATGCAGCCAGACCCTAGAGGTCCCACCAAGATTAAGGTTAAGGTCAGAAGTGGAAGCAGGGTGTGTGTTTGTCAGCCTTTTCTAAATACAACCTGTATCTGCCAGTGGGCTCTTTTAGGAGCCACGTTCTGTTCAAGGTCATGGTAGCAGGTATGAGACAAGGCTCAATGATTCCACCTACCTTGAGACTGCATCTTTTTAGGACAGGCAGAGAACATAGGGACACATTGATACATTTTGCATGTGAACTATGGTAGGCAGCTTGTGAACCCGGGAGTCAAGTGACTGGAGAAGCAACCTTTTTGGGTAGTTTCTTGAACACCCTTACCTCAGTTTCTGGACCCATAAATGTGGATAATAGAAACTTTCTCCTTGTTATGACAAACAAACGAGATAGTCCACACCAGATAATTTGTAGCCTAGTACTGGGCCAGGCAGCGTTTAGAAGGAATGTCTGAAACTGCACAGACTGGGGATGTGGCTCATTTGGTAGAGCACATGCTGTCTGCAGTAATCACTGAATTTTAGCTCCCAGCACTGCATAAACCAAATCAGATATGATAGTGCCTGCCCATAAGTCCAGCTTTCAGGAGGTGGATGCAGGAGGATCAGGAGTTCTAGGCCATCTGACATAGTGAGTTTGAAGCTAGCCAAGATACATAAGACACTAGAGAGGAAGAGACAGAGAGAGTTTTATCTACAAGTTTGTTCTTGAGACACTTAGCAGAGAAGACTAAATAAGAACATTATTAAAGTAAGTACAGGGTGAGTTAGTAAAATAAAAAAGCTGTCCATTGCATGACTCACCTAAAAGAGCAACCAGCAATTTCTCTCCTAGACTGCATGTATCTTTTCCCTGACTCCTCCCAAGAAGATGAGGGGCAAGGACCCTTGTCCAGGCCTGCTGGAACCATCCTTAGCAATCCCAGGCTCCACCCTCACTGCACTTCAGTGGCTTCAGTAGGGACCTGAGGATGAGCTCTGAGTCCAGTCTCCCATGCAGGGCCAGGGAGCATGACTTCTGCCTTTAGCATAGCTCCCAGTTGGTGCTGATAGGAGTTGAGAGGAAGCTGCCTAGAGGATTGACCAGTTTACATAGAATGGATCCTAACTCTGGACTCTACTTGATCAGAGGCTTCTGGAGCCTTTCCCATTGGTAACTGAGGCTGCCGAACTAGCATGTACATTCTCTGATCCCCAGCACAGCCATCAGTCTCTAGCTTTTTCTAGGAGCTGTACCAGCATGGCAAAAGCCTGTGCTTTTCACTGACCTCCACAAAATAACAAGTCCCAAGTCTGGGCTCCCCATGCATCCTCTGTTCTGGGCCTCTACCAACTGCAGTGCAGATCTCTGACCTCTCCTAACCAAGTGGCATGCCTGTATGGGATGCAGAGACTAGTGGTGACAAAGGAACAGATACAGCAGGGAGTATGTGACACTTAAGTAGAAGGGCTTGTTGAAGTTGCTGATGGTGGACTGAAAAGGGCTCTTTTGACCTAACTGTGTGGAAGGATGTTTTTGGTACTGTTCAAGAGTTCAGACATTTTGTGAACATATTTTTTTTTTTTTTAGCAATAGTGACAATCAGATTCTTCAGTGGACGTATAGGGAGTAATAATCCAAGAACAAGTCTTGTTTGAAGTCTGTTGCAGATAAGAATCATGTTTCAAAGATAATTATAAACAAATTCAGGAGCTGAGGATATAGCTCTACTGGTATAGTGATTATGCCACAAAGCCTTTTAAACCATGCATGTGGTACACACTTCTAGTCCTAGCATTTGGGAGGTGAAAGCAGAAAGATTAGTAGTTTAAGGTCATCCTTGGCTACATAATTAATTTGAGGCCTGAGCTACATGAGACTCCATCAAGACAGACAGAGACAGAATTAGAGACTGTTGGGGGGCCTTTGTCCTGACTGACTAAATAGATCAAGACCCTAGGAGTCCTGCTTTCCCTTCTGTGGTTAGTGAGGACCACTCGGATATATCTTCCTATAATTTTCCTGCATCCCTGAACCCTTTACACTTCCCAGTGCTAACAGATCCAGAGGTAAAGTGTTCAGGGGCTGAGAAAGGTGGCAGTTTTACATGATGAAGGCTTCATGTGTGAGTGCTCTGCAATTCTCTCCTCCAACATGCATTTTTAAATCATATGCTGTGCAACCCTCTGCTAAGACATGAACCATAGCATTGTGGATGCAAATGGCTTGTCAGACACCAGGTGCAGCTGAGGTAGCACTGATCCCTGCTCCACCCCCAGGACAGAAGTAGGGGCGGGGTCAGAGGGTGGGGTGGGGGTGGCAGGAGGGGCGAGGTCAGAAGGAGGGGCAACTTTAGCATCCAGGGCAGCAGGAGTTGTGGGTTTTACTTTATCATCACACTGTACTGAAGGGAGGGAGGGACGGAAAACTGTCCAAATATTAGCTTGTTTGAAACAAGGCATACAAGACTTGGAATCTACAGCAGTGGTTAAAGTGCTTGCCAGACAAGCATAAGGACCCTATTTCAATCCCCAGACCCCGCACACAGCTGGATTCCGCATTGCAGGTGTTTGTAAGTGTGGCTATGGTTGGTCATAGGGGGCTGGCAAGGAATGAATTCTGGGTGCCAGTGCCCCTGGCCAGAGCCCTTCCATGAGCTGCTTGAAGCTCAGGTGGAAATGAGGGAGGTGGTGGTTCAACCTCAGTGTCCCAGGCCCACTGAACTGCACATCTTTTCCATTTGTCACTTAAGGACACTCTTCTGCCGCAAAGACTACAGAAAAGTTTCAAAGCACAACCTTGATTTTGACTCGGTGTGTGTGTGTGTGTGTGTGTGTGTGTGTGTGTGTGTGTGTGTGTGTGTGTGTGTGAGAGAGAGAGAGAGAGGGAGGGAGGGAGGGAGGGAGGGAGGGAGAGGGAGAATGCCCAGGTAATCTTTCTCATCACTATCATCTATCTATCTGTCTGTCTGTCTATCTATCTATCTATCTATCTATCTATCTATCTATCTATCTATCTATCTATCTATCTATCTATCTGGGAGGGAGCATGTTTGCCATGGCAAGCATGTGGAGGTTAAAGGGCAACTTAGAGGAATCAGTTCTCTCTTTCCACCATGTTGTTTCTAGGGATTAAACTTTTGTTGTCAGGCGTGGCAATGAGTACCTGGTGAGCTATCTTGGTAGCCCTCCACCTTATTTTCTGAGACAGGGTTTTGAGACTGGAGCACAATGATTCAGGTAGACTGACTTGTTCAGCAAGCCACAGGGATCCTCCTGTCGCTGCCACCCCACCCCCCATGCTGTGATAACAGACTGAAGCCATCACACACAGATCTTATGAGGGTTTTACTTAGGTTCTCATGCTTGTGCAGCAGGTATTTTACCCTTTGAACCATCTCCCCAGCCTAAAACTGACATCTGATTTTTGATGAGAGTTCAAGAGGCTGAGATCCTCTCCAGTTGAGACCACATTGACTACAAATGCTTGCCAAAAGCTAGCTGAGCCTACAAGAGCTAGTTCCAGGACAGGCTCTAAAAAAGCTGCAGAGAAACCCTGTCTCGAAAAACCAAAGAAAAAGAAAAAAAAAAGAAAAAAAAAGCTAGCTGAGTTCCTGGGGCCTGTGAGCATCCTGGTTGAACATTCAGTGCCCAGAAGGAGATTTAGTGCCTCTTTGTTAGATGTAGGAAATATATGTTTGTTTTTTGGACATATGTTCCAGAGGGGACAGTGACTTAGACCTCAGTGATATAAAGCCGAACCCAGATGCCAATGATCAAAGGCAGATTCATCCAGCTGTTGCTGGAAGAAAATATACCAAGCTATTAATTTGGGTTAAATTCTTGGGACCCCCTCCTTTTTTTTAAATTTGAGGGACCCTTTGGTTCATGGTAATTAAAAAGAAATCTTGTGTATATATATGTACATGTGCACATATGTATGAATGCCACAGAACACATGTGAAGGTCAGAGAATAAACTCAGGTGCCAGTACTTTCCTTGGGTCTTACCTATTTGAGACAGGTTCTTTGTTGTTGCTCTAGTGGCCTACTTGCTTCCTCAGAATCTGCCGTCTTGTTCTTCCCACAGTGGTGTGAGTACTGCAGATGCAGAGCTACTGGGTCTAGAGCCACGTTCAGGGTGCCAGGTTTGCTCAGCGAGTCCATTACCCACTGAGCCATCTTCTCAGCCCAGTACATGGTAGCTTTGTACTGTTACAGAACAGTGAACACTGAACAAATTCAGTTTCTGCAGGTTCTTTCTCCTCAAATTCAGCCCACAGTAGACAGACATTTGAAAAGAAGAAACCCTGGAAGTTTCAGAAAGTAAGATGTGAATTCTAGAGTGCAGCTGTTCATTGAATCCATATGGGGGGAAAAAGTATGACAGTACTAATTAGGTCATTATAGATGTGGAAATCATATATAAACATTATGTCACTTTATGCTAGACTTGAACAGTGTCAGGTTTGAGTGTCCTTTGGGATACCTACAACCTTGTGCTACCTAAATACCAAGAGATAACTGGAGGGGTCGTGTGTGTGTGTGTGTGTGTGTGTGTGTGTGTGTGTGTGTCTGTGTCTGTGTCTGTGTGTGCGCGTGCGTGTGTGTGTGGTGGTCTGTGGCTCACCCCACACCAGTTCTGGTCAGCTCACCTAGGTTGCTTGGGCCACTCCTCAGCCTTGCAGCACCCTTCTTCCATTTCATTATGACTTCCTTCTTCCTGCCACATGGACTCCAGAAAACAATCTGCATAAACCCTGGAGATGGCCTATTAAAAAGCACACATGATATATACTCCAAGACACACACTTTCAGTCATGGCTTTGCCAGGATTTCTTGAAAAGCACCTGTCATCCTCATCTCCTATTTCTACCCCTGGGCTTCACAGGACTTCTGGAAGGAGGGAAAGGAAGACTTTGGCCTCATGAAGTTGAGTCCACCACTGGCACAAAAGATAGGATCTTTGGAACCAATACAGTAACCTCAGCTTCCCATGCCCCATCAAGTGTGGACTGGGCACAAAGCTGGCTTCCCAAGGCATACCAGGGAGCAGTCAGGAAGCCATTTCCTCCTGCTGATTGCTAGCAGCTTTTTCTTCCCTCTTCAACAGTGTCTTGTGTCAAGGATATGAGAGAGAGGAGCTGCTGACCTCTCAGGTTCAGCTAGGCTTTGAAGTATGTTTCCTCTGGGTCAGGCCTCGCTGCTGAAGGATGCCCGGAAAAGGTCTGTAAGCCTTCACCAGCCACAGAATCCGGCCTCACCCTGTGTCCCTGGCCTGAGCATCTGCTAGCCTTCCTCCAGCACAAGACCAGGCACTCTGGTGGTGGAAGGGGCTCTAGAAAGGTGGCTCTGAGAGTCTGCTCATTTCCCAGACTTTGCTTCCTCCTGCATCAGGACATCTTTTTTCACTCCAACCTCCTACTAGGCAGAAGCCTGGTCCTTTAAACTTATGCTGCAAGTGCTGTGAAGACTGTCTGAAATCTCAGTTCCCTGGCCAATATGCCTCTCTTGGATTTACTCAGCCACATCTGGGAAGCAGACTTGTCACTGTTCCAGAAAGAGCACCCTACCAACAGGTTGTGGGAACAGGTTTTCTGCTGTGCTGAAGCTGGTGACAAATTGACAGAGTATGACCTGTTGGTCTGCAGCAGGGCCACTTGTGGTCCAGTTGCCTCCAAGATTAAACTTTCCCTGGTGACTCACAGAGCACCAGGAAGAGTGACAGGCAGCCTGCTTTAAGATTATGGACAACTGTGTGGAGCTGGTCTGGGTTTAAAGTTTTAGAGTTTTCAGGCTCTGTAAGAAAATGAAATCCTTTGTGCCAACTCTGGATCTGCTGGTTGTTTGAGTGGTGGATGCACGCGTGTGCGTGCCAGTGCACGTGTGTTGTAGAGAGTTCCTATTTTGAGCTGTTTGGGAAAGCAGCTGCCCTGAATTGAGGCGCATGTGTCTTCAGCTTGTTTCCCGATGTTAGCACTAAAATAGAAACCGGCCTCTGTCGGCAGTGGCTCTCCCGGGCAGCTTGTCAGCAAAAGCACTTCCAAGTGTTTCCCCTGCCTGTGCTTTTGATGGAGAGTGCCTTCTTTCTTCTTTAATTAATTCTATTTGCTGGTCCAGTGATGGAACCCATGGTTTTGTGCATGCTAGGCAAGTGCTCTACAGCTCAGCCACGCCCCCAGCATTTCATCACTCTGTAGCCCAGGGTGGCATTGAACTAGTAGCCTCCCAGTAGCTCCCGGGTGCTAGGAGTGTCACAGTTGACTAGGAACAGTCCTCATGTCTAGACTCAGTATCCCTTAACCACCATCACCAGGTAGCTTCAAGTCTTCTGAAAATTATTAAGATACCCACCCACAATCTAGACCTGAGAGCTGGCAGTGACCTTCAATTTGGCCCTCCTGAGCTTTACCCCTAGGCTGTTTGGCCTTCCTCTCCAGCTTGAACACAATCGTGTTTAATGTTTGTGTTCTTTGCCTTTTAACTGAGTCACTCTTGTTTATTTAGCTGTGAGTGAGGGGTAAGGGTAGGAATGGGAAATGATCCCTCTCCACCCTTTAGATCACTCAATAAACACTTCCATCAAGTGGGTTCTATAAGCACTAGGAGCATCAACCTTAGAGTGGCCTGGCTTCACTGCTGGGTTCTCTCTCCTGTAAAGCAGTTGTATTGGGTGGTGAACAACTCTATGTTCGGTGCACAGAATTCCAAGAGAAAGTTTCTTCTGCCTGGAGGAGAGATTGGCTTCATGTAAGGGGTTGCCTGGTTGTCCAGGCTTCTATTGTATCTGCCTTGCATGGGCTCCTGAAATTGCTTTCCTGTGCTGTCAGTGAATGTGTCTTGTCCTCCCTGAAGCACTTCAAGAGGCCAGGACCAGCCAGGTGTGGTAGCACACCTGTAATTTCAGCACACAGGTTAAAGCAGGAGGATTGTTAGGTTTGATGCCAGCTTGCCTATAACAAGACCCTATTTCAGAAAAAAAGGAAGAATGAGGTTTGAGGATTATGTAACTTCCTGGCTGTATGCATGCAAGGCACACAGCAGATACAAGTACATTCCTGACATTCACTGCAGGTTTACTCAAAGCAGTAAGACTCACCCTGGTCCAAATTGTTTCCCTACTAATTAGCCACTTGCACTAAAATAGTAGTGAAACTTGAGACCCATGACTCCCACTCTAGTTGTCTCATCATCGAGGAGGAGGGGTGGCAGCAGCAGGTGGATTTCTGGGGCTCACTGGTCAGCAAACACAACTGAATCTGAAATTTCCAGGCCAATGAGACCCTGCTTCAAAAAATAAAGTGTAGGGCTGGAGAGATGGCTCAGCGGTTAAGAGCATTGCCTGCTCTTCCAAAGGTCCTGAGTTCAATTCCTGGCAACCACATGGTGGCTCACAACCATCTGTAATTAGGTCTGGTGCCCTCTTCTGGCTTGCAGGAATACACGCAGACAGAATATTGTATACATAATAAATAAATAAATATAAAAAAATAAAGTATATTGCAATTACAAATATCACCATCTGGAGCTCTGACTTCCACACACGTGCACACATGCAAATAAACATGTGCATAGACACACACAGAGAGAAGGCAAGAAAGCCATTTGGAATCAGGGTATCCCAGCCCAGCCCGAGCTCACAGAGAAAAGGGACTTTTACACATGGGTCAGAGCCTGGATCCTCCCTGGGTTGGCAGACTTGTGTTCTGGTGGCAACTTGGCTTCCTCAGCAGGCCACCCCCGGCCTATTAGCCTCAATGCAGCATGAGTATGTTGGATCACACTAGTGTGAGTAACCAGGCACATGAAGCTGCCAGGACAACAAAGTGATGCTTCCATGAAAGTTGACTTGGCAACTCCTTCAGGAAGAAGTGTGACATTCAGTGTGCCCTCTCCTTAGAATACTTTGAGTTTCAGCTTCCATATGATGTTGAACATTCTAGGTCTCCCACAAAACACACAGCTTATTCCCATGTCCCCCTTCATTCATATCTGGCTGTGGTTGGGATGTTTTTTCCATAGTGGAATACAGACTCGACTGCAGGTTTCCATGGACTCATTTTTAGCCTGAGTTTGACATCTTCCTCTACCATGCAGATGGGTTTAGTGAGGTATGACTGGAACTGGCCTAAGAGAGGTGCCCCTGACCTGTTGATGAGACAGGGTCACGGGACACAGGGCAGAATGCCCAGGTCGCTTCTTTGGCAGTTCTGCAGATTCCTGCCCTGCCACCCCATGTGCTATATGTCTTGGACTGAGATAGGATGTCAAGTTGCAACATTTATGAGAAGAAAGAGTAGATGCTGGTGATAAACAGGCTCATAAATGACCACAATTAAATTTCTATTCCAGAAGCATTTTGAGCTTTCACAGACATATTCATGTTCTAGGTCTCATTTGACGTTTACAACAGCCTCTTGGGCTGGGAAGTCTGGGAGTTAGGGCCTCAGTGATGTTGAGGGTCATGGCTTTTCAGTTTACACAAGATCATAGTGGGCTTCAGACATTCACAGGACACACACATGCCTGAATTCCAAAGCCTGGCTCATTCCACATGGCTAAGGCAAATCCTTCTCACAAGTTTACCTTGTGCGAGAGGGTGGGACAAGCAGAAAGGAACAGATCAGAGGTCCACAACTTCTGTGTGTGACTATAGTGCTAGGGATCAAACCTGACACACAGTAGGCAGGCACTCTCCTCACTGGGGATTCTGGGCAAGCGCTCAACACTGAGCTAGCTTATATCTATCTATCTATCTATCTATCTATCTATCTATCTATCTATCTATCTATCTATCTTCTCTTTTTAAAGACAGGGTCTCATCAAGCTTCCTAGGCAGGCCTTGAACTTCTGTTCTTCTTGCCTCAGTCTCCCAAGTAGATGGGAAGACAGGCCCATACCACAGATCTGACCACAAACTTTCTCTTGAAGGGTATGGCATTAAATATTTTAGACCTGACTGGGCAAAAGGCAAAATCAGGATATTATGTACTCACTTATATAACCATTTTAAATGTAACCATTTAAAAGTGTAAAAACCATTCTTAGCTCACAGACCATAAAAATACCAGGAGCCAGCTGGATTTAGCTGGCTAGCTGGAGCTTGCCGACCTAGGATGGACCATCTCCTGTTAGCTATGAGCACAGTTCTGCATATTTGGTCTCTTTCCCTCCTCCGTTGCTGGGGCAGAGCAACTGTGAGTCAGTGGACTCTAACCCTGTCACAGACACATTTGTGTTCGACAGAGTCAGAAGAGCATTCCTAAAAATGGCCGCGCCTGCATCTCACAGTCACCCTTTGGTGTTCATAGAACCACTGTTGTTCTGATTTCCAAGCATGGCTGCACTACCTGTGTGTTATATGTGGCTCTGTGGCCTCAGGCCGGCTTTTCATGCTTCTTCTGGACAGGGTCATGGTCTTACAACAGGTTCTGGACAGGGTTCATCTACCTTGAGCCAGCTTGGTGAGTGTTCTTTATGTCTAGATTCTTTGAGCAGTAGTGGTCTCTCAGGCCACCTCAACAGTTGGATCCCTGTTGATGTGTTCTTTAATCTTTCATTTAGTATGTATTGTGTATAAATATGTGTAGGTAGATGCCATGGTGTCTGTGGAGATCAGAGGACAACTTGCAAGAAGGAGTTGGTTCTACCTTTCCACTCTGTGGGGTCCCTTGAATCCAGCCCAGGTGCTCAGGCTTGTCAGCCATCACCTTTCCTGTTAAACCATTTTGTTACCCTGCTTTTAATATGCACACAGCTTGCCTCTTTTGGGTCCTCTTTCTAGATTCCCTTCTCTGCTCAACCTCTGCTTCTAAACATTCACTGGCTCCATTCTCACCCCTTTCCTAGATTATGCACCTGCCCTGCACTTTCCTTCTGGGTTTGTTTGTTTGGGTCTTATCCTTTCCTTATCTGCCATCTATGCACATATCTGTATTCTGTTTGTGCGTGATTCAAGTACGACAGACAGTTAGCTAGGTGACTAGACTAGTGCTTAGCACCTATCAATGGCTGTCCTCTCAGCAGGCCCCTTTGTCTCCTTCATTTCTCTTGAGTAGTGCAGGCAGAACAAGTACTTCACATTTAGCAGCCTGTAATTCTTGCATATATGGGTGGAGGTGAGAGGATCAAGAATTCAAGGACACCTTCAGCTCCCTAGAGAGTTTGTGACCCTGGGCTGCATGTGACCCTGACTCCAAAAAAGAATAAAAGGTAATTATAAGAAAGTATCTTTTTTAGAGGACAGACCCTGTCCTGGCTGCATGCTTCCTAGTGGGCAAAGGGAACTTCTAATAGCTCTTCAACAGTTGCCCTGTTCCTGATCACTCATTAAGTACAGGTTCACCGTGCCTGAGGTCCAAGGGAGCATTTGGGGACAGAAAGGAGGCCCAGGAAATCTGGGATACACGTTCTAACCTGAACTGGAATGAATGTTCAAAGGCTTGGCCTGCCTTGGCATCTGTAGTACCTCCAGAAAAATATAGTTTAGAAGACATCAGGGCACAGCAGTTTGGGGCAACAGCAGGTCTCAGTTTGGCATTCTATCCAGACAGTTTAGGGTAGAAGGCATTAGGTTCCCAAATACCACATGTCCTGTGTACAGAGTGATGGTAAATCTGCACTTTGTGATCTACGTTGGTGCTGGTATGTATATGCTGCTATCAGCCGTCATATAGCATGTGACCAGACTTTAACCTATCACTAAACTTGGCACATTTCCCAGGATAACCCTTTAGAATGTGTCCTGAAGGCTCCACAGGGCAGCAGCTCAAGTTACTGGAAGGCTTAAGAAATAGAACCATGGAGACCAGAGAGCTGCTGAGCTTTATTGCAGGTACAACAAATCAAGTGAGCTGGGCCTTATTGTGTGCGTGCATGTGCATACAGGTAGATGTGTGCATGTATGTGTAGAGGTCAGAGGTCAACCTTAGGTGTCATTTCCCAGGTACCTTCTATCTTTTGTTGAAGACAAAGTTCCTTGTTGGCCTGGAAGTTTCAGATTAACTGTCCACAACAGCTCTTGGAAGGCAAGTGCTTTACTGGCTGATTCATCTCCCCACCCCACCAGGTCTCTTCAACCCCAAGTTCTTCACATCTCCTTTTCTTTCCCCAGGTAGTCTTTCCTACTTCTTTACAGCATGGCTACATGGTAGAGAGGTTTGGCCCACCAGCTACACTCTGACTCAGGATGCCCAGTTTTGTGAGAGTCTCATGTGTTTGCAATCTTAGCTGCTCTGATTACAGAGTAGAAATTGCCATATCATAACCACAGAGGGTAGTATTCTTCAGCACTGTAGCCTAGACTGACCTCAAACTCATGATCCCCCCCTGCCTCAGCCTCTTGAGTGCTGGGATGACAAGTGTGCACCGTCATGCTAACTAAGCCTTAGTTCCTTTTTACTGAGGTCTTGGGGAACCTTAGTTGTACCTCAGAGTAGATGTCTGATGCCTGAGGCCTGAACTTTTGTGTCCCCAGCTGTCTATAGTAGCTTTTTATAGGTCTTTGTAGCTTTTAAAAGTTGTAGCTAAGGATTTTCTATTTGCTACATAGGAGAATATGAAAATGAAAGTTAGAAGGCAAGACTGATAAGCCCTCTTTGCTGTATCATCTTTGGTTGAACTCCCAGGAAACACAGTTGGGTCATGAAGTGTCAATTGCTGGCCATTTCGAGAATGGGTGTCTGTTCTCCCATCTGCTAGAAGTTAGAGACAGGTCTAAGGATGTATTTCTTTGCTTGTCTATAAGTTTGACTCCATAGAAATTTATTGGTTGAATCTATGAATGAACCATTTTCTTAGATAATAATATTTTTCTTGGATTGGTTGATTAGTTTGGGGCAGTTATTTTGTCTGGGTGGGAGTTTTTTGTTTTTTGTTTTTTGTTTTTTTTTAGGTTGGTTGGTTGGTTAGGTTTTTGTTTTGTTACTCAGATAGGGTCTCAAGTATCCTAGTCTGGCTTCTAGTATGTAGCGGAGGGTGATGTTGAACTCTCAGTTCTCCTGCCTCTACCATCTCAGTGCTAGGATTATAGGCGTTTGCCTCGTGTTAGGTTTATGTAGTACTACAAATTGAACACAGGGCTTCATCATGCTAGGCAAACACTCTACCACCTGAGCTACATACACCTCTAGCCCTTACCCAGTTAATTCTCTCAGCTTGTAGGAAACTGAAATATTTTGTCATTTAAGTAGGGAATAGGTCAAAAATAATCCCAACCAACCACAATTTTCCAAACTATTCCTGAGTATGTGATACAAAACGTAGTGTGTGGGGGGGAGGCACTACTCAGGTGAAGTTGTTTTTGAATCTTGACTGTCCTGTGCTATTCTCTTTTGATGTTGCTGGAATGTAAACAGTTAGCCCTGTACTTTGACCTTATTCAAGCACTTAGCTATGCACACATTTTGCAGCCCAGGGTTATGATTTTAGGTCCTGTGGTTGGGTACACAGTCTTATGTCCTGGAGTTGCAGATTGAGAAACTCTGAAAAGAGATGATAAGGTATGGAAATTGCTGGAGCTCCACTGAATGATGGTTGGAGATAAGTGGATCTATATTAGCCGTATATGGTAATAACAGAAAAGTCTGGGAAGCTGCTTTTGACATCTATGAACTTATGTATGACTCATCTCACCAGTTAGGCGGCTCTGGACAGCAGAAGCCTTCCACTGATTTCTTTGCTAAACTGTTTCACTGTACCAATGCCAGGCTGAAAGTCAAGAGAGAATCTCAAGACTGCCTGTAGCCTGCCCTTGTTTAAGAGGCACAAGAGAGGTGACAAGAGGAATTCCTAAAGTATTTGATTTTTTAAAAAATTGTGTGCATGTTTTTTTGTTTTTTTTTGTTTTTTTTTTTTTTCTTTTTGAACCAGTTTCTCTAGATAGCCCCGGCTTGCTTAGAATCATGATCCTCTTGACTCAACTTCCCAACTTTAGGACTACAGGCATGTACCACCACACCCTGCTTTCAAAAGTCTTTTATAACCATTTTCTCTATTGAGTGTTACACTTTTTCTTAATGTTCTTAAACAGCTCTTTATGTAGTCGGCACCCCCATGCCTTCAGTTTCTGTATACATATATAATTGGATATGGATTAAAAATATTGAGGGAGCTGGGCAGTGGTGGCGCATGCCTTTATTCCCAACACTCGAGAGGTAGAGGCAGGTGGAGCTCTGAGCTCGAGGCCAGCCTGGTTTAAATCCTGTCGTTGAAAAACCAATATGGAAATTCTCATCTGTATTGAATGTGCAAAGTTTTTTGTTTTGTTTTGTTTTTGCTGTGATTATTCTTGAAATGACTCAACATGCCAGCTAGAAACATAGCATTGTTACTATGACAAGTATTGCAAGTCATCTAGAGATGATTCGGGGCTGGGGTTGGTGTACAACTGAAGAACACTGGCCTAGAATCTCTAGTGAAAGGCTGGGAGCATGGCTCAGTGGTAGAGCACTTGTCTAGCACAGGTAATTCCCAGAGTTCCACCCCCAAAATCTCAACAAAATAGAAATTAAAATATGGTTTACAGAATATACTGTGTGGAGATGTACAAGTTGATTCTATGTAAGTATGGTTCCATTTTATGTAAGGAACTTCAGCATCCACAGATACTGTTTCAGATGGGTGCAGGGTTGAAGCCAATGCCCTGTGAATAATGAGAGAGGTAACTGTATTCTTTAAGCACTGCAGACTAGTGAATAGTGAAAAGTCACTGGGTCAGAAATGTTTTGGAGATTGAACATTAGAATGTTCTAGAGTGCGCCTTTTCTCTCCACCCTTGCCTACCACGGTAAACCTCAGCTGCTTAGTTTGGGGGTTCTCTGGGGATTCTTATTAGGTAACACTGGATGGATCTGAGGAGCTGATTTTTGGAGGTCCCAAAAGGGACCTTCTTGGATAGAATGAAGTTGAGTTCCTTTCTTAGCAGCACACACACAGCACTCAGGGTAAGGACGGGTCAGGATGCTTCATTCTGCCCTGAAGATTTTATTTTCCCTCCCATGCTAGGTACAAGCATCCTTTGAGATGCTTCGGAACATCTTCAAATAGTTTTAAAAGCTGCTTTCAAAGATTTCTATTCCTTAGTTGCCTGCTTCATGAGACATTTTGTAGGCCATCCATGTGGCATAAAGAATTTCATCTAGAAATTAAGAAATTATGGTCTGCGTTTCCTGTGCCAGTAGCTGGCTCTGTGTTATTTTCCATAAGAAATGGGAATAGAAGAGGAAGAGGGGAAAGTTATGTGCAAACAGACCTCATTTAGATTCCATCTCTGTGGACTTGATGGACCACTGGGCACCTAGTTAGGATCCAGCCTCTTTTTGATCGTGTGCAGTAAGCATTGTGTCTGCAAGTAGATTTGCTCATCGTTTATTATTAATTACTCCTGAGCCGCTCTGTGAAGCTACTAAATATTAATAAACAGTATATGTTCGTGATTAAGCTGAGACAAAGGACTCTCCTCCCCATGCATCTTCCTCTTATAAAGTGATGTACACGTGAATGATGGATAAAATTGAGGCCAGGCTTTCAGATGAGGAAGCATTAGAAATGGAGACTTGTCATGTTTGAGATCTAACTTTAAGTTATATAAACATTTGTTTGTTTGATTGTTTTTATGATTGTTAGGGACTGAACCTAAGGCTCTGGCAATAGTACAAAACAGTTCTTAAGCTGAGTCTTGTCCCTAGCTCCTCATTGGGAGATTCTAGGCACATGTTCTACATGCATAAGCCTCAGTCTGCCTTTAAGAAACACACACACATACACACACATACAACACACACACACACCATGTCCTTGTTTTGAATATTGATACCCTCTCTCTGTTCACACTGTAGCTGTATAGGACCATCTTTGTTCCTTAGATGCTGGTTTGTGGTGTTTCAAATCTTCTACACTGTCTCCTGAGACTTGTTCCTCTGATGATAAAAGTGGAGTTACTCATCATAGAAATATGCATTCAGCATAAAAAAGAGAGAATTAAACTAGCTATATCCTAAAAATGAGTATTAGCATGTGGCTTTTAGGCCTGTACAACCTTGATATTGGGATATCATTCATAATCTACAGAGCTCACACCTTGAAAAATGAGTTGTGAAATAAGTAAATAATTGACAAAAATGTTTTAAGTAAATATGGTTTGGCATTGGGTTTGTAGTTGTGGGGCATGGTTTCTTACCTTCACTGTCTGTTTATTCATGATTACTACCTATTTTAAAACAATTGGGGTTGAAGAGATGGCTCAACAGTTAAGAGCACTTGATGCTCTTCCAGAGGACTTGAGTTCGCAGCACTTATATTATGGCTTACAAAACAGCCAATAACTCCAGCTCCAGGGAATCTAACATCTAACCTCAGGGCACCTGCATACATGAATGGTCTGCATAGCTCATGTTTGAATACTCGGTCCCCTGTTAGTGGAACTATTGGGGAAAGGATTAGGGAAGGTGGCCATGGAAGAGGTGTGTCAGTAGGAGCAGGCTTTGAGATTTCAGAAGACTCCTGTCATTCCCAGTGTGTTCTCTGCCTCTGGCTTGTGATTTGGAAATATGAGTTCTCAGCTGTTCCCGTTGCCGTGTCTTCACTCCACCATAAAGGCCTCTAGCCCTATGGAACCGTGAACCAATTCAATACTTTATTTTATAAGTTGCATTTGCCATGGTGTGTCCTCACCCCCCACCCCCACACAGGGTTTCTCTGTAGCTTTGGAGCCTGTCCTGGAACTAGCTCTTGTAGACCAGGCTGGTCTCGAACTCACAGAGATCCGCCTGCCTCTGCCTCCCGAGTGCTGGGATTAAAGGTGTGCGCCACCACTGTTCTGTTGCCATGGTGTTTTATCACAGGAGTAGAAAAGTAATTCAACACATGAACATAAATAAAAATTAAAATAAACGCTTAGGATTATTTTGTATAGGAGGCACAGGAACTTATTATGTTTTTTCTTTGTTGGTATAAGATCTAGTGTAACTAGTTACATAACCAAGACTGACTTTAAACTTCCTCTCTTCCTGCTTCTACTTCCTGAATGCTGGGATTACAGGCATTTAATACTGTTCTGGCTGGAAACATTTGGCTTTGTTCAGGATTAAAGAGCGCCTGTGTTCTCCAGCTGATGTCTGCTGAAGAAATATAAATTGGTGCTGGGCCTGTATCCTGGTGACTTTTTTACCTAGCATGTTCAAAGCCTGTGTTCTATCCCTAGCACCATGTCATCCAAGTGTGGTGGTACATGCCAGATGGAGAGGATGATCAGAAATTCAAGGTCCTCCTTGGCTGTGTAGTGAGTTTGAAACCAGCTGGGCAACAGGAGATCCTTTCTCAAAAACATAAAGAAATGTAAACCATTCACTTGATTTGGCAGTATTTGTAGTTTGTTGAAAAATAATTTCATCAATTTCCAAATATGCCACTATACTACAAAACTAGCTTATCTTCAGTAAGTAATTCTACTGTAAATTCTAGACTGTTTCTAATTTTTTCCTTCCTTACACATTGCCTAATCATTCTTGTGCATAAATTATTCTTACTTCTCTTGTTAGTCTTAGGGATAGATTCCTAGAAGCAAAAACTCTAATACAGGAATTAATCTGTATTCTAACCTTTAAATGGCCATTTCTTTTTGGATGTTAGCAAAACCCTAAGATCCTAAATAAATATTCAGTGGGTATGTCTGATAAGAGGAGGAGTCAAGCTTTCTGATTGGTTCCTGAAACAACCCTGGTAAAAGGCCCCTTAGAACCTGTTCTTTGCCTAGCACATTGCAGAGTCACTTTCTAGCCAGTCTGGGCAAAGCATCTTTTGCTCATTCACCCAGCATCTTCCTCAAACTCCATCAACAGAGAGCACTCTGGTCTGGGCTTCGTTCTTACCAAGACATGAGATGTTTAAGTAGAAGAGATCAGGACTCTCACTCAGTACTCATAGTGAACACTCATAGTGAACACTCTGAAGAAAGTATAAGGAACATGTGAATCCACAGTAATACTTTCATAATTCTGAAACAAGTAGAAGTTCAGAAATGATCATCTATATGGAAAGTGCCCAGAAGAAGTCTGGAGAAGTTGTTCCTTTGATAAATACCTCCTGTGCAAGCACAAGGACCTTGGTTTGATCTCCATACCCACATTGAAATTTTAAAAAAAAAAAGGCATGGTGGTGTACACTTACAATCCCAGCGCTGAAGAGATGAAATTTTTAGGTCCTTGGGGTTCACTGAACAGCTAGAGCCTAGCCTCATTGGTTAACTCCAGGCCAGTAAGAGACCCTGTCTCAAAAAACAAGGTTGATGGCACCTAAATATTGACAGTGTACCTACACATAATACACATACACACTGAAAGAAGAAAAGAAAGAAATGGGATCAACTGAAAGACAAACAAGACTCGTTTTGAGAACAGATCGCAGAAATCTGAGGTGGCTTTCTCGTTTTTCTCTTCCTGGCCCTCTGTCTACCAAGCTGTGTCTGCAGCATGTGCCTCCTCTAGGACCCAAGGATTTGGGAGCTGGGCAAAGACAGGCGAGTGTTTTCACACTCTCCCAAGTGGGGATGCTAGGCCACAGATGTTTTAAAGCATCTGACTTCTTTGTATTGCATATTGGCCCTCAGAGCAGAAACATGTTTTTGAACTCCCAGCAACCATTAGTTTTCAGATGAAATAGCCATTTCTCAGCATTTTATTTTCATTAAATTGAGAGCAATAGGGGATAGGATGTGGCTCAGTTGGTAGAGTGAGTTCCATAATCATGCATGGTGGTGCACACCTGTAATCTCAACATTCAGGAGGGGGAGACTGTAGGATCAGGAATTCCAGGTCATCTTCAGCTATATAGTATGTTTTGAGGCCAGTGGGAGCCATATCAACATACTGTCTTTGGGAGGCAGGGAGGCAAGGAAAGTGGGCAAGGTCTGTCAGTGTTGACCATACTAGAGATGAATATATAAGTTTGTAACAACATTGGAGTAAGGATATTAGAGCTTCTAGAAAACTCTGCTTTTGAGAAATGCCAAAATAGCAAGAAGTTTTAACGCAATGGACTTGCTACAGGGTCTTGAAAAAGCCAGGATTCCCAGGACACTAGCTAAATGAACCCTTGCTTCCAACACTTAGGTTATGCAATAGGCCAAGCAACTGTCATGCACCCACCAGGCATTTTGTTACAGTGTGACCCATGCCCATCTGGAACCATCCCCTTCTCCTTGATTTGTTTCTTTTCAAATCTGACATTATGGGTGGGACACAAGTGACCCTGGATCTTCAGCAGTGAACCTGGCAGAGCTGCTATTGCTTGGGAACTCAGTGTCTCTATCCTTTATGTCCCTCACTGACTAACTTTACCACTTACCCACTGGAGTCCCACACCTGATCTCCACACCTCCAGTCACTTTGTGACTCCAGGAAACTGGCCCTCCTCTTACCCAGTGTTACTAGGATAGTGCTAAAGTCACATCTATCACACTTGAGATTCTCCACCAGAACATAGGATGCTTTCAATGGGGCAAAGAAATTTAAATGGGAAGAAATTATAGCACGAGTGAGTTTCTCCTTTTCGAGATAATCTTATTTAATAACCAAAACCTCACAAAGATGTGCATTTTATCTGGAGACAAAGGCAACGTGGCAGGGTCTGCATCATGGTAATTACATGTTTGGGTTTCAGTCTTTAAAGTATGCTTCTATTATTTCAGTTTAGGAAAAAGACTGTTCATCTCTTCCATTGCTGGGTGGCCCATCCACTGTGAAAATAGGTCAAGAACTGTAATCTAACTCGACTGCTGATAAATAATTAAAGCTAATGGAATTTTCGTAAATCTGTGAACTAAATTCTCTGAGTTGCTGCCAGGTCATACTGGATGCTGTTGTAGAGAGAGATTTTTTATTTAACACCCCAGTTTAAATGACATTTAAAACTACTCCTTCACCTCACAGAGACTGGAAAGGGTATGTGCTCATCTATAAAAGCATCTGAAAGCTTGAAGCCCATCAATAGCCACGCCATTCACCTTCAGGTGAT